>NC_088693.1:41399666-41765499 GCF_028017835.1 Emys orbicularis | reverse complement strand
AAAATAGTAAATGATTATCACAGCCCCACTGGGAACTAAGTAAATCTAATAGTCAGTTTTACAGATGGGGAAACTCAGGCAGAAAGGTTGGAAAAGCCTTAAATTACAGAGAGTCATTGTCACAGGCAGGATTAGACTAAGATTCCTATGTGCCCACTCCCATGCTTGGCACACTACTCTATGCTCACTCACACCGCTTGTCTCCCCACAGAAGTTGCTTAGCAAAAGAGCCAGTTCAGAGCAACAGGCTTGGAGGTGCTTGTTCTGGCAAAGCCAGCTCGGGCACCATTGTCCCCCAAAACTCTGAACTGAGCTTGGCTCCCCACAAAAATCCAGGGGTCTATAGAAAAGGGTGTTGTGTCCCGAAGGTTGCTGGGTGGACAAAATGGGGACCATGAATAACCTAAAACCTTTAGGGAAAATGGTGACTGGTTTTGAACACTCACAATTGGCATACACTTACTTTTAAGGCTCACTTTCCAGTCTAAAGGGTACTGAGATTGAGTTTCAAAAGACCCTAAGGGGTTTAGGAGCACACGTTCCATTAAAAGCCAATTGGAAGGCACTTTGAAAATCTTTATTTAAATTAAAACCCAAGCTAGCTTTGATATTTATAAGTCCCCACAATCAGGAATAAGCCTGTGGCCAAATGTTTCTAGTGCTCTGAAATGCCCACTTTGGCAGCTGTCAGCACACTGCACAGTGGTGTGTGGGAAGGGGGTGGGTGTTCAAGAGTCTTGGCCGGAAACACCACAGCAAATCTCTGCTCTTACGAAACGAGCAATATGATCTTTTAACCACTGTAGAACACACACAGGGACCTCTGTTCTTAAGGCTGCCGTGAAAAGGAAGGTTGAATCATCCCTTAATTTGAACTTGTGGGTCCGGCTAGGGTAGGCATTGCAGACCACCAACTTGTCACTTCAAAGAAAGTGAGTATTTTTCCATAATAATATTAGAAGCCAGAGAGAAGCTTTCCTTTGCACAAGACAATAATTGCCCACACTTCCATATGCTGCCTTGTAAGGAATATAGTTCTTGGGAGGTTCTAACGGTCTTCTCTTTCTTTCATATCCAGGCTGCAGAAGAATGGAAGTTTGTTGCAATGGTAATTGATCACCTTCTCCTTGGTATCTTCATGCTGGTTTGCATTATTGGAACATTGGCCGTGTTTGCTGGTCGTCTTATTGAATTAAATCAAGAAGGATGAACATTAAATCTAAAACGTGTACTACCCCTGGCCATGTTTACTTTGTTGGCTTTTATTGAATACATTTCATTGTTCTACCTGTTGTGTTCTTCCCAGCTGTTGCACAGCTAAGAATCACTTCCCATGGGGAACAAATAAAGGAAAAATTAAAATGATGTTTTCCACACTTGGCATTTCTGAGCCACTTCCTGGTGATGTCTCTTTTGTCAAAAGAAAAAGATCTGTGCCACAGACAATGTGAAAATGGCTATAAACCAGGTTCTGACCCATTTTAACAATCTTAAAAAACATTCATGTATAAATAGAATGTTTAACTTTGAAACATTTAAGGGCCAGATTGTGGGACCAGCTGCAGCCCATGTCAATAAGGTATAACTGATGATAGGATTCTTCACTTCATGCTTTATCTATGCTTTAGATCTGTATCTAAATTTAGCTTTCAAGCTGGCTTTAAATCTCGGATGTGTGGTTTCTGTATTGGCCATGTCACAAATGACCCTTCCATTAGCAAGAGAGGTGCCACCAGCAGAGGGCTCTAAAATTCCATTGTTAAGTGTGATTTTTCAACTACAGGTGACTTTGTGAAAAGTGCTTCTGCCCATGGAAACTCTGCTTGGCTCAGCAAGAAGGGGGCAACTTTCCTTTCAGGTGTTGTAGGTGGAATCCAGCTCAGTACAAGTGATCCGCACAAGAACTCCTTGCTGCCAAGTCCTCAAGGAGCCACGTGCAGGAAGTTTCACAGGTAGAACAACTGTGCAGAGGGAATGTGCACCAAGTGTTCATAGAGCAGGTCTCTGTGCCTGTCCCAAATAGCCTGCACAAAGGGAAGCTGTTGGAAGCAGGCCAGGAGCCAGGTCAATGTTTAAAGTGGTGATTCTAAACCCCTCATGGGGTGGCAGCAGGCTGTGGCCACTTTTGGCTGAAATAATGGGTGTGGAGAGACTGCTCATGGGCAGGTGTCATGGATTCCTTCCTTTGCCCCACCACAGAGTTTCCTGAGAAACTAGATGTAGTAAGACCTATTCCTTGGTCCCACATCTCCTGTCCCCCTGCATGCTCACTCCCCTCTTCCAACCTCAGCCTTCTTTCAAAGGGTGTATCTCTACTGCAAGCTGGGGGTGTGATTCCCAGCTCGAGGTGACATACCCGCACTACTACTGATTGACCAAATACATAAAAAATACAGTGTAGCTGGGGCAGTGGGAGGGAAGTATGTACCCGTCCAAGGCCACAGGCACGTACTCAAGGTGGATAGCCCCTCCTATCATATGCACTGCTATGGCTATGTGCTGGTTTTAGCACACTACCTCCATCAGAGCTAGTGTATATTTCCTCTAGCTGGGAATCACCCCACCAGCTCCAAGTGTCAACGTGCTCCAAGATGTAGTCATGTTGAGGGGGTAACTTATGTGAATTTAGCCTCTTTGTGTCTGTGATTTCTCCAATTAATTCTTGGCCTGTAGATTGTTCCCCATATTCAAAATGCCAGCTGTGTTGACAAACACACAGGTAACATGGAATTGTTTCTGTTCCTTTACTGGATGAGAGCCATTCTTAGAAGCAGATTGTGGATACTCGTATTTCTGAAATCAACATTTGCTCTCTATGAATATGCTCTAATGTTGGCCTAAAATGTTGTACCATTCCTGCCTTCAATATGTTAACTGGGATATTATCTGAAAACTAACACAAAAGGAGTGTGCACACAGGGGAAGGAAATCCAGTTTCTTTTTTGATCAAATAGGCACAGCATGTGTTTTGATGTTTCCACCCAGCTGTGTTACTGAAATCAGAAGTCAGAACAATACTTCACCACGGAGAATGGGTGCAGGTTAGCCCATGGCACTGGGCTACAGAACCTCTCGGCTTTAGGTCGCTGGTTGAAATCTAGACCAATTGAGTAGTAACTTATTCATTACCATATGGTGGCCGTTGTTTGGCCCGTGTACAGGCCTAGCTTTGTAATTTTGGGGGTGAGCATGCTCCTGGGAGGGGAATCAGGCCATGATTTTGCTTTCCCTTGTCATCCTGGTATTAAAAAAGGAGATAGGGCCAGCCAGTGAATTGCAGAGCTGCAGCAGGATGTCAAGGTACCATGCAGCCTCCTTTTTTAACTTGTGCTTAATGCCAGCATTGTATTTTTGTGAAATGTTATTCTCCATTAAATATGTTTTCTAAGGGAAAAACACTCAAGCCAGCAGTTTACAAAGTTAATGTTAAAGAAACAAGGCATGTGTCTGATGTACTACTAAAATCACCAATGCTGTCATTATTAGTTCATTTGTTCAAGGCTTGTGATATGGGAAAAACCTTGGACCGAATTATCATTCTACCCCTGTTCCTACTAGGTCAGGAATAAGGCAAATGGGCATGGGAGCATGGGGACTTGCTTTGCCACTATACTGATTGTACTTGGTCTATGGATAGACAGAGGACTCAGTCTTCAGTGCTCTCAAGCTCTCAATTCAGTGAGGAGCATGTCAATTAGACTGCTCAATATCTCTATATACAGCCTGAAGATGTTTCTTTGTAAAATATATCTCAGAGGAGACTTTAATATAACCTTAAGTGACAAAATGGTGAAATAAAAATACACCATTTTGAATAACAATGATAAACCAGAGCAAATGTGCTATTACTTGGATAAGTTAGACAGCAGCTCCGTCCTGTGGTAAGATGGAGTACTGCTGCTTTTGTCAGTGTGAGCCATTTCCGAAATATTTGCTATTGTAGGGATTTTTTTAGTCAACATTGAACTAATGTAGGCAACAAGCATATGTTAATTAGTTTTACAATATTAGGCTTGAAATTCTCCCTTTGCAGCCTATTTTTCCTGAATCATGAATAGAAATGAAGGGGAAAGGATTGAAATTAATTGCTACTCATTCAAGATAGCACCCCAGGCAAGTAGTTTTGCTGTCTTAATGATGCTGAAGAATTTGCTGCAACTTTAGCAAAACAACTTGGAATGTACTATTGTTCTGCAAGAATTATAGTGTGTGTTTGCATGGTACAGACATTTGCAATATACTATGGACTAAATTCATCCCTGCTTTAATATCTAAATCTCTGCCAAACAAGAGGTGGTAGAAGCTCAACTTGAATGGGGAGGGTGAGGTTTGGGGATGGGGATGTGAGCGGAGGAGGCTGGTGTGCAGAAGGAGCTCGGGCTGGGGCGGGGCGGGGTGGGGGAGAAAGGGGTAAACACTCACCATGGCAGGCCTAGGAAGCAGCACACTCAGGGCACCTGCAGCAGAATGGTGTCCACACTCCCTGTCCCAGGCACCCAGAGCGACCACCCATCTAGCTCCCTGCTCCCCATGCTGGCTGCTTCTTTTATACAACTGGCAGAGGCTTCTGCCCTGGAGGGGAAACAGCCTGCCCTCATTCCCAAGCTGTCCTTTCCAAGCCCAGCCCAGCTGCACCCCCACCTCCAGGCACTACCTCTCCCTGGAAGTGAGCAGGCTGGGCCAGAGGAAGAGCAGGGCCCAGGATGCTCTGTCTTGTGCCCTCCCAAGTACAGAGGAAATATTGTGTGGGCAGAAACACAGATCACCCCCCCACAATGTTTCCCTCACTAGCCCCCACTGTCCACTCAGTTCTGCTGCCCCAATGCCAAAGTATATGCTCAGCGTTTTCTGGCGGACAGTTGTTTTGGTGAGCTACAGCCCCAAAACACAACTAAATAAGTTCGCAGATAAGCACTGGACTAGATAAACTGGCTGCTCGACTACAATATTGCAATACTCCACCAAGAGTTTTCACTACCTGCTCTTCCCTATTGAAATTATTTGAGAAGGAAGGGAAACTCCCAAGTCACATCTTGCCATTCTCCCATTCCCTGGTACCATTGAGTCTCTTACCCCTATAAACCACCACTGAGAGTTAAGTGTCAAGCCGAGGTCTCTGGTGGTAATAAGGCTAGCTGTACTTCTGACCTCTCAGTGGTCTCTGACTATGTCTTCACAGGTCTCAGGCCTTGTGCCTTTACCTGACCTCAGGTAAAGTACACAGGGTACTGTAGTCAAGCAGCCAGTCTATCTAGTCCAGTGCTTATCCAGCAGGTCTGACTAGATTGGATACCTGCAGCATTCTTCCCTTCGGGCGCTTGTGACCAGCAGTGAAAACAGTGATCAGACAACTTTCTTAAAACATTGTTTGTTCTTAGCAGTAGGAACAAAGCATTAAACCTAAAAAAAAAGGAAGATTTTAAAATAGCAAAAGGTCTACACATCTATCTGACCTTGAATCAAGCCACCCTCTTGATGGGAACCCGACATGTCTAACTTCTCCCAGACTCTCCCACAGCAGGCTGTAGGTTCTCAGTCTCAAAAGGCTGGCTCTAGCTTTGAGGGAGTGTGTGTCTCTTTAAACCCTCCTGAGTCTTTTGACCCCTTCACAGAGACTGATTTATTCCTGGGGGAAACCTGTCTGGCAAACCAGCAGGAGGTTGCGCCAGAGCATCAAAACAAATGGCTTTTGCATTGTCTCTCAAATGTGTGCTGAGAAATGTACATCGGGTCCACCTCCCCCTTCCTGGGTGCATTTCCTGACAATCCTGTTACTGAATTACCACAATATATGCTTGCAGCAAACATCACAAGGACCCCACACAATATTCATAAATTATGACAAGCAGTGCCAAATCATCACCGCTGGTATTAGTGATTCCACATCCTCCCTTGGTGGCTTGTACCACTGCCCAAGGGTTTGCTTCTGTTGGCAGACACAGGGGCACAGAGCTCAGATCATAGTGACAGACTAACCCAGGGTAGGGTGTGGCAATGCAAAGCTGCCACACCCAACTAGACCTGTCTCAGAAGTGAGCAGTGCCAGCCATTGGATACACGCCTCTTGGGGGAATCTATTCTTTTTCCACTTTAGATTAAATACTTTCTCCTAACTCTAACCAAAGAAGGGGGCACCCCAATTCTCTTAAGGTGCGCCTTGGTAGGAATGATTTATACTTTGTTCCCCCAAAAGTCTCTAGAGAATATGGAGGCTATAGGAAAGTGTCCAGTTTGTGCCACCCAAAGAGGAAGACTGGGCTGGAGACCATCTAACAATGGGTTTCCTCTCTAAGGAAATTGGTTTGAAAATATTTGGTGTAATCTGGTCTATCCTAAAGGCATGATATTTGCTCTTCTATTTTTAGGTCATCCTTGGCAGGGATTAGTTAGCTGTATCCAGAGAAGGAGTGAATCCCATCAGAGGCAGGGAAATCAGCTGATCAGCCCTTCCTGGCTAGAAGAATTTTAACACTGAACTCAAATCCTGACAGACAGCTCAGTTCTTCAGGGTGGATTTTACCTGGGCCTTTTGGTTTGAATATTCATTGTCTTTTATAATCTCACCCTTCCTGATTTACCTTAAGTACTATTACATCAAGCCCTTTGGCATTAGTATCTGTAGACCAAAACAAAGTACACCTCTACCCTGATATAATGTTGTCCTCGGGAGCCAAAAAATCTTACCGCGTTATAGGTGAAACCGCCTTATATCGAACTTGCTTTGATCCACCGGAGTGCGCAGCCCCCGCCCCCACCGGAGCGCTGCTTTACCGCATTATATCCGAATTCGTGTTATATCGGGGTCGCGTTATATCTGGGTAGAGGTGTACTGTTAACTATATTCATCCTACCTGTGCTATCTGTTACTTGTCCTCCCCACCCTCTTTGTTAAAGTCAGTTCTACTCTGAACAGTGTGCCTGTAAAAATAGCTTTGGGGAGGTTGAATATATTGTCTCAGTCACTTCCAGATCTAACCTGCTCTGTTTACATGTAATGAGAGGTCTACAGATTATTTCTAATGCTCAGCCCTGCAAGCTCTACCTGGAATCTTAACGCTTAACTCTCTTCTTGCTAACTGGTGTATCATCCGCAGTAAGAGATGCTGCCCTGGGTTCTACCTGTACAACCCCATTTTCTTCAGATTCTGCCATCAAATGAATTGTGCAACTTTATGGCCTTCAATAGGCAGAATTTGGCCCTGAACTTTAACAAAACAACTTTGAATGTAATATTGTGCTATTCTTCTGCAAGAATTATATTGTGTGTTTGCATTTTATAGACATTTGCAATATACTATGGACTAAATTCATCCCTGCACTCATCGCTGTTTCCTCTGCATTAACATCAAGAGTAAAAAGTTGTGAAAGCCTAATGTTGGTGCTAAAGTGAACAGTGGTTTGAATGATTGCACATGTCCATTCACTGTAGGTGTGGGCATGCCTCAGCAGTATCCATCGGGGCAGTGTGAGCACCCACTGGTCCTCGTACCACTGCATGCAGATATAAAGGGCTGCACTGCCGCTGACCCCCTCAGTTCCTTCCTACTGCTAGTGAGGGTTGTTGGAGCCCCGATCTTTGTATCTGCAAGTCTTCCCCCTTTTAGTGTATATAGTACCTGTGGGATGCATTTTTAGTCTAGTGTGTTTGGACATATTTAAATATAAGAATAAGTTTAGGACAGTTATTTTCTAGAGTAGGGTTCCCTGTTGGGTACCAGGCTCAGTACCGGACCAATGCCTTCAAGGCCTGTCATTCATGTAAAAGTCTGTGCCAATAAGCAATCCACCTCCCCAGCGGCCATAAGTGTCTGGGAGAGGCCAAGGTGAGTTGGCAAATGTCACATTTATAGAGCATTCAAACCCTGATCAAAAAAGGGACAGGGCTGCCAGACTCAAGCACCTGCTTCTGGAGTCTGTGTTTTGCCCACTATTGGCACCTTCCCGCTTGGAATGGGTACCAAGCACGTCCGAGTCAGTTAGGAGTGCTCCCCCTGATCTGACTGAGTACAGAGGCAGATCTTCACCACTAGGACCTACCGAGAGACAACATAAGTCTCCCACAGACTCGGTACCGGGGCCTTTGAAGACTACGATAAAGGTATCGAGCAGAGGCAAAGACTCAGAGGTGGACCAAACAAGAGGCACCACCAGACACACTCTGTAAGCCAGCAAGGATTGCTGACTCTGGAGCCCAGGGTCTACAGGTGGGCTCCCTTCCAGAGGGTTCATCTAGAGGGAAGCCAGTGATGATCTCGCTTGTACCCCATATCCAGGCTCTGAGCCAGTCTCCCTGGTACAAAGGGGCCATCTCCACCGTGGTCTGAGGAAGCAGACTCCTCATCAGACTCTGAGATTGGATGATATGTATCCTGACCTAGCATGCCCAGCAGGGTGCCTGCCCATTGCCTCCCACTGCTAAAAGGTGGAGAGAAGATATGTCCCTTCACAGGGATTTGAGCACTTCTATAACCATGCTCCTCCAAGCTCCCTGGTAGTCGTTGCTGCTAATGAAAAAAAGAGACAGGGATACCAGGTCTCTAACCCCAAAAGAAAAAGAAGCAAAACAAAGCAGACTTGTTTGGCAGGAAGGTTTATTCCACAGGAAGTTTACAGCTTGGGATCATGAACCTGAGGATTTATACACCAGTGGCAAAAAGAAAACCATTCTACGCATAGCAGTCCCAGCAGTTTCAGCCATTCTTGCTGCATACCCTGGCCTTGTCCAAAAAGGGGAGTAGAAGTTACATTCTTCTCTCCTGCAGCTGTCAGTTCTTCTAGGCAAACTGGGTCCTTCAAACTATCATTTTGACCTGTTGGTTGAGAGCAGTTTACCACTCACCAAAGTACCATCTTACCCCACTCCAATTTTTGCCAACTGCCTAGCCCGCTTCCTGAGTGCTTGGACCTCCATCACCATGGATCTGTGGGTCTTAAGCACAGTGGAGCTGGGACATACCCTTCAATTCACTTCTATCCCCCCATTTCCCCATCCCTCTACAGAGACCCCTCTCTTGGGAGCGTGCTACTTCAGGAGCTCCAGTCTCTTCTCCTCATGGGGGCCATACAGGAAGTTCCCATGTCATTCAGAGGGAAGAGATTTTATTCCCATTACTTCCTAATCCTAATCCTGAATACAAAGGCGGAGTAGTGGCGTGAGGCACCCGAAGATATTCATGCTGTCCCAGTGGGTACTGCTGAGGGGAAACTCTCCAACAACTGTGAACAAGGTGCACACACCCCTACAGTGCAATACATCTCAAACAACAGGTAAAGAAAAGTCAGTAACTGTTTTACCTGACTCTTCAGACTAACAGTGTGCTGATCTGCTGAGTAAGAAGGTGCCATTTGCACAGTGAGGAGTACTGTAAGTAACTGATGTGCACTTTTCATTGTCATCCTCTTGCTTATTAAACTGTTATTGTTCCCTTTAATCCTTTGCTAGTAGTACCCCTTCATGTGCTTTTGACGTTACTCTTCCATGTCCTTAATTCAGCATCCCCCTGTCACTTTTCTAGTCTAACTTATTTTTGGTATGATTCTTTTTCTACTTTCAAAGGCTCTTTTAACCATATTGCCCACAAACTCTTTTCCCTATGCACTTAGATTGTTTTCTAATGGGGCTTGGATATTTCTCCCTCAGAAATTTCCAGCCATCCTGAATCTGTCTTCTTCAGCAATTACTCTGTCCAAGGGACCTGACCCACTAACTTGAGGTCTGCATTTTAAAAAGGCCATTAAAGAGTTCCAAAGGACCGTTTCCACTGCTGCATGTGCCTAGAAGCAGCAATCAGAATGGGCTGCTGCTCTTAATATTCGCAGTGCAAATAAGCTAAATTTGACGGCCTTATTTGACTTCCTCAGCCAGTTGTACCTCAGCCATGTGACATGCAGCTGAGTTGAAGTGGATATGGAAGAATGAGCAGAGAAATGACAGCAGCCTACTCTAAAAGCCTGATCATGAGCTCAGATATGCCAAAGGTTGGAAATATTTCCTTCTGATCACTCACGCAGGACCAGTGATTGGAAAAGCTTACTGGTCCTGAAAGCATTTGTCCAGGTCCTGCCAAAGTGGTTCTGGCTCTGTCAGGTCATGAGCTGTTAAACATTAGACATTAAAAGACAGGTGTCACTTGATAATCTGAACACATTGCGATATGCTGTTTTTGAATATTAGTATCATGAACATTCTCAGCATTCCCCCAAAGCTTAAGATGCTATTTGTCCCTTTGCTGTGGTTGCCTGAGAGGCAATCTGAGTCTCATGATGCTGCTGACTAAGCAGTTCCTGTTTCCACATTTAAGAGGAGCCACAGAGGCATACTGAAATTAAATGGAGAAAATACTGGGTTTAAGGACAGGGGAGGGGAGTGGAGGGAGATAATTGGACTTTAAGAGGGACGTATGTGGTGCATAAGCATTGTGCTGGTTCTCTGCCTGGGGGGGAATTTCACCACTAAAGAAATTGTTTTCAGATGTGGTGATCTTTACAATATCAGACTTCACAACTGTCACTGGTCTCTCACATTATCACTGCTTTTGATATTGGTCCAGAATTTAAGATAGCAAGGCCCAGGCCAGAGTAATTTTTGATCACCAGATAGCCACACACATAGAGTTGTGTAGGAATCTGAGCAGTGCTCAGTAACTTACTGGGATCCTGACACCCTAAATATATGCTTTGAGACAGCTAGGCATCCTCCACATTTGTGCCTGGTGTTACAACCCTGGAGGAGCTCCCCATGGTGGACACTCACCAGGTTGCTGTACTTGGATTCAGTCACTGGACCCATGTGCTCTTAGGCAGGTTGGGGCTGGATAGAGTCTAGGAACAGTTTCTGGCTCTGGGCCTCTAGATACCTTCTTGGGATGCAGATATTCTGGCTAGCACTCCTTTCTGAGAGATAAGGACTCCACGGTCCATCTATCCAGATTCCAAAACTAGAGCCAGCTCTTCCAAGCCTTCCCACCAAAGCTGTGGACCCTCTGGGTTACTGTTTCTTCCTTTGGGACTATATGACAGTGAAAGCAAGGAACACGTAGATTCTGCAAAGGAATTTCTAAACCAATCACACTAGACAAAGCACAGGAGATATACTGATCTATGGTAAAATAACAAACACCTGCACACAAAGCCCTCTAGTGTCTTCACTACTTCTAGAGCCCTTTGGGTTTTGGTCAGTACATTCAAGATTCTAGGACCCACTACTGCTTTGCTTTGCTTTGCTTCGCCTCGCCTCGCCTCGCCTTGCCTTGCCTTGCCGTTCTAGTCTCCTCTCAAAACAGCCAGGGAGAGAGCCTTCTTTTTATACATTTTCAGTCCCCCCACACCACTCCAGATAACTCTCCTCAGTGGCTTCAAATCCCTCATTAGCTGCTCCATTGCTTGGTTACAAGTCTATCTGGGAGAACTGGTTCCTTTGGGCAGCAGCTAGCTTATTGTCCTAGGGTGCCTTAATTTGAATGGGAGAACCTCCAGGGGTTAATGACGCTTAATTGCTCTGCATTGTTAGTCATCTGCTAACTCCTCTTGGAATCCTAGTCTAAGATGGAGGTAAAAAGGCAACATTGAAGGCACAGAGCAGTGTACACTCAAAGGGCATTCACAAAACAAAATGGAGTTTGTAGTTTGATATAGACATGGACAGACATAATCTGTCACGTCATGTGACTAAACAGAGACGATCTTAGTCTTACGCCCATTATTCATGTAGCCTCCTTTCCTGCCCCCCTTTCATAGGTAGGGAGGGCACTGCATGCATCAGAATCAGTGCAGATCTGCTGATGGTAGGGGGAGGATTTGTGAAGCCCACTTAGAGCAGGCACACCATAGAGCCCAGCTTTGTGGGTGAGGCTATCTTCATAGGTACACGCAGTGTGTCTGAGGGGTGGGCATACGGTGAAATGGGGACAGGCCAATGAAATTTGCTGCTCTTTGGATTGACCAGACACTGACCATGCAGGGAAGTGCACAAGGGATGTCTATGTCGGCTACTCGAGCCTTGTGAAACTGGGATAGTGGCTGCAGAGCTGCATAAGAGGGAGAATTCTTCCCCATTCCCTCTCCCTGTGGAGATTCACATTTCCTCCAGTTCAAGTACTCAGGCTGGGTGCTGGGAACAAGATTTTCACCAGAGTCTCAAATGCGTTGATCTGAAAAAAAGGATCTTGATATAATTTACTCCATACACATTGTGGAATAAACATCTCATGAGTTCCCTCCCATGGACAGTCCATAGGGAACAATTTACCTACATCAGTTTTAAACTGCTTTTAGAGAACTCAGTGACCCAAATGCAAAATCTGGTGTTCAGGAGCCTCATGTGGATTTGTGACCCTCTTTAGAGGTCCTTGTGTCTGTGAACCCAGAATGGCTGTAAACACATATCTGCTTTTTCCACTTGTGAGCTTTGTAATATGGATAATATTCTTCATGTGTGAACAAATCCAACTATAAATGGGGAAAATAGTCTTTTCTCGCTTTAAACATTGCAGGGCACTATGTGTGTAATGATACAACAGCATAGAAATGGCTTATAAACATGTTTGAGGGCTTTAGCAATATTATATAGCAATAGCATGCTACTCAGTGAGGTGATACTGCTTTGGTTTGATAGGAATGCAGCATGCCACATGATAGTGCAGCCCTCAGTGCTGTCTTGGGGTAACGACTAATCTCTTGGTGAAAGCATGAGAGTAAGACATAACTGGTTTGTTCAGCCAACAGAATACACAATCTTTGGCCTTATAGTGCTGTGAACTTTTGGGCATATGTAGCCCTGAGGAATCTAGAATGTATTCAGATTTCTGATTTCCCTGTATAATAGCCATGGCTATTCCTTTGTGATAAGGTGTCCACTCCACACAAGGCCTAAAGGGGTTTAGGTGGCTAGTTGGGACAATTAACTGCCCAGGCTGCACCTGGAGGAGGACCCAGGGAGTAGGGATTAATTAGAGAGGAGGCTCAGCTGGTCAGGAACAGGAGTGGCCTGTCTGAAGCCCAGGAGCTGAGAGGAGAAAGGGGACCACAGGGAATTAGTCTACATCTACAATTACTTCTTGGGAGGAGGGAATTTGGGCTGACAAACCCAGGGGGGGAAAGGGCAGTTCCCAAACAGCCACTGGGGAAGCAGCACAGACCAGGCAGTGGAGAGCAGATTGCCTGGGACAGTTTGCCCTGAAAGTTAGGCATGACTTGCCCTGGGTGAATCCATGTTGACTGTTTCTGATCACCTTCCTCTCCTCCAAGTACTTCAAAATGGATTCCTTGAGGACCTGCTCCATGATTTTTCCAGAGACTGTAGTTCCCCAGATTCTCCTTCTTCCCTTTTTTAAAGATGGGCACTATATTTGCCTTTTTCTAATCATCCGGGACCTCCTCCGATCGCCATGAGTTTTCAAAGATAATGGCCAATGGCTCTGCAATCACATCAGCCAACTCCCTCAGCACCCTCGGATGCACTAGATCCAGCTTCATGGACTTGTGCATGTCCAGCTTTTCTAAATAGACCTTAACCTGTTCTTTCACCACTGAGGGCTGTTCTCCTCCTCCCCATACTGTGCTGCCCAGTGCAGCAGTCTGGGAGCTGGCCTTGTCTGTGAAGACCGAGGCAAAAAAAGTATGGCGTACTTCAGCTTTTTCCACATCATCTTGCCTGAGGAGGCTGTGGAGGCTAGGACTATAACAGGGTTTAAAAGAGAACTAGATAAATTCATGGAGGTTAAGTCCATTAATGGCTATTAGCCAGGATGGGTAAGGAATGGTGTCCCTAGCCTCTGTTTGTCAGAGGGTGGAGATGAATGGCAGGAGAGAGATCACTTGATCATTACCTGTTAGGTTCACACCCGCTGGGGCACCTGGCATTGGCCAGTCGGCAGACAGGATACTGGGCTGGATGGACCTTTGGTCTGACCCAATATGGCCATTCTTATGTTCTTATCTGTCACTAGATTGCCTCCCCCATTTAGTAAGGGTCCCACACTTTCCCTGACCTTCTTTTTGTAGAAACCCTTCTTGTTACCCTTCATATCCCTTGCTAGCTGCAACTCCAATTGTGCTTTGGCCTTCCTAATTACACCCCTGCATGCTCAAGCAATATTTTTATACTCCTCCCTAGTCATCTGTCCGAGTTTCCACTTCTTGTAAGCTTCCTTTTGGTGTTTAAGCTCGCCGAAGATTTCACTGTTAAGTCAAGCTGGTCGCCTGCCATATTTGCTATTTTTTCTGCACATCAGTATGGTTTGTTCCTGCGCCCTCAATAAGACTTCTTTGAAATACAGCCAGCTCTATATTGGGCTCAGGTGGACAGTAGTGCACAGTGGAGAGTCCCTTTCACCCTTCTACCCACAGCAGCTAAAAAGCAATGCCCAGGATAACCCCTGCTAAGCTACTACGTTACCAGCACTTTTATTTGGAGCACTATTTCATTCAGGTGCTCAGCACTGGGCTATGGGGCATTAACAGAAGTTTTCTTTCTAGAAAATGGGATGAAGCCAAGGTTAAAGGAAGAAGAATCTGTTGCTTGCCTGTCAAAGCAATTTCTATATGAACAAGTTAATTGAGGTAAGACAACAAATCCTGCTCAGAGGCCTCATGTGGAGAGAGGTAATTGACCTCCCCACATATCTCCTTCCCACTGTTTAATTATGTTTGTTTTCTGCTGCCTGCCTCTCTGCCTGCAGCATCATGTCTCTAGAGTTGCACTACTCTCCCCCTGCTGCCTGGTCTCAAAGCTATCAGAGGCAGGCAAGGAAAATAGCTGTTTCAGGAGCAATGTGGACACAAATAGAAAGAATATCTGGACTGGGGTTGAAAGACAGTTCTGTCTGGAGGGCTGGAACTATCTTTCAACCTGGATCCAGATATGCCATTATTCTACCTGGAAGGTCAGGGCAATGCTAAACTGGCTGAGATAGCATGTAGCACTTTCACTTAGCCAGTGGAACTAATTGCCACATAATAGCACTGAGGCCAAGAACCCATCAGGATTCACAAATGATCATCCCTTTGTCTGGATAAGAAGTACTTCCTGAGTTTGAGGGGGGGGGAATCTAAAAAATAACAGAGATTTGAAAGGGATATAAGCCCTCATGCTTCAGGCCATAACCCCCCTCTAACAATTGGGGGTTAGGAATAAACTTTCTCTGGGAGCCGGCTACCCTGTAACCACTTACTGGGAAGTTTTTTGTACCTGCCTCTGAAGTACCCGGTGCGGGCTGCTCCTGGAGACAACTGATCTGATCCAGTCTGGCAATTCCTATGCATTTATGATGGCAGGAAATAAGTTGGCATGTTCTTGTGACCTGGTTATAGCTGGCTTTCTCCTCTTGAATCTCATGCTCTATTTGACTCCCATGCATGGTGTTACTCGGGTGGAGTCATGAGTGTTGCTGGGAAAGTGTGCTGAACGCTACTCTTCACCTTATAAGCTTTTTCATTCTTTTTTTATCTGCTCGCCCACTCTCTAATTACTTCTAAGATATACCAGTTTTTCCCAAACTTTTCTCCCCCTATCGCTACCCAAATCCCTTATTTACCCATGAAAGGACACTTTATAAACAAAGAAGATATAAAATGACGTAGGTTGCCTCAAAATGGGCCTGCTATCCCTCTTAACTTCTAATATATAAAAATCTGCAGCCATATATTTAATTACCTTAGAAAATGCCTTAATTTTACAATGTGTGGCTGTAAATTCTATGGAATTTTAAAATAACCCCTGGAGTTTGTGGATGCTGACCCCTGTCATAGGACAAGAGTAATCACTTTTGAACACTGGCCAGATCAAGTGATGGGGGTCAGGAAGAAAGTTCACTTTTATATTGGCATCTCTGTGTCATCTTTATTTAACGAGATCATTTAGAAAATGCCTACCCTCCATTTGCATCCCTGGTCTATATGAGTGCACACTCTGAGATATATGCTATACATGTAATGCCTTTCCTTCAAACTTCTGTCCCTGATCCATTGCAGGGCACAAGAGGTGCAGTACAGCCTTCAGCAGGTGCCCAACCACCTGCGTTCATACAGGCTCTATAAGAGAACTCATCTGTGGGGTGTGGTTAGATGTTGATAGATATGTGTGTGTGTTTCCCCTCTGTGTGATGCCCCAGCCCTGTGCAGACAGCTGGCACGGCAGACCTCAAGTGAACCGCCCATGTCTTATGTCTTAGGCTCTCTTCCTACTACATTCCCCCGCTTTTTGTCTTTTTATGGAGAGGATGTTTACCCTTCTTCCCAGAAAGGTATAATGTATTGACTGAAGATGGATACTCTTCCAAAAAGTATTAACTACCCACTTTTTCCCTTGGTCTATGGCAAGGGCGCCCTCTTTCATCTGATTTCTTCTTTGTCCAGTTTGTGGACAGTCTTTGGAATGAGACCAGCCACTCATCTGCAAGCAGATTAAGAGTGACGGGCAGGAAGAGTAAACTGCATCTATTTATTATCAATGGGGGATATCTTGTGATGGTGCATGGGTGGCCCGGGGGCTGAGAGTCACCTGGATACCCCCTGCCTCCATTGAGAGAGAGTTGCTTGTGTTTAACTGGGCGTCAGCTCCTGGACACCACCAGCCTGTTAGAGCCTAGAGGAGAGAGATTGGGTAATTACCAGCCCCTATAAGCTGCCAGTTTTAAAAAAATAAATATATCAATAAAACATTGTGTGTTCAACTGATACCTCTAGAAAGTGTGGTTAGGCAAACTTAAGTTCAGCATTTCATTTTAATTGTGGGGAAATGTGGATTTTTATGGGGTTTTTGTGAGAGAAGTTTGTTTTTAATCACAGAAAACTAGCGTCCCTTGCTGATGATACTAAAGGCTGGAGGGAAGGACATACAGCTCACGCTGTTTATAATCCAAAACATAGAACTCTTCCTTTTTAGAAAGATAAGGGGCAGCAGTTTTAAGACAATAACATTTCTCCAGCGGAGCTGAGGCTCGAACGCTATTGCTCGCTCCTTTAGCGCTGGTCCCCAGCTCCTGCCCTTGCCACAACGGGGCTGGGCTTCCCGGGAAGTGGCGCTTGCAAGGAGCCGCTCAGTGCCAAGGGCAGGAGATGGGCATCGGCCCCGCCGGAGCGTCACTTGGCTAATGGGCATGTGCAGACACGTCGCACATGCTCATTCGGACCAGCTCCGGAGTCGGGACATGTGCACAAGCAAAGAGGGCTCATTGGGCAGGTTCTGCTCTGGCTGCTCCGGGAGCTTTTCCTGCTGCTGCTCAGCCGCTCACTGGCTCTATAAATAGTTTCCCATCCCAACATGCTCCGGTCGCTACAGCGGCTGGCTGAGCGGCGAGCGTTGCCTCCCGCGCCCGGGGCGTAGGGAGCCCGGAGGGACCCAGGCGGAGTGCGGTAAGGGAAAGGGGGTCCCCTCTCCTGGGGCTGACCCCAGCTGGTGGGGGAGGGGGAGTGTTGTCACTGGGTGGGGCGGGGCGCCTCCCCGGGCGGTAAATACATGGCAGCGGCTGGAGCGCGGCGTTGCCGGGTTGCCAGAGGCGGCGGAGGGCTCTGGGGCTTGTCTGAAGCGGCCCTGGGGAGCAGGGGAAGCTGCCGGCTGGGTTCGGGGCTTGGTGGTGCTCAGAGCCGCGCTAATGATCGCTGTCAATCACCCGCCGCCCCCAGGGCTGGTCGCCACCGAACGGGCGGGCGTGGTGGGGCAGAGCCTCACGCCGCTTGCCCCGGCTCCCTTCCCCGGGCCGGGAGCTGCCTGCCGCCCGCCCGCAGGCACCGGGGACCCGGAGCGCTCCTAGCTCCCGGGCCGGCCAGGGCGGGCAGCCTGCTGGTGGGGCCCGGAGGCGCAGCCTTCCAGGAAGCGCTTGAGCTGGGCTGCTCGTCCAAAGTTTGCGAGTTGGGGGAAAGGTCCCTGCCTGCCTGTCCCGGCACCGCGCCGCCGAGCCGTGTCTGGCGGAGCAGCGGGCTGGGCTGGCCGGGCTGCGAGTCGGGGACTTCCTTGTGAAGGGAGCGAGCGAGAGAAACCGCGCCTGTGTTTGTGCGATGACACTGAAGCTGAATTCTTGCCTATTTCTGTTTTCCAGACCTGTCTGTCTAACCCTCGGATAAGCTCCCTGCATTCTGAAGCAGCTCCCGCTCTTCCCAGCCGTTTCCATAGACTGTGCGCCCTCTAATTACCACCCTTTTCTGATTTTCCTTTCCTTATGCTCTACCTTCTGGACTTCTGTTGTTGGGGTATTTTTGGAGGGGCGGCTGGATGGAGAATGGTGGTTGGATTGTCCATTCCATTAGTAAGATGTGGGGCCAAATGCTGCCCTTCCTTAAACGCCATAATTGTGCCTTGTTCAAAGCAGATGTGTCCCAGCTAACATCAGAATGCCTGTTTCTGCCCCTGTAAATCCAATGCAGCCAGATCAAACTGGAGGAATGGGGTCAGGCAAGGACAAATTAAGCTCCTTCAGCTTGTGACACCAAACTAAGATGCTACCTCTGTAGATTGTGCAGATTGTAAGAAAAAAGAGGGATGCCCATTTTATGAAGTGCTTTGATCAGCAGTTAAATGGTATATGCTGATATTTTAAATTGTGTAATTAGGCTTCAGAGTTAACACCCGATGGAGATGAATGGAGCAGTTCACATCTCTCAGAGCTATTGTTTCAGGCTTGCTTGCTTGCTTTATTTGTTTTTGTAGGCTCAAGCAGAAATCACTAAATCAGTTTACATTCACTTCAGAATCTGAAGCGTTTTTTGCCTTTTGTTTCTGCAACCCATTTGTTTGTGTACAACCAGTTGAGCCAAGATTGGAGCAGAATTTGGCCCTGTGACTTTAGGTGAGACACACTTGTTCAGAATTCCAAAACATAGAACTTCTTGTTATCACTTTTTTATTTTTAAACGTTGCTTGAGAAGGAGGAATACATCTGGCTAGAGCCAGGCATACAGGAGTGATGTGCAAGATTCTCCCATGATGCTCTGCCAACGTGCCTCTCTCCTGACCTCCTGCCCCCACCCCCTTTCCATACCTCTCCTCCACAGAGTCTGAAGGTTTTGGAGAGAAGGCATTCACCAGGGAGCCAAAGTGACCATCAAACTCCTTTCAGGTGTTGCCTAAATAGGTTTTTTTTTTTATTATTTTTTTTTTATTCATCTTCTCTAGAAATGGAAGGCTATTGCTGAGCTGAGGCAAACGACAGCCTGCAGGCCTGCCCCAGCCCACAGCCTTGTTAAGCATAGCATATACCATGGCTTATAGTAGAAAGAACACAAACAGATTCTCTGTGCTCTTAACACACATGGGGAAAGAGTATGAAAAGTGGGAGAAACATGGCTGTTCTTATGTGGTCCCACCTGTCTGGCCAGTGGGAACACATGAGAAGAGAGCAGGGACAGAAAGACTGAGAGGGTCAGAGGAAAGCTACAGAGGAAAAATAACTTTTTTACAGAAAACTCTCTAGCAGAAGCATGGTAGGATGGTAGCATAGTACCCTTGTAGAATGGTTGGCTATTTTTGACAGTCTCTGTGGTTATTCTTCTTCCATTCTTTCTGCCTCCAGCTGCTGCTGTTTTTTATCCTGCCAGTACTTTGGGTATATCTACACTACAAGCGTTACAGTAGCACCATTGCAGCTACGCTGCTATAGTCCTGTAGTGTAGACACTTGCTACAGCAAGAAGGGGTTGGTCTGTCGCTGTACCCCCTCGAGAGGCAGTAGCTAGGTTGACAGGAGAATTATTCCATCAACCTAGCAGTGCCTATACTGGAGCTTAGGTTATCTTAACTACATCTCTCAGGGGTGTGAATTTTTCACATCCCTCAGCATGTGGACAGATCAGCCTACAGTTTAGGTGTAAACCAGGCTTTTGTCTCTTCCCCACTTCTCTCTTCTGCTGCTTTTCTGCTCCATGTTATCTTCTTCCCATGGAGTCGATTGGGATGTTGGCCCTTAATGTGTGTCTGTCACTTGCATAGGCCCTTGAGTTACCACTTAAATCACTATGTTGCCCAGTCTCTCTTCCACAATCACTGAAAACAAATGTACTAGGAATATTATGTGACACTCGTTAAAGAAACCCGTTTGGCTGTCTTCTCTTCAGACTGGAAGCTCTCTGGGGCAGGGACTGCGGTCTCTATTCTATGTTTCATACAATGTCTAGCACAGGAGGGCCTCACTCTTGGATTCAGTTGGCAACTAGCCACTACCATAATAAATTGTCATACCTCAGTTATTCCTTTTCAGATGCGCACACTCTGTATAGCTAACTTGAAACTAAAGGTGGCAAGAAGCAACAATTCTGCAGATTTTTGTTTGTTTGTTTGTTTGTTTTTGTGTTGCAAATCTTTTCGTAATGCTCTGGATACAGCTTTTTGTTCAATATTTACCATCCCATCTGCCTTGAAATGGGAATTACAAGCACTTAAGTTATCTTGTTGCACTCCAATATTTCTTTAACAACTTCAGTGTCCTCTACTGAAATATAACTTGTAACTTTCTACAGTAACACACCACTCATTGAATGGCAGCAGATATCCTTATGTCTCCTGTAGGAATAAAACTCCAAGGGACTATTCTCCCTTTTTCACCCCTGAAGTACTCACACCAGGGTCTCATAACTTCATCTGGACTCTAGCCCTCTTACTTACACAATTGCTTCTGTGCTTAGTGGAGACCCAAAGAAAATCTGAACTGTATTGGAAGCAAGTCTTTACCTGTGGCAGATGTGTGCTCTTCCCTTCCCCACAGCCTCACGTAAGACAAGAATAAGACTCCAGATGTAAGATACCAGAGGGGCCAATGACAGGTGGGTGCTATCCTAGCCTCTTTGTGAAGGAGACACTAAGGCTAGGTCTACACTGCAGCGGGGGTCCGACCTAAGATACGCAACTTCAGCTACGTGAATACCGTAGCTGAAGTTGCGTATTTTAGGTCGGCTTACCTAGCGGTGAGGACGCGGGAAAGTCGACCGCTGCCGCCGACTCCGCTGCCGCCTCCTGCCGAGGTGGATTTCCGGAGTCGACGGCAGAGCGGTCAGGGATCGATTTTACCGCGTCTTCACTAGACGCGGTAAGTCGATCCCCGATAGACCGATTGCTACCCGCCAATCCGGCGGGTAGTGAAGACAAAGCCTAAGACTGCAACATCCCTCCTTTATTGTCCCTTGCCAATATCTCACTGAAGTTCTTAAGCTACCACGTTGTTATTCTGCTTGTAAAAATTGCCATGCTTTCTTGGAAGCAGAAAAGACTGTACCTTTTGGCTGGTGGTATAGTAGCAGCCCAGAAACAATAATCCATAAGTTTCCCCAAGGAACAGAGCTCTTCCTTAGAGGAGCATACACTATCTCCAAATATATCATAGTGGTGCCATTTCATTGCAACTAAAAATTCACTTCAGTCTTGACTAACTTGCATATCTGGACCTTGGAGTTACTGTTTGGAAACAAAGAGAAAAGATATTGATCAACAAAAATATCTTGGGGGGGGGGGGGGGGTTTGAAAACCTGTCTAAAGGGCTTGTGAAATGGGTAACACACATATCCAAAGCCTAACAGTGAGCTGCTGTGAAATGGTGTAAAACTTCCATTCTGAGTAAAAGTGGGTGTTCTTCTTGATAACTTGACACCTCAGGGCTGATTTAGACACTTTCTACTTTGTGACTTCATTCCTGCATGTGGTGTAATTTTAATTTTTTAAGCACTGGATCTGGTGAAATATGTATTGTAAAGGGGGAGTGTGATTGTGTCTTGGTTCACAACTGCTCAGTAAGTCTCTGTGCATTTGAGAGAAATTTCAAATAAGCATTGCTGTTATATGTTGCAAACAAGTCACCTATTTTGGGCAGGGTAGCTTTTATACTTGGCAATAATAAAGGGAAAATACTAGAATTGGCTTTAAATAATAAGTCTTGAAAATATACATTGTATTGCATCAAGCTCATAGCAAAGAGTTCACACTCTTCTATATGATGTTTCTTCTTTCAAAAATGATCATGAATCATTTGTCAGTTAATCAACCATGCAAGTCACTAACTTGCACCAGTTACCAAATAGCCCAGGGAAATGCATTATAAAAAATATAATTTAACGAAGTTGTCTAGAATGCTGCTTTGTACTGCACATATTGTTGAACAAAAATAATGAAATATTGATGGATTTTTTTCAGCGGCCATTCCTCTTGCAATATCAGTTTGATGCTCTGAGCTCTAACATTGACACTATAGATTAAGGCTGAACATGAGATACGGTTTGGCCACTAGCATGCAGCATGATAGATACAGCATGTGAAATCTGCAGAACTATTACAAGAAAGCAGCAATAAATATATTTTTTTCTGTGTGGAATTATTAGGAAAGTGCTGAGTAGTTCTTGCATGTTTTCTACATCTAGATACTTTTTTCCAAGAAAACATACAATGAAATCAGTGTCTGGACCACAGTACTCCAGTGTTGGGGGTTGGATAATTAAAGAATAGAGATAGCTTTAAATGCTGCTGAGACTAAGAGAATAAAAACCGACTGCTGTTGAGTCTTAAGATTTGAACCTTAAAGGATGCTATAGAGCATTTGACATGGGGGTTTTGCAAGATGAGGAGACTAAAGGCCTGTGGCTATAACGGAATGACAGACAAAGGCCTGAAAGAGATGCTCTCTCAGGGCCCAATCCAACTCCCGCTGAAGGCTGCCTGCCACTCACCTGGAGGGTGTCAGATTGTATCTGGTAAGAGAGGAGGTTGATACTGTGGGAGCAGGTTAAACCAAATCTGAGAGAGTAATGAAGTTGAGAGTAAAAAGTTTGCCCAGCCCTAGTAGGAGATAAATTGGAAACACATCAAATAGCTTAACCTGCCTGTTTTGTAAAGTGGATTATTAACACTGTGTCAAGTTATGGTGCCTGCCTAGGATGTATTTCAGCATTTGGTTCTAATTACAGATAACTAAAATTTGGATTTAAAACTCCTAATGTTGTAGCTAATTTACCCTCCTGATATAAAAACAAAGATTCCCTTGGTTTATTTAAGTATTTATACAATACTTGCCTTCTTGAATCTTTCCATAGCGTGTATGCACTATCCTCCTCCTCTTAGGGTGTGTGTCCTTTGAAGACTGCCCACCCCCCACACACTCATTACATCTTTTTATTTTCGTTTAGTGCCAACTTTAACATACATCTAGCCATAGAGAAAGTACAGGATATTCTCTGTACAGTGGAAAAGAAAAGAGGCTAAATAAATAGCCAATTGCATACTAGACCTAGGTGCCTTTCTTAGCATTTTTTTTCTTCTGGCTGCAAATGTCTTGTTGCACAGGCAACTCTACTCTATGCTTTCTGGAAGGGTTGGGGGTCTCTCTCCTTTCAAATATTTGTGATGAACTTTACGGTGATTAAAGGTGTGAGATTGAGATCACCCTGGAGTGCAAAGTACTCTGACAGCAGTATAGGTACAACGTAGGAGCAGCAGAGCAGACTTCTCCACTAATATACTTCAGCCTTGACCTGGAGGGGAGCACTTCTAGTCTTGAGAGGGGAGTAAAACTTATGTGCCCATTCAGTCTTTGGCCTCTGTTTGCTGAGACTGCCAATAAGGGACCCAGCTGCCATGTGGAAAGATGGCCACTAGGAACTGGACTGATGGTAGACACTGTACAGACTCCTAGAAAGACAATCCCTACCTCCAAATAGTTTAGACTCCTAAATAGAGAAGACTTCCAATGAGATTTGGGGGGGGGGGAGATACAGAAGCACAGAGAGGTGAGGTGATTTTTCCTAAGGTAACACAGCAGGTTTTGTGACAAAGCTGGGAATGCAACCTAGATCTCTAGACTCACAGGCTAGTGCATTATTCACTAAATTACACTACTGCTTCTCAACATAAGGCTATCGCCTCCCACTGCTCAACTATTATAAATCAGTGAACAACAGGGGTTATTGGGGGAGTGGGGGATAGCCTCTCATTCCACTTTATTGATCTTATTTTGGTTAATCTGTCATGCTCTTTTTTTTTTGTTTTTTGTTTTTTTTTTGTTTTTAAAAGTCATCCACAGAATCCGAGTTTAAAACTTGCATTTTAAAAAAACTCAAGAAATCTTTTTTAATGTAAAAATTGTTTAGAAGTAAACAGAGCAGCATATTCAAGGGAACCATTTGGGAATTAAGCCTGCAGAGTTAACTGTGTCTCTGTTTCGAATTCCAAATGCTGTGAACAAGGGCCCATTCAGCTTTTTGGTTATGTTATGCTGAATTGTATCAAGAAGAGAAAAAGTGAATCGTAGAGAGAAGCTTCAACTTAATTTTTATATCTGTTGCTTTTGTTTCAGTAGCTCACTTTTTTTGAGTGATGAAGCAGGATTCTACTTTCTTTCCTGTTTCATTGGCAAAATTATTTGCCTAGAACGTAACTTGTGCAGGTCATCTGCTAATTGCTAGCATCTGTGAAACTCTACTAGGTTATATAAGCATAGCTAAAAAGTCAGTAAAACCTTGCATCGTTCAGATTTGTCCATTTTATACTCCATAATAAGAGCTTGGCTTTGTGACTAACTTGCAACGGACAGCAAAATCTTAAGAGGGCAGAAGTATGAGCTGAAAGCTGTGAAATCCTTTAAGTCACAGAAATAGATATAATAATGTGTCATTTCATTGTCAATACAAGTGTTATAAAGATCAGCCAATGTATTGTGGTGCTATATGGTAGAGAGTTCTGTGTCAAGAGTTACTCTGTAGCAACTGAGTCTGCCAAATAAATAAAGCTGATTTGCCATAAACCAGACTGCAATGGTAGTGATAAACCGAAGGGCTTGTGCTCTGAAATGTATCACAGATTAGACACACTCAGTGATAGAGCAAGCTGAACTATTCAATCTTTTAGAAAACATGAGTCCTCAAATGGGACACGTGTACAGTAGAAATAGTTGACTAGAGAAATATCCCTCCATGTGAGAGATCGTCTAGGGCTCACTGATCCAAGTTAACTTAAAGTCCCAATGTTTATAGTGTTCAATATGTCTGAGACGTCTGTTTACCAACATCAGCCACTAATTACTGATACCTAAGGGAACACGGTCAAGTTGAAATCTGAGTCAAAATTTAGTTGTAGATCATGTCCTCTCAGTCTCCCTGCTGATTTGTGTCATACAATCACATTTTCCAGTTTTGTGGTGTTTTTCCCTTTTGCTGGATAACCCCACACAGACAGAGGAGACCATGGAAATGGCTGCATACAAAGTGCAGTCAAATGTACAAAACAACCTGAAAAATATTTTGTTTTTTTGTAACAGTCCTCTTAGGTATTAATTGTAACAATTGAAGGGGAAAGGTTTTCAAAGAAATGTGACTTCAGTTGGGTGTCCCTTTTTAAACCAGAGGTCCTGCACTAATCGCTTAGAACTGTGCTCTGGCTTCACACTCAGATCACTAAATCTTTAGCCCTGTTAAGCCCTATAAAGCCAACAGATCCAGCCACCTGAGATTTTCCCTGCCTAGGGGAATCCCCTGGGTAGCATAGAGCCTTCCTAGTGGCTTCTACACTGCTGCCCTCTATTCACTGATGAAAGGTGTGCTGCTAGGGGCAAGGGGCCATGGCTGGGACATTCCTAGACCCTGGCAATCCCTAGCTTCTAGAATGGCCTTTTAGAGCCATGGAAGCTGGATGTAAATTACAGCAGCTTTTTGCCCCCTTCTGGTCTTGTACCAAGTGAAATGTGCGTGAGCTGAAGATCTGAGCCAGGGCCTTGGCATCCATAACCTGTTACCAGCTGAATTCAAGATGATACTTTTTCAGCTCCCATTAGAGCAGAGAACAGTTCATTCAAAGCCATAAATGTGCGGCTTCTAATGAGAACTTCCCATGCGTGCCGGAAGATCCTTCCTTTTTGTGGGTAACCCAACCTGAAATCTAGCAGGTTTCATATCTGGTATCTGCTTTCTTTAATACTTGAGAGAGGTGGGAAAAGAGAATGACCCTCTCTTCTTCCTCCTTTTGCTAAAAAAAAGACTCAACCCCCAGCTGAGATGCTTAGAAAAGCTAGTAGAAGTCTGTTGTGAAAATGTATTTTCTGACCAAATTTACTGGACTGACCAGTATTTGACCTCTATGGACAAGGTCAACAATTAAATATTTAGCTCTTGTCATTTTCAAATCACTTTACAAACCTTTACTAATCCTCCCAACTTGAGCATTGTGATCACTATCATTTTGGCATCCCGACAGCCACATTGCACAAGCAACATTAATGCTGGTATTTCCTTACTTTTCTGAGTGCTTGACTTTGACCTGAATGTTCTTCTAATGTAGTTGTTTGGATCTAATTTCCTGCGGTGTTTGCCTTTTTAAAAAAAAAAACTGAAAAAAGGTTGTGTGGAACATATTGATTCTCATATGCTTCACCTTTAGATCCACCAACTTCTGCCACTTGAGTTAACAGAGTAACTGATAACAGTAGTAGGTTCTCATCCTCCTTGTGGGTAGCCGCTAGAGGGAGATGATACAGACGACTTTTTTCCTCAGTGGGTTTCACAGATAGTTGCTGACAGCAGATGAATGATGGGACTCAGGAATCCTGGGTTCTATTCATGCTTCCGAGAGAGTAGTGTATCTAGTGGTTACTGACCCTATTGTCCCCCCTAGCCCTCCCCGACTCCAGTCCATGTCCCCCTTTCTCCCAGTCCTCCACCTCATACTTCTGTATTCCAGCTGCCTCCTCCTGTTCCACACTGCTTGGGCACCAGCATGGGGAGCTTTGAGGCATGGGAGAGACAGTCTTCCTGCTCTCAGTCCCTGTGTCTGGCACCATAGTGACCCCTGGCAATTGCAGGGGAAAGTGTCTCTCAGGGTACGTCTACACTACGAAATTAGGTCGAATTTATAGAAGCCAGTTTTATAGAAATCGGTTTTATATTGTCGATTGTGTGTCACCCCCCCACGTAAAATGCTCTAAGTGCATTAAGTCGGCGGACCGCGTCCACAGTACCGAGGCTAGCGTCGACTTCCGGAGCGTTGCACTGTGGGTAGCTATCCCACAGTTTCCCCAGTCTCTGCCGCCCATTGGAATTCTGGGTTGAGATCCCAATGCCTGATGATACAAAAACAGTGTCGCGGGGGGTTCTGGGTACATGTTGTCAGGCCCCTCCCCCTCCGTCAGAGCAACGGCAGACAATCGATTCGCGCCTTTTTACCTGGGTTACCTGTGCAGACAACATACCACGGCAAGCATGGAGCCCGCTCAGCTCAGCTCACCGTCACCATATGTCATCTGGGTGCCGGCAGATGTGGTAGTGCATTGCTACACAGCAGCAGCTAATTGCCTTTTGGCAGTAGACTGTGCAGTATGACTGGTAGCCGTCATCGGCTATCTGGGTGCTGGCAGACGTGGGGCTGCATTGCTACACAGCAGCAGCTCCTTGCCTTTTGGCAGTGGATGGTGTATTACGACTGGTATCCGTCATCGTCGTATTCCTCAGTGAGTTCAATCAGAGGCACCTGGGCAGACATGTTTTGTCTCCTGGCCTATTGAACCGTCTTGACGATGATGGCTAGCAGTCGTAGTACATCATTTTCTGCCAAGCACCCAGAAGATGCCGATGGCTATCAGTCGTGCTGCACCGTCTGCTGCTAGCTTAAGATGTAAAAAATGGATGGACCAGATTTGTTCTGTATTCATTTGCTTCCCCCTCCCTCCGTGAAATCAACGGCCTGCTAAACCCAGGGTTTTGAGTTCAATCTTTGGGGGGGCCATTCTGTGTGACAGTTGTTTGTGTTTCTCCCTGATGCACAGCCACCTTTGTTGATTTTAATTCCCTGTACCTGTAAGCCATGTCGTCACTCGCCCCTCCCTCCCTCCGTCAGACAATAGTTTTGCGCTTTTTTTCAGCCCAGATGCCATAGCACTGGGATCATGGAGCCTGCTCAGATCACCGCAGCAATTATGAGCACTATGAACACCACGCGCATTGTCCTGGAGTATATGCAGAGCCAGAACATGCCAAAGCAAAACCAGGCGAGGAGGCGATTGCAGCGATTGCAGCGCGGCGACGAGAGTGATGAGGAAATTGACGTGGACATAGACCTCTCACAAAGTACATGCTCCAGCAATGTGCAAATCATGGTGTGGAACACCGATTCTGGGCCCAGGAAACAAGCACAGACTGGTGGGACCGCATCGTGTTGCAGGTGTGGGACGATTCCCAGTGGCTGTGAAACTTTCGCATGCGTAAGGGCACTTTCATAGAACTTTGTGACTTGCTTTCCCCTGCCCTGAAGCACCAGAATACCAGGATGAGAGCAGCCCTCACAGTTGAGAAGTGAGTGGCGATAGCCCTGTGGAAGCTTGCAACGCCAGACAGCTACTGGTCAGTTGGGAATCAATTTGGAGTGGGCAAATCTACTGTGGGGGCTGCTGTGATCCAAGTAGCCAACGCAATCAAAGACCTGCTGATATCAAGGGTAGTGACTCTGGGAAACATGCAGGTCATAGTGGATGGCTTTGCTGCAATGGGATTCCCAAACTGTGGTGGGGCGATAGACGGAACCCATATCCCTATCTTGTCACCAGAGCACCAAGCCACCGAGTACATAAACCGCAAGGGGTACTTTTCAATGCTGCTACAAGCCCTGGTGGATCACAAGGGACGTTTCACTAACATCAACGTGGGATGGCCGGGAAAGGTACATGATGCTCACGTCTTCAGGAACTCTGGTCTGTTTCAAAAGCTGGAGGAAGGGACTTTCTTCCCGGACCAGAAAATAACCGTTGGGGATGTTGAAATGCCTATCGTTATCCTTGGGGACCCAGCCTACCCCTTAATGCCATGGCTCATGAAGCCGTACACAGGCAGCCTGGACAGGAGTCAGGACCTGTTCAACTACAGGCTGAGCAAGTGCCGAATGGTGGTGGAATGTGCATTCGGACATTTAAAAGCGTGCTGGCGCAGTTGACTGACTCTGATAGACCTCAGCGAAGCCAATATTCCAATTGTTATTGCTGCTTGCAGTGCGCTCCACAATATCTGTGAGAGTAAGGGGGAGACATTTATGGCGGGGTGGGAGGTTGAGGCAAATCGCCTGGCCGCTGATTACGCGCAGCCAGACACCAGGGCGGTTAGAAGAGTACCGCAGGGCGCGGTGCGCATCAGAGAAGCTTTGAAAACGAGTTTTGTGACTGGCCAGGCTACGGTGTGAAACTTCTGTTTGTTTCTCCTTGATGAACCCTCCCCCCCCCCCCCCCGGTTCACTCTACTTCCCTGTAAGCTAACCACCCTCCCCTCCCCCCCTTCGAGCACCGCTTGCAGAGGCAATAAAGTCATAGTTACTTCACATTCATGCATTCTTTATTAATTCATCACACAACTAGGGGGATAACTGCCAAGGTAGCCCGGGAGGGGTGGGGGAGGAGGGAGGGACAAGGACACACTGCAGTTAAAGTTTTAAACTCTTATTGAAGGCCAGCCTTCTGATGCTTGGGCAATCATCTGGGGTGGAGTGGCTGGGTGGCCGGAGGCCCCCCGACCATGTTCTTGGGCGTCTGGGTGAGGAGGCTATGGAACTTGGGGAGGAGGGCTGTTGGTTACACAGGGGCTGTAGCGGCGGTCTCTGCTCCTGCTGCCTTTCCTGCAGCTCAACCATACGCTGGAGCATTTCAGTTTGATGCTCCAGCAGCCGGAGCATCGACTCTTGCCTTCTGTCAGCAAGCTGACGCCACTTATCCTCTTCAGCCCGCCACCTCTCCTCTCGTTCATGTTGTGCTTTTTTGCACTCTGACATTGACTGCCTCCACGCATTCTGCTATGCTCTGTCAGTGTGGGAGGACATCTGGAGCTCCGAGAACATATCATCCCGAGTCCGCCGTTTTCTCCTCCTAATCTTCACTAGCCTCTGCGAAGGAGAAACATTTGCAGCTGGTGGAGGAGAAGGGAGAGGTGGTTAAAAAAGACACATTTTAGAGAACGATGAGTACACTCTTTCACGTTAAATTTTGCTGTTCACATTACACAGCACATGTGCTTTTGTTACAAGGTTGCATTTTTCCTCTTATATTGAGGGCCTGCCGGTTTGGTGTGAGAGATCACTCACGCAGTGCCAGGCAACAGAATTCGGCTTGCAGGCAGCCATGGTAAGCCAGTCTTCTGGCTTTTTTAACCTTCATAACATGTGGGAATGGTTTCAAACAGCAGCGCCCTCATTTCCCATACCAAGCACCCGTTGGGTTGGCCATTTAAAATGGGTTTGCAATGTAAAAGGAGGGGCTGCGGTTTCCGGGTTAACATGCAGCACAAACCCAACTACACCCCCCCCCCCCCACACACACACACCCAATTCTCTGGGATGATCACTTCACCCCTCCCCCCCCCACCACCACCACCACATGGCTAACAGCGGGGAACATTTCTGTTAAGCCGAGCAGGAACGGGCACCTCTGAATGTCCCCTTAATAAAATCACCCCATTTCAACCAGGTGACCGTGAATGATATTACTCTCCTGAGGATAACAGAGATAAGGAATGGATGTTGTCTGCATGCCAGCAAACACCGGGACCATATGCTGCCATGCTTTGTTATGCAATGATTCCAGACTACGTGCTACTGGCCTGGCGTGGTAAAGTGTCCTACCATGGCGGACGGGATAAGGCAGCCCTCCCCAGAAACCTTTTGCAAAGGCTTTGGGAGTATATGAAGGAGAGCTGTCTGGAGATGTCCCTGGAGGATTTCCGCTCCATCCCCATACACGTTAACAGACTTTTCCAGTAGCTGTACTGGCCACAATTGCCAGGGCAAACTAATCATTAATCATTAAACACGCTTGCTTTTAAACCATGTTTAATATTTACAAAGGTACACTCATCAGAGGTCCCTTGTGTGCCCTCAGGGTCTGGGAGCACACCTTGGGTGAGTTCGGGGGTTACTGGTTCCAGGTCCAGGGTGATAAACATATCCTGGCTGTTGGGGAAACCGGTTTCTCCACTTCCTTGCTGTGAGCTATCTTCATTGTCTTCATCATCATCATCTTCCGCGTACCCCGAACCCGCTTCCCTGTTGCGTGATTCTCCATTGATGGAGTCAAAGCACACGGTTGGGGTAGTGGTGGCTGCACCCCCTAGAATGGCATGCAGCTCCGCGTAGAAGCGGCATGTTTGTGGCTCTGCACCAGACCTTCCGTTTGCCTCTCTGGCTTTGTGGTAGGCTTGCCTTAGCTCCTTAATTTTCACGCGGCACTGCTGTGCGTCCCTGTTATGGCCTCTGTCCTTCATGGCCTTTGAGACTTTTTCTAATATTTTGCCATTTTGTTTACTGCTACGGAGTTCAGCTAGCACTGATTCGTCTCCCCATATGGCGAGCAGATCCCGTACCTCCCGTTCGGTCCATGCTGGAGCTCTTTTGCGATCCTGGGACTCCATCATGGTTACCTGTGCTGATGAGCTCTGCATGGTCACCTGTGCTCTCCACGCTGGGCAAACAGGAAATGAAATTCAAAAGTTCGCGGGGCTTTTCCTGTCTACCTGGTCAGTGCATCTGAGTTGAGAGTGCTGTCCAGAGCGGTCACAATGAAGCACTGTGGGATAGCTCCCGGAGGCCAGTAACGTCGAATTCCATCCACACTACCCCAAATCTGACCCGCAAAGGCCGATTTTAGCGCTAATCCCCTCGTCGGAGGTGGAGTAAAGAAACTGGTTTAAAGGGCCCTTTAAGTCGGAAAAAAGGGCTTCGTTGTGTGGACGTGTCCAGGCTTAATTCGATTTAACGCTGCTAAAGTCAACCTAAACTCGTAGTGTAGACCAGGCCTCAGTCCCTGCAGTCCTGGGCTGGAGCATGTTCAGTGCAGACTGAATCTTCAGCTACCAAACTCTATCAAGTCTCTCCAGAGCATAATTTGGCCAAATTTGGGCTGATTTGCACAGGGATAGCAAAAGCACATCCCTGACATTAGGGTGGCTTCTCCCTGCCAAATTTCAAGCCGTTGTTCCAAAGCATGGAAGGGCTAGAATCTCTCAGTGAAATGATGGTAAGAGTATTTTAACATGGGCTAAACAATGTATTTTTCTCAGAACTAGGTCAAGAAAATGGCTGAATCACTTTAGATGAACTATTTCTTTAAAAAAAAATCATCCTGAGGCAGTCACCCAGCATGGAAAATTTCAACCCAAATAATAGTTTGGCCAAGTTATAAGCAACTGAAGACAGGGTCTTATAATGGGAAGTGTCAGGCAACCTTAACCATGGGCATCACTACCTGTACTACCTATTGCAAACCATTTTAAATGACCCGGAACCATAGAGCTGGACAAATAGCTAGTCTATAACTCCATGTTCTTATTGCTGTTCTACTCATGCCTCCTCTCTGTTTCTTACACTCACTTCTTAAAAATAATTTAAGACAAGATACGTCTGTGGGACAGGGGCTGTGTTTGTACAATAGGGCTCTGATCAAGAAGCTCCCTAAAAGCAGGGGGGCCCACCACTGCCTGGACTGTGGCCCTGCACCCCGCTCTGCCCCTTCCCCCAAGGCCCCACCTGCACTCATCACCGCCCTGTTCTGCCTGTTCCCCTGAGGCCCTGCTCGCTTCTCTCTGCCCCACTCTCCCCCCCCCCCCCCCCTCCGGTTGCACACCCTTAAGGCAAGGGAAAAGTGGGCCCCCTGGTTGTCGCGCCCTGCTCTGATCCTAATTGGGAGCTATGGTAATTCAAATAGTATTACCCTAGTGAGGTAGGTATAAAAGTATTCCTCTTCTGATCTTACAGATAGTGAAATCAAGGGAGAGAGGTGAGGTGACACACTCCACGGCCTCAGAGAGTGCATATCAGAACCTGGTCTAGAACTCTGTAGTTCCTAGCTTCTATTACTAGAAGCTACATAGTTTGGCCTCAAAGTTTTAATATATTTGCTAAAACAAACATGCAGCTGTGCCAAACAATTGCTGAAATTGTACATAACACCATAAAGCTTCAAAAGAAAACGGACCGCTCCCAGCATTTTGCTTCTCTAAGAAGAAGCAACAAACCACATTGCAATAGCCCTACCGAGGACCCTGCTTCTGTGTTCTCAAATCAAAGCTCTGTGTTTGTTCTAAACAGGTGACTCTGGGTGGAAAATAGGAGAGTTATTTTTGTTTCATAGCAAAACGTATTTTAGAAGTTCTTTGGATGGGCTGGGCTGGCATTCTAGTGGCATCACAACATATTCTCTCGTGGAGAGCCAAGTTCTGAGTCACTTTCATTTGGGGGAGCATGTCAGGTCTCCAGGAGCAGCGTGGATGGGCTCTGAAGAGAGCTGATTTAGTCCTTCTTTGCTAAAAGTTGGACTGATGTGATGGAAGAAAATGAAGGGGATCTTTGAGGTTTCAAGAAGGGTTTGGCGGAACCCCTAAAAGAGGTAATTTGATTGAAACAGGGAGTGTAAGTGTGGTTGTTGTTGTTGTTGTTGTTTTTTAATGTTTGTGTCTCTTTCAAATTTCCCACCATGGTGCATTTCAAAGTGAAGAATATAAGACCACATGCTTCCTTGAACCCCCTGAGACACCTAAAGTAGATAAAATGGGGTCAGAGCAATAACTATTAACCAGGACACTTCTAGGTAGAGACCCACCACTCCCAATCAGAACCCTGCATAATCAGGCCCTCTGAGATTTGACATGGCCTCTCTTTCGTTAGCATGTCCTGGATCTGAGTGTCTATGTATTCTGACTAAAGTGAAGAGGAAGACAAACTACCCCACTGTTATGGGGAACTAGAATGTGAAGTGTTCCATGACTGACAAACAGCACAAGATGACTGAAAAAGTTCCTTTTTTATTAATCTAAAATGAGAAATTGCATGGTAGAACAACTGCGTTCTCACAAGTGCATTGCAGGGTAAAAAGCTGCTGTTGCGTGTCAATGTGAAGGCATGTTAGAGCCCAGACTAGAATATTGTAGGCCAATTCACAATATCTTGATAACAAATTCTCTGAGGCAAGGCAATGGTGATTTGAATTGCTTACAGTAGGAGTGGTGCAAGACCACTCCATTCTTAGCCAAAAAGCAAGTTGTTTCAGTTTAAGATCTCCCTTCAGTGTCAAGAGCGTGGCCGTTAGAGACCACAAATTATGGTAATGATACTCTGTAGTTCTATAATGTAGCACCTTACAACTTCAAAGCGCTACACAAACACTAACTTATTGGTTTTGCATCCATTTCAGACCCTCCGCCATGAGGCATGAAGGGAGGCAAATACAAGTAAAATGGGGAGGGAAAGCCCTGAAAGGGAGAGAGCAAAAAACCAACCCCCTGGTGTGTTTCCCCCACCACCACCACACACACACGCATACAATTTGTGGATGCCCCCAAATGCCAGTTGTGGGTGGTGCTGGCTCTCTGGCGTGGTAGGGCCAAGGAGAAGCCATTCACTGCAGCATAATCCCCTCTGAAACAGGCAGATGCACCTATGGCAACACTGGCTGGAGTGAATACTGGTAGGTGTGGCACTAACTCCTGTTCCACTCTGTCCCCTACCCATGGAGAGGCAGTACGGAAAAGGTGCTGCAGGGAGACAACGGCAGCAGGATAGGCCCTAGCAAGGCTGTCCCTGCCCCTGCAGATCCTTTGGGTTTGGAGACTTTCCTTTGGGCTGTTCTACAACATACACATCCTCCCCTGGCGGATCTGGGGAGCCTGCCTGCTACTACACCCCTTCAGTGGAAAGAGCATATTACTCCCTGTGGGCCCGGCCAACTCTGCTGGCTGTATTGGGGGACCATGGCCCTACCTGCTTCGGGGAGCCTGGTAGTACAGGGACTGTATGCAGGTGCTGCACCGCGTGAAAGGGGAAGGCTTTGTGCTTTACCCTAACCATCTTCATGCATGGGGCAAGCACAGTAAATCCTGTCCTATATGCCTTGCCGTTAGTGGTTATGATCTGGTCCCATCTGTCTCTAGAAAATTCTTAGGGAATAAAAGCGCTTGTAATCATTTTGTTTTTAAAAAATTTCACTCTCTGAAGAGATGGGCAGGATGAGTTCCCCCCCCCCCCCTATATTGTAAAGTGTTTGGAATGTAGTTCTGATAAGGCTGTTCTGTTCTGCTATGCTGGTGGGGTGGATAAGCTGATGTTCCTTGTGTTTGATGCAGTAGCCCCTATGTTCTCAATCCTCTAGTCCTCTTGCATGTAAAATTCCCATGGAATTCCCTCTGACCTCCCTGCACACAATGACTGGAGGGTCAGGTCCTGCATCCTTCATTTCTTAAATGGTACTTGACTCTTCGTGCCACAGTAGCCTTCCATATAAAACACATCAGTGCTGATTCCCAGAAGTTTATGTTGCTAAGGGATTCTGTATGGCATAATGCCAGCTATACAATTAGAGGACTTTTGTTGTTGAAAGCATAGTTTTACAGGGGGTAATATTTGACTTGGGAGCATCAGACACAAATAGGCAGTCAAGAATCTTCAAAACTAGTATTCACAATGGCAATCCAAGTTTAAAAAACTTCTACATGGGACTTTTGCTTAATTGGGAGAATAACTTTGGACAATTACTAAACACATCAGAGTTAGCATAAATCTAAGTTATGAACATATCAGAAGTAAGCTTGGTAGAATTCAGCTTTATTTCTTTTTTGTGAATTCAGCAGTTAATATTGATGATTTCTATCAATTTTTATTTTTTCCCCCCCCAATTTTCCAGCCAGGGCTGCCTACTACTCTCTAGCGCCAGGGACACTGGATCCTTGCAGGCCCAAAGTATGGGGAAGGCTGTGGCCCTGGTGGGCAGAGCAGAGACCCCTGGCCAGGACTGGGAGGAGGAGGACAAAGTCCTGGACACGGGGGAGGCCATTCTGCTGCTGAATAGTTCCTGCCAGGGGACAGCTTGTGAGTGAGTGGGGCCGTGGCGGCGGGGCTGCAAAGGGCTCCCTGCGTGGCCCCAGAGCTGGGATACTGTATTCCTGTGGGCGTGGGCTACGCTCAAGGACTGCTGTGAATGGATATTGTTTTCATGTATTTCTGTATGTCCGGTGAAATCGACATTGACCAACGATTACCAACTTAAATTGAATGTGCCAAGCCTACATGTAACTCTGTAGCTCTAAACATACTGTCTAACAGCTGGTTTAGCTCAGTCCTCTGCTGGTAATAACAGGGAAATGGATGAAGTAACATTGTAATCTCCGGTAGCATGTGGTAATGCTTGGAAGCATGCCCACAATACCTACAGTGTACCTGCCAGTCAGTCCATAAGAGGCATGGGTACGGTGCTCTTTGCCTTAAGGAATCTGACCCATAGAAAACTCAAACAATGGGGGAGAGAGGGTTGGCACAGGAAGAACCTCCATAAAAACTACTGAGAGTCTTGCACCTCAGTGCCCTTCCCACTCCCGGGGCACCCTAACTTGTAAAGGAGAGGGGAGGTTTAGCACTATCGCTTGGCTGATAGTCTATTCTCTGTGCTCTGGGTTTACAAGTATAGTACAGCCCTAACTTAGTTAAGCTGAGTTTTGGAAATTGGATTGTAGTATAGAGTAAAATATAAGTAATAACCTAACAGAAGTCTTCAGACAGCCTACCTTCAAAATATACAGTGATAAGGGTCCTCACTACCCCAAGATAACATTTAGTGCATATATCCATCTGCTCAAGAAGCACAAATTCAATATTTCCCTTTTCCACTGAGGACCTAACCTTCTACTGTTTATTTTTTCATCTTTGAATAATCAGATGCTTACTGCCTTTTACACTTGGCTGCGTTCTTCCACGGAACTCCTGCTGACTTGACACTGGTGCCAGATTGCTTGAAGCCAGAACACCAGATGGCTGCCTTATCTTTCACTCTTAGGCTGCATTTTCAAGGGCTCCTCCTGCTTGCCAAATTCAGTATGGAGTCCAGTCTATACAACCCACCACAGCCCCGTCTATTGTGGGTAACCGTTTCCTTCTAATGAACAGTTTCCTTCTATTTATATAATGTATAAAATTCCACACACTTCTCTGTTAAGGTAGAGAGGTGGCCCCCTAAAACTTTTCAGGTTTAATTCCTCTAAAAATTGGTTGAAAGGGGGGATTTGGAGCCAGGCACTGATAATGGGCAATGAGCCTTTCACTTCTAGATTAGCTGTTTGAATCTCAGCCACGTTGGTCGTAATTGAACATCATTGCCATATAATGGCTTTTGGATGGTCTACGTGACATGAGAGACAAAGTGGGTGAGCTCTTATCTCTTGTTGGACCAACTTCTGTTTGGTGAGAGAATGAGTGAGTTGTCTCGCATCTCTTTCTAGTGGGACAGGTGTCCGCGTCAGAAGAGATGCTAGCTAGCTTTCATGTTGAAAGGCATGAGGTGGTCAAGGACTCAATCAGCATAAGCCTAAACTGCTCCCTCAGCCCAAGCAAGCGTCCATTTCAGGACAGGGCAGGTGCACACTGGGCATGGTGATCTGAGGAAACTTGGTAGCACAGGCAGCATGCATACGCTACCTCCCTAGGGCTTAAGTGGGATTTCAGTGATGCATAGGCCTTGAGCCTGCCCTCTGTATGTGCCCTCACTGAATAAAATGGAGCACATCAGTCTCCAAGTCTAATTAATAGGAATATTTTTTTTAAAAAAAAAAAAGCTAGTGGAAACAGACTGGTCTTGCATTCCTCACTCGGCTAAAGCTCCTATTTGTGTGAAATTGCTGGTAGTTTTACCTAAGAAAGGAACAGCGGATGCTATCCATAACTCATCAGAGGTGCAAGTCACTATTTTAGTAGCAGACTGTCACACTGAGACACACACACACACACACACACACACACACACACTGCAGTCTGAGGTGTGATTTGCAGCTCAGGTAGACATATCCACAGCTGCAGATATTAGGAGAGATACGGTGGTGTGGGTTTTAGCTCAGGCTGTACAAGTATGCCAGGGACCCTGGGTACCTACTCGCATTTTGTTGAAGCCTGTGCTGCCACATCTACACTACAGTTTTTAGCCATGCTAGTGTAGGTGTGTTTACAGTGTAAACGTCCTCTCTTGTTCCCACTGGTGATAGCACTGGTAGGAGTGTGTGTGTGTGTGTGTGTGTGTGTGTGTGTGTGAGACTCACCCAAGGTCCAAATTCAGGCAGGGTTCAGATGGAAGCAAATTCATAGGCCAGTGTCCTCTTCCTCAACCACTGTTGCCACCTCCTCACTTCTCTTGAGGGGCACTGCGACCCCATGAACCAGGTTGTAACACCCATAGTGGGCAGGTAGGCCCATCCCAGTGGCAGAGAAGCTGCTGCCGTGGCGTAAGCTTGCTCTCCACTGCTCCCTTCACCCCAGGCCTGAGACCCACCTAGAACCTTCCTGTGCCCCACTAGTGGGTCACAATCCTTTTCTTGGGAAACACTGTGCTAGATGATCAGTAATATCCCTTCTGGCCTTAAAAGCTCTGCCTCTGTGAAAGTTACAGTAGCTCACAAATTCTAAGGGCATGTATGGGGGAGAATGTATACAACTTTGTTAATATATATTTTTAAAGTAAAAAAAACTGGCCTAAAGTGAATATAAAATATTTTGTGATTCAAGAATTTGGAACAGTGAACTATGTTAATCTGTTCTAGCTGAATGGTGGGTCTCATCTGAGGTCAATGGGAGTTCTGATTTTGTAAGGAATGCTGCATCCAAGTATGCAAGCTACAGAAACTCTTGAGATCACATCATATCATTTCTGGTATGAACAATCTTTAGAACTCCTAATGGCTGCTAATAAGGAATTGCTGCTGCTGCTGCACTAAACTTCTTCCTTTTACCACCACCATCACCACAATCTAAAGGCAATGTAGTCAAAAGGATAAGTAGCTAGCAGACATGTCACTAGCAACCCAATATTCTAGAAAAATGTTGGAGGGATTCCACTCTAATGCTTCCCAGAAGGTGAGTATGGGACAAATTCTGATTTCACTTCCAAAGGTTTTATACTAGTAACTACAATGAAGTCAATGTAGTTAGACCCCTGATTTGCATTGGAATAAATGAGAGAAGTGTGAGGCCCTATATTTCTCTGTAGTAAATGTGGCCAATTTTGGGGGGGGAGAAAATGATCAGAAATATATATATAAATGCTGCTGGGTCACTAACTCCCAGTCTTTTGGATCATATCTTACTCTCTATTAAAGTGGAGAGTACTGTATTTAGAAATGCTGCAGACTTAGAAATCAAATACTATGTGGATATGAACAGCCACCAATTCAGTTCATCATAACAGAAGTCCTTTGTTTGATTCTTGAGATTAGACTAAAATTCTGAGTCCTCTGATCCAACATAGGATTTCCACAGCTATCTAGATCTTTTGGCAGCAGTAGTTAATGCGATTACTGGATCATAATACCAAAAAAATTTACAGATCTTCTTCAGGAGTTTACTGATATTCATGATATTTCCTTTTTTTTCCGAGCCAAACAAGTAGCATTTCCAGAGCAGTATTTGTCAGTTTGGCAACTATTACTCACTTAAAGTATGTGGGAAAGCTTATAAGTTTCTTGATCTCTTCGTGGTACCAAGCAAAAATTTAGGTATATGACTGGGCATCCTGTAGCTAAAACAGTGGGCGGAAACTAGAAAACGTAGTCTCCTTTTTGCATACGCCTCTTAGTTGTTATAACTTTAGGTGCAAACCTCTAAAGAGCTTGAAGTTTACATTGGAAAAGCATTCAAAATTCACTTACCTGAACCTTTTATGAGTTCTCCACATTAGGTTTTAATGCAAGACTCCTGGCTTCACACAAGTTAGAAATGGCATGAGAACAATGTGTTTTTGTTTTTGTGGTGTTTCAGTTCTTCCAAATGATATCAGCAGAGATGAGTGAAAACTTCCTTTCTAAAGGAAGTGACCTGAACATTTTTGGCCCTCAAAGGTTCAGTTCAAGTCCTTTTTGACTCAGTTCACTCATCATTCTACCATGTAAGGAATGGGAAAATGTGCTTATATTTGATATTTGTGAAGGAGCCTCTTGGGCATCCATTAAATATTTAAATCTCACTACAAACCAGTGATGCCAACAGGACACCTAGCCCTATATCACACATGCTCTAGTTCACCCCAATACCAGACTCCCACTGTTTACTAAACTACAGCCCCCATCTGTGCTGATAATGAACAAGAGGAAATGAAAACAGCAGGGATTATAAACTATTGAGAAGTCCCAATTTCCATGCCTGAACATAACTCTCTCAGCATATATTGCCTACCATACGCCTGCTTTGAAGTTTGAACACCACTCTTAGTGTCCCAATTCTTGTGATATTGGAAGATTATTGTTTTTGTTTTTTAATATTCAACATTAAGAGAACATTTTTTTTGTCCTTAAAATATCTGTGTATATGTTGGCCTTTGAGTGTTAAAGTAAAGCAGTATGTTAAGTAGTTACGGTTGCTATTTAATTAAGAATGGAAGTAGGAGGTTATTTAGCCCCTAATATGAAAATGCTGTCCTTCTAAGAAACTCATCACAGGGTCATTGTAAATATTTTTATATGGAAAAATGCTTTCTTTTAAAAATGAAATAGCTTTTAAGATATATATAAATGGCTTTGCAAGCATTTAAACAATTTTCTGTCAGTGATTCACACGTCAATCCCAAATTGCTTCGAACAAGAGGATGAGATGAAGCATGTGGAAATAAGATATAACACTACTTACTATATTTTGAAGTTCCTCAGAAATATCCATTCACGTATCTCTATATGGTTCTTTACTTAATTGTTAGCAGTTCCACATTCTGTAGTGTTCCTGCATTCATGGACCAGTTCAGGACCAGTTATGGCTGTGATGGGAACATTAGAAATAGAAAATATTTCTCACAATATTTCACTAATCAGTGTGTATGCAGACTGTCATATTAGTTAAGTATATGTGAATTTCCACATAACCGATATGCATGTAGTTCTCTGAGGCAGGCACTAGATCTGGTATATTTACCACAAGTAAACTCTGGGGCTAAGTATTCCCCATTTGTGTATATTGCATTGTCCAGTATACCCACAAGTATTTTCATAAACTAGTTGTGCACTTGTTTTCAAGTCAGAAACCTCAAACATCCTATGATTTTCATTCTACACACTCAACCCATCTGGGACAACAAACATTGGTATAAATGTCACGGGTACTAGCATCTTACAATAGCATATCTGCTTGTGTTAATAATGGATGGTACACAGTACTGGTACATATGCTAATAAGCTGCACAGTGACCTTTGGCCCAAAGGTTCAATCAGCCTGTTAAGTGTGCTGGTGTGGCAAAGCATCATAGTATGACATTGCAACCACAGTTCTCAGTGGTGTGTATTGCAGTCCTCTTTGCTACATCCACGATTCACTCCTAATAAGGGTGGTCTCTTTTTTTCAATTGTAAGTTACTGTTGCATCTTGTAGTATCAATGAGGGAATTATCAGGACCAATTGTAAAAATCTGTCCTTTCCTGTAACTTACTGTCTTATTACTGCATATGCCACCACTTCATTGGTTATATGGGTGCACACCAGGAGGAACTTAAGTATGTCCTGCCCTCAAAAGAGGAAGGGATGACTTTGTTTCACAGTGTATAGGACACACCGCATTAGTTACAAATGATTGGCTCACCTCACAGTGTGTTGGGTTACCATAGGGAATCCCCTGCAAGGGACAGAAGTACTCTCAGATCTGCCAGAGTAGAGCTTCCACATTGCTGGTGTGGATGATCAATATGATGAGAGAGGAGAAACAAATAGTTTGTCTGTGGGAGATGGGCATAATGGCCTTCAGATGCATGTTTCCATCCATATTTTGGAAATGTGAGGGCAGACCTGACAGACAACAGGCTAGATCCTTAGGCTACAGTGGTGGCTCAAAGCACCCAGAAACCAGCAGATCCAGCTATGTGGGAGGTGTAGTAAATTCCCCTGATGGCACAGCAGTGATATAGCTAGAGCTCCACCCCCTTCTCAGAGCAGGGAGAGTGATGCTGAAGTGCTGCTGCATTCTGATCTCTGGCTGTGGCATGGCTCCTTGGGAACAACTGTGGTCAGGCATAATTTTAAAGCAGCTCTGATGTTGCTCTAAGTTATGCTGAGGACAACCTGTTCCCCAGGAGATGGGGGTACAGAGCTACGTATGGCCACCTCCCCCCTCCCCAGCTGCACCAAGCCGAGCTCTGACACAACTGAGGATCTAGCTTTCTATCTCTAACTACAGTTCCCATGTTAAATGTGCCATTATAAATGTAGCCTTTTTCATGTAATAAAAAAAAAATCACCACTTGTCTGCAGTGACTGTTACTCTTGAAAAACTTCTAAAGGATCAGTTTCAGCTGAAGATGAGTACAATGGAGCAGTGTGTTGTGAACAAACATACTGCAAGTTCATGAACTCTTCAATTTCCCCTTACTCCTCTAGTTCTGAGGCATACAGAGCAAAATGTCTCTGCATGCTCACAGAGAAAGATTATTCTAACTGAAGGCATTTCACAGTGCTCTAAAGCATCTCCCAATATAGGTAATACTAGGCCCTTTATTTGGTCATTTGGGCCCAAATTTTGAATGGTAGTGCAGCAAGGGTGTCTGCAAACAGGGTTGCGCATGCATGCACTCACATAGTGCAACCAGGGCTGGCTCCAGGGTTTTGGCCGCCCCAAGCAGCCTAAAAAAAAAAAGCCACGATGGCAATTGTGATTGCGATCTGTGGCGGCAGCAATTCGTCGGGAGGTCCTTCGCTCCGAGCGGGAGTGAGGGACCGTCCGCCGAATTGCCGCCGAATAGCTGGACCTGCCGCCCCTCTCCGGAGAGGCCGCCCCAAGCACCTGCTTGCCAAGCTGGTGCCTGTAGCCGGCCCTGAGTGCAACCACAGGAACTTGCAGGTGCATGCACAAACAGGCACTTGTGGACCCAAAATGGGAATTTCATGCACAAGTACCCATTTTGCAGGCAGGTGCCTATTTTCCAGTCACACATGTACACATGTTTTTGTGGGTATAGTTGTGCCCTCCTCTTGAAAAATATTATTCTCTGTGCTTTCATGGAGGATTGTTTACATAACATCCAGGAGCCAAATTTTCTTAAGTTTTGAATTGGTGTTGCTTTCCCAGTTGGAATGGATCTGTTTCTTTCTGAACTCCTCCTTTTACACCACAACAATTTATATCCGTTTGGGGCAATTTTCCTAGTGATAAGAGCACAGGGCGAGGAGGCAGATCTGTTTGCCAGTCACTCACTTTACAACACAAGGCAAGTTTTCTGTACCTCATTTTTTCCCATCTGTAAAATGTGTTTAATACTTGTCCATTTGAGATAAAATGTTTTGAAGTCTTCAGATGAAAGGCTTATTATGTAAGTACGTGGACACAGTACCCACTTCATGAGGACAGAGAGTACAAACAGGAAGTAAAAATGGCTTTTCCAGGAACTGAGGAGGGGGTCTATCATCTCTTTTAGATGAATGATTCCTTCCACATTTCAGAGAACTTTGGGCAGACAGAATATATCTATTAAGAAACCACTCTACGCTGTTGGCCCTTTTAGCCTGAGCAGTTAGCCAATATTTGGGGCCTTGTCAGATTGTTTCTGTTAGGAGGAGAAATTGATGCAATGAGTCAGCTATTTCCTTGATGCCGTCTTGTTAATTTATGCCCCCCCCAAAATTTGCAAAAAGTCTGGTTTCCCTAAACATGGTAGAAACAAACAGGAAGAAGTTTCCTCATCCAGAAATCCAAGTCTGCCTTCTCTGCAAGTACTGTGCCCAAAGCTCACTCTCTGGGCTTCTTCCCAGGCCACGCTCCCATTGCTTCTCTCTCTGTTTGCACACTTTTTCTCCTTGCTTTCTGGTTTCTTTTGCATACATAGATACATGCAGCTGCAAACCAATGCCCTAGCCCCTACATTTGCAGTTAGGCTCTAGGGAAACCCCTCAGTCCATATGGCTTAGTTTCTACTCAGGCCTTGCCATGCTGCACTTGCCTTCAGTGCTGGCTTCTATTGTTTCAGTTATCACAAAACAAAGAGGCATTTAATTATTCCTTCAGTTAGTCTAAATGAGGGATGCTTACCAGGTCTGTGATTGATGGCCACCCTTAACATCTTCCAGCATAACAGTATTTTGTTTCTCCTCTTTCCAAGCCTTCTCTGCGCCATTTGTGATGGCAGCTTTTGATACTCTTTCTCTCAAAAACATCTGTGTCTCCTTCCATGGTGCCACTTAGGACTGAAATGCTCTTCCAAAATCCACTTCTCAGATCTCTATTCTTGACTTCAAATCACTGATGAAAACACACTTCAAAAACACTAACTACTGAGTAACCATGTAATCATATCCAGGACTTTCACCATCCCTCCCCTCCCCAGTGATGTTCTATCTAGGGTGACCAGACAGCAAGTGTGAAAAATCGGGATGGGGAGTGGGGGGTAATAGGTGCCTATATAAGACAAAGCCCCAAATAGCGGGACTGTCCCTATAAAATCGGGACATCTGATCACCCCAGTTCTATCCCACCTTGTTTGTCAAGTTCATCATTAGATGGAGTTACTTTGGATGTACGCTGCTGTAAATGAGAGGAGAGTTTGGCCCTATACTCCTACAGCAGCCCTGTGAAATAAGTAAATTATGTCATTGGAATTATGTGTATGTCTTAGTCTGTACTGAGACAATTATTTCCCCCAAAAACACATTTCTACTACATACTGCCTCTATGCAAAATTAATACTTCAAGCCTAAATACTACCACTCTGAAAAGCCTATGAGCAAATATATTCAGATGGAAATTTCCCATACCCATGTGCTATTGCATCAGTGCAAATCTACGTAATTACTGCCTGATGAGGCCATTCATGCTTCCTTTAAGGAAAAAAAAGCCAGCTAATGATATTGTAACAGCACCATAATATTCAAAGTGCAGCATTAATATGAATGAGCAGCATACAGTGATCCATTCAGTCCCTTGGGAGCAGCTCCCAAAAGAAATGTACTGGGTGTCTTTCTGGCTATGCAGAAATGTATGAATTGTTCATCTTGACAGTGCAGTTAAGTATGGTTGTAGTTCTTCATATGCTTCTGCCCAGTAAGTGAGGCAAGTTTAACAAGGTGCGGTTAGGAAGTGTGATGTCACATGCAGCTCTTACAGGAAACAAGCTAGAAGATATTTAGGGGAACTTCAGAATTTGGTGATTTCCAACGGATTAAACAACACAGGTTAGTCTTTCTGAAATGGCTATTTCTACCCGCTCTAAAGATATGTTGATTGCATTTTTAAAGGTCCCTTTTAACAGTTGACTAGGAGGGCTTTGGCAGACCATTTATGTTGGTAGCTGTTTGTAAGCGTGAGCTATTACAGGAACAAACATGGAGGCATTATTATGAGCATGAAAAAGTAGCATTTAGCATGGCTTGCTGCATTGGGATGGTGTAGACTTGAATTGTTTAAAAAATATGAATTTATTAAATCAGATTTACACTGTGGAAACACTGCTACTGTCTGTTTTGTTTTGTTGTCGTGGAGAGGTCTTTTTAGATTCTTTATATTGAACAAAGGAATCAATTTTATAAAACTAAAGTTCAAGTGCTAATAAATACAGTAAAGTGCTTTTTAAAAGGTAGGTAGAAGTTGTCAGCTAGTGTAAGAAATTTTGATATTAAGTGAAGAAAATCTACAATTCCTTTTCTTTTAACATACATAAATTCTTGTTTTATTCACTTAGTACAGGATTCTTATTTTCCCTTCTCTCCATTCTGCTCTTTTCCCACACCCACCCTAGATTCCCTATGGAGATCTTTCCTCTACTTTGACTTTCCCGTGCTTGGAAATTTGTAAGTGTCTGAAATGAAACTGAACCAATGTCTTTCATGTTCTACCTAGAATACACAGGGAAATAAGTAGACAGAATGAGATCTTCATTTTAAATTTCCAGACTAAATTTTTCTTTTAAGGGGTCAAAAGACGTGTAAAATTTTAAACATTACTAGAGTATTGTAGTTTAAAAAACTACGAAGTTTGAAAGTCAGAAAACTCAGCACAAAAGTTAAAAATAAAATAAACCTCTGAAAGGCAGGAAATAGAATATTGTACTTGTACTTCTAAAAATCTAAGCAGAGATCCTGGAAATCAAGATAGTGACATATCCTTAATTGAGTGACCTACACTTGGGTCGAATGCTGTAGCTCTCTTTAGAAATCTCACATTGGTACCTTCTTTGTGTTTTGTCAGATCTGCAGTGAAAGTGTTCTTAAAACAAACAACATGCGCTGGGTCATCATCCAAGACTGCTATAACATGAAATATATGGCAGAATATGGGTAAAACAGAGCAGGGGACATAAAATTCTCCCCCAAGATGTTCAGTCACAAATTTAATTAACACATTATTTTTTTTAACGAGCGTCATCAGCATGGAAGCATTTCTTCTGGAATGGTGGCCGAAGCATGAAGGGGCATATGAATGTTTAGCATATCTGGCACGTAAATACCTTGCAATGCCGGCTACAAAAATACCATGTGAATGCCTGTTCTCCCTTTCTGGTGACATTGTAAATAAGAAGAGTGCAGCATTATCTCTTGTAAATGTAAACAAACTTGTTTGTCTTAGTGATTGGCTGCATAGGAAGTAGGACTGAGTGGACTTGTAGGCTCTAAAGTTTTACCTAAAAAATATAGGTAAGTTTTGTAAGTTGTTAACTTGCTGAATGGTTTCCCCTTATCCTACCCGAAAGGGCATTCACGACACTATACCAGAATCACTGGATTTTTAAAAAGACTATTTTCAGGTCCTTTTTTAAAGCCATTTCATTGCCCATAGTAATGTGCCCCATCTGCTGAGTTGGCCAACAGTATCTTTTTGCCTGTTGTGGTATTTGCAGTACTTCCCTCACATGCCTTCCCTCCCCCCCCCCCATTTGAATTCAAGTTCTGCAAATAATTTCTGTAAGCGACTCTTCAGTGCGGCTGGAGGGTGTGGGGGTTGGTTTCAGCTTTTGCAGCCATTTTTCTATAGTATTAAACTTCAAAAAAAGCCTATTTATTATGAAGCTATTCACGGAGTCTTGGTTCCTTCAGGGGGGCAACTGCAGATGCACCATTCAGTCTCCTCAGAACATACCCACCCGCACATGCTTGTTGGGTCTGATTCTGCTTTCACTTATGGTGGGTTTTACACTGGTGTAAGTCCACAGACTTGCATTCACATGGGAGTAAAATCAAGCTCTTTCTCTATTAGTCAAGTATTGCCTCTGGGTACTGGTGCACACATAGCATCTTTGTGCCTTCACCAATTTGCCCAAGGAAAAGGGGCAGCACCCTCTTGGCACAACTGCCAGATTTTCCTGTACAAATTCTCACTCCCACAAGCAAATGCATTTTTCCCCCCTGTGGCACAAATAGATGCATGTACAAGTTCAGGGGCTTCTGATAATTTGGCCCTCTGTAGATACCAATTCCATGCTTTTGTCCTGTTAAAGCACTCCACTTTGGAAATGTCAGTGTTCTATTTAACTTCAGTAAATGTATTTTTAGCTGAGCTTGGGAGGCCTTACACTCAACTTGATGGCATTTTTCTGTTTGTTTGAATGGTGAGGGAAGGGGGGGCATATAGAGCCCTTGGTGGGGGGAAGGAGAGATTGGAGGCCCATGATATAGGGAGAAGGGGTAAATGGGGATGCATACACCTCTGGTATGGGGGTGTGTGGACAGGAGACCCTGATATGGGGGGAAAGGGTGAATGGTGGTGCACACAGAGCCCCTGGTATGTGTGGGAGGCTAGGGAACTGTGACATGGGGGTACATAGAGCCTGAGGCGGTGTGGGGAGTTGGAGCAAGTCCTTGGAAAAATAGAGGGGTATGGTAGGGTGGCATAGAGGGAGCTTGGGGGGGAGAGTAAAGGGGTGCAAGGTGACCTGGTGTATACAGGAAGTTCAGATACAGAAACAACGAAGTGTGTGCAACCTACTAGTAATTACTTTTTAGAAGGTTCCTTATTGCGCCAAAAAAAAAATTGGAAGGATTTTCCTGGGGAAGAATTAATGGCGATGTTGGCGGGTTTTTTGAAATCCTTCTGATGTGGCAGTTTTCTTTCCTGGTGCCACAGGGATGATTTAAATTCTGGCTCTTCCTAGGTTAAGTGTATCAGATCCTGAGCCAGACCCACAAGCAAATTGGCATGCACAGTATGTTTTTCCAAAGTTAACTGTATCTTAGAGCTGTAAGATTGTATCAGCAGATCAGGAGCTCACAGAAGGGTTTGCTTTGACCAAGCATCATGAATTTCTACTTGTCCTAATTCCTGGATTTGTATAAAGAATTATTTTGCAGGTTTGCGTATTTGGATCCATAACTATAGCTGTACTGTGAAGCTAAATCTTAAGATTGCACTGGGCTTTTTTTTTTTTTTTTTTTACCAAAGAAAAACCACCTTCTCCAGTTTAGTGCTTCCATGATAGAAGGCTTGATGGAGGTGAAGTTTAATGGACTGTGATATGCAGGAGGTCAGACAACTAGATGATCTAATTGTGCCTTGTGTCTATAAACTCTGTACAGATTCACAGCTGGTGGGCTAGCTTAGCTTGGTGTAAAGGTGATGCATTCTTTCCACGGGTCTGTACCAATAAATACAAGAATCAGTAAGTGTCTGTTTTCAAATTCATTTTGAGTATGTGCTAGTGGGAGCTTGGCATTATTCCAGGGATCCACAAATACGTGCAAATGTGAAATTTTATGTATTTCCTCCTTTTGTGTCATCAGTGGCAGAATTCACCTTCTTGCTGAAAAAGTGGCAGGGATTTCGTATGATTCCCTGTTGAGCCAAGCTGCTATCAAAAAGGTGCCATGCCCCACTCTAGTGCTGTATCTTTTCCTTGATTTGGGATGCCTTCATAGTTTCCAAGGCCAGAAGGGATCACTGTGATCACCTAGTCTGACCTCCTGGGTGGCACAGGCCAGAGAACATCCCCAAACTAATTCCTAGAGCAGATCTTTTAGAAAAAAACACCCAATGGCAAAGACTTAAGATTTTGTCAGTGATTTGGATTTTTATTCTCCGTGGTCATGTTGCATGCCTGTGTTTATAAGACCCACCAAACACAGGCCTTTAGCAGACTTTTTGCTTTACCTTGGCAGGAAAGTCACTGTCTCAAGGGCAGAGATGATGAACAAGTTCTTGGAAAGAGCTTGAAAAGAGCACATCTGTAAGTTTGTATGGCTGCAGCTGTTTGTTGTGAAATACCAGGTTAATACTCCTGCATTCAGGAAACTGAATGTTTTTAAAAGAACACTTGCATTTCTCCCGAATTAGTGGCAGTGTGCTGTAACAGAAAGATTAATGCAATATTGAGGGAGGAGTAACACTGATGCATTGTCTTACTGGTCCTATTCCAACTTCACAGTTCATGGCTAATTTCAGAGTCTCTGTATTGACAGCTTACTTTGACATCGCTCCAGCTACTAATGAAAGCTGATGGATTTATTTTTAAAGTGTGGGGAAACAGCAAAGTTTATATTACTAGAAAGGCAATGAGAACTTTCCAATGTATGGTACAATAGCATATTCAATGGTAAAACATTTCAGGAAGTGTAACTGACATGTTATTGCTAGGTTCCTCCTGAAGATTTGACTCTCCTAGTTTGAAGTCATCACATGCATTGGGTTTGTTGTGTTATGCACTGTGACAGAGTATGGAGGTACTATCCGGCACCCAAAGGGTTAACTCTAGGTCTTTGCAATACACAGATGTTCATAGGAAGGTAACAAGGCAGGCCTAGAAATTGCAAGCCACTCTGTTTCCACAGAAGGAAAGCAAGCAATTCCATAGGTGTAGATATTAGGGAGCCAGAGGCAGCAGTTAATTCTGTGCCCTGAGCCAGGACCCAGACACTAAGAACTAACATCTACACTGAATTTCTGGCTGTGTAAAACCAGTTTGTTTTGTTGTAAATAGAGCTTCCTGAAGAATAACAAGTTAATGAGGAACACAGGTGGCATGAAGTGCTGTGGTGTAAGTGGATGGGATCTTTTTCATCTTCCACTGGCTTTGTCCATAGTAGTCCTTTTCCCTCTATAATTTCTCACCATTGCTACTATTGCTGCTCTAAGCAGGACTAGATGAACAGCACCTTGCCTACATTACACTAATGAAGCTACACTAGTGGTAGCAATAGCAGGAAATCTGAAGGGGAAAGAAAAGCTAATGTCGATGCAGCCTCTGAGTCACTCAGATTGATTAAAAGCACCTTGACAAATTCAATAATCGCGAAGTCCAAATCTTGCAAGGTCTCGTTGTCTCTTGCAAGTTCGCCATCCTGGGCTGCAGTGTTAGGGTAACATTTGCTCTCATGACAATAATGCTTTCTGGGGTCATGACTGAACAAAGGATCACAAAACAAGCCCCCTTCTAGCTATGGAGTTGACCCAGACACAAAGCTAGAGATGGGTTTGGGTGTCTGGGGTTCCTCCATTCCTCTTGAAGACTGTGGGGTTCAGATTTGAGGTGGTTCTTCTTTTCTATACCTGTATCTAATTCAGAGATTTGAGGAACCGGGCTTCAGTCCACATATTCTAAACTCCATTTCCAAACCCATTTAAATTACGGTATATACTCGTTCGTAAGCCAAATATTTTTGGTAAAAAACTGACGCATCAAAGAGCGGGGTCAGTTTATAAATGGGTCTACACCAAAATTTGATGATTTTAAACTCTATGGAATCATTGAATATCTAATACATTGTCATTTTGTTTACCTGGAGTGTCTGCAGGCACGGAGCCCCTCCACTCCCTGTGGCCGCAGTTCGCCATTTCCCGCAGCTCCCATTGTCTGGGAATGGCAAACCGCGGACACTGGGAGCTGAGGGGCTTCGTGCCTGCAGATGTTCCAGGTAAACAAGACGTCCAGGCCCGCTAGCGGCTTACCCTAACGGGCCAGGAGCCAAAGTTTGCCAACCCCTGAAATATAGGGCTAGCTTATGAAAGGGTCATACAGTTTTTGCTATTTTTACCTAACCATCTTGGGGGGTCGGCTTATAAACGAACAGGCTAATGAACAAGTATATATGGTAAACCCAATTTATCTTTGTCCATGCTGTCCAGCCAAACAGGGTTTAACCAGAGTTAATCTGCACAGGCTTTAAACTATATATTTTAAATGTGCTGAGCAAATCTGGGACCCAACACCTCACTGCTGCTTGCCATTCCCGTTATAAAGAGGAAATTGAAGGGGAAACTAGCTGCCATTCCTTGAGTTCCTGCAGTTTAGGGACTACAACACAAAGCATGCCACAGTCAATCTGTAACTCACTTTCTTTTGTTGCGAGGGGATATTTCTTTATGCTGTTGAATTTCAATGTGTTAGTGATGATTGAGATGTTAAACACTGGTCAGGAAATTCAGTTGTTTCCCTCACTATTTGTAACACCTCTTCCTTGAGCATAGTAAGTGTGACGGGTTAGATCACAGAAACCCCATTGGGAACTGCCAACTGATGTGCCAAGACTACTTCTGCCCCGGCTTTCCCTGCCAGCTTGCTGAGCCAGACACGCCAGTCTGCTGCAACACAGACCCAGGGTCTGAACCACGTGCCCCAAAGCTGCAGACTTAACCTGAAAGCAGCTTACAGAAGTGTTCCTGTCCTTAACGCTCAGATGCCCAACTCCCAATGGGGTCTAAATCCCAAATAAATCCGTTTTACCTTGTATAGAGCTTATACAGGGTAAACTCATAAATTGTTCACCCTCTATAACACTGATAGAGAGGTATGCACAGCTGTTTGCCCAGGTATTAATGCAGACTGAGTTAATTAACAATTAAAAAGTGATTTTATTAAATACAGAAAGTAGGATTTAAGTGGTTCCAAGTAGTAGCAGACAGAAGAGTGAATTACCAAGTGAAATAAAATAAAACACGCAAATCTAAGCCTAATACAGTAATACAACTGAGTATAGATAAAATCTCACCCTGAGAGATGTTTCAATAAGTTTCTTTCACAGACTGGACACCTTCCTAGTCTGGGCACAATCCTTTCCCCTGGTACAGCCCTTGTTCCAGCTCAGGTGGTAGCTAGGGGATTCCTCATGATGGCTGCTCCCTTTGTTCTGTTCCACCCATTTATATATCTTTTGCATAAGGCCGGAATCCTTTGTCCCTCTCTGGGTTCCCACCCTCTCCTTCTCAATGGAAAAGGACCAGGTTAAAGATGGATTCCAGTTCAGGTGATATGATCACATGTTACTGTAAGACTTCATTATCCACTTGTCAGCACACAGGGAGACTTACAAGTAAAACAGAGCCATCTGCAGACAATTGTCCTGGTTAATGGGAGTCATCAAGATTCCAAACCACCATTAATGGCCCACACTTTGCATAATTAAATAGATCTTCAGAGTTATATTTCATATTTCTAGTTTCAGATACAAGAGTAGTACATTTATACAAATAGGATGACCACACTCAGTAGATTATAAGCTTTGTAATGATACCTTACAAGAGACCTTTTGCATGAAGCATATTCCAGTTACATTATATTTAAACTCATTAGCATATTTTCATAAAATCATATGGAGTGCAATGTCACAGTAAGTACTTTGAACGGGTATTAAAATGTGTATTTAAGAGAATATCATGTACTACAGTATATTTAGGTGAGTGTTTGTATGTGAATTCATGTATGCTGGGGTTCTGTCTCCTTCAGAGTGTGCAAAATTATAAATAGATGGTTGGAGGAGGCCCCATGAGACAGGCCGGAAATGCCACTGAAAGTGTCACAGACCCTAAATGAATTTGGAAGAGAACTGTACTGAAGCTCCCTCCATGAAGACAAACCTTTGAAAGTGGTGACTTTCAGCTGTCTGTTTCAAATTTCACATTCTCTTTACATGGGCAGTGCCTTCAAGGCCCCAGAGTGCACACAAATTGAGGTTACCTCTTCCAAAAAAGTAAATAAGTGGGGAAATATGATGGGGTGATTACCCCACACTTACCCTGCAGGGTTTAATGCAGGCCATATGAACCAATTAACCCATTAGGCAGCTGATTAAGGAGGCCAGCTGGGCAGGAATAGGTGGGGCTGGTAAAGTCCAGGAACTGAACGCAGAAGGGGCTGCTGGGGAAAGGCAGACCCTTCCAGGAGAAAGGGAGGAGTGAGTGGAGAGTGCAGTCACTCTGAGGGAGGAGGCTTTGGGAACAGGCAGGCCCAGGAACAAAAAAGGGGAACTAGTGGTAGAAAGAAGCCCAGTGATAGAGCAGTGAGGCTAGAGAGAGAAGGCCTAGACTGCCAGGGCTGCCCAGAGTGGGGGGCAAGTGGAGCAATTTGCCCCAGGCCCTGGGCCTTGCAGTGGCCCCCATGAGAATATAGTATTCTATAATATCGCAACTTTTTTTTTATGGAAGGGGCCCCTGAAATTGCTTTGCCCCAGGCCCCCTGAATCCTCTGGGCAGCCCTGCAGACTGCTGCGCTGAGGGTTCCTGGGCTGGAACTCGGAGAAGAGGACTGTCTAGGACTATTGAGGAGCTAAACTCCCTCAGAAGGGGTGGGGGGCACAGACAATGACACAGCTGGAGGGCCGAGCCATGAAGAAGATGCTGTGGTTTCTGGGGCTGCAGATGGACAGAGTGATGGTGTGCAAACCATAGACCAGGGAATGGGGAGGTTGGCCTCGAGCTAATCCCCAGAGTACCAGGAGGAGGCGCCAGTCCAGGGGTTAGTGGTGCACCCCGTGACAGGAAATAAAAGGAGAAGTCCAGCCAAGTGCAAGAATCAAGTTAAGATCATCCTTTAACTGAATTGCTGTCTGGAGTAGAGTGTATTGTACTTATGTGTAGTAGATGGAGCTCCCTCTCCATTGTACAACCATTGCCTATGAATTTCACTGATGTTTAGCAATTATTTTTAAACACAATTTCTCAACTGGAAGTTTTACTGAGTTTCTCTTTGGGCTCTGAGAACAAGCATGAGATACTTTAGCTCAAAGGAGGACTTCCTTCAGCTATTCTGAATGCCTGAGAACAGGTGAATTCATGTGTGCTGCGGTTCTGTGTCCTTCAGAGTGTGCAAAATTACAGAGTGAATCTGTAATGAAAGTGCCTCCTCAACCATGCAAAAATTAGTGGTGCTACAAGAGCACTATAATGAATTTTCACATATTCCTTGATGCTGGATCTTGTTTCCTCCTTTGGTCTGGCAGAACCTGTGTGTTGACCTTCCCCTCCCAGCATGTTGTAGGGCTACCAATTCATGGAGGTCTATAATTCATCATTCTCTGCAGCTTCCAACAATCTGCATTCACTAGTCAAATACTTTGTTTTCTGCAGCTGCATAAAACATTTCTGAAATGAACCATGATTCTGAAATGAACTGGAACCGTAAGTGTGCACTTCTGTAATCTCAGCATGGGAAAGTCTCTCTTGACATTCTTGCTGTACCTTAAGTAGTACATTTGATGCCCCGACACGTGGGCCCCCTGCTTGCCTATGCTCATGTATATGTCAATGGCACCCAACTCATCTAATTAAAAACTGGCCGACCACCTTATATCCGCTATCAAAAGGTTCAGATAGTCAGGCTGGCTAATGTTGCAAGTGTTCTGGGTTCTGTAATAAATCCCTCTACTGTGCCAGCAATGCTGTATTATGTGACAGAAGAGAACTGTACTGAAGCTCCCTCCGTAAAGACAAACCTTTGAAAGTGGTGCCTTAAAACTATGAGTTTGCGGGGAGTTAAATTTAGGTGCCCAAGTTTAAAAAAAAAAAAAAAAAAAAAAAAAAAATTGGCGTGGCTCTATAGGTGAATACGCTAAATGTTTCTGGAAGAAAATGATGGAATTCTATAGCTTTCAGACAGACACAACAGGAATAGAATACGATTCCTCTCCATACATAGAATGGGGGCTTTAATCTGGCAAATCGAGTTGACAGTGAGACTTAACTTCCATCTAACGTTAGCACTGCTATGAACTGAAGAGGAATTACTTGTTTAATGAAAAATTAAAAAGTAACGCATAAAACTGATGGAAAACAGAGTCTCTACTTGGTTATCTGCTGCAGCAATAAGGAGAGGAACATATTTCTGGTGTGTCTTTTTATTTCAGAAATGGAGTGTTGAGAAACCTACTTCAATTATGGGACTTCTAACAGGACAGTAAAATTGTTAGATTAAATGCAGGCGACTTAATAGGATGTCCAAATTTTGGGTGTTCATGCATCTGCAGTAATTGTCCACTTAAAGTGAGCATTTCTGTAGCTATGTGCGAATTTCATTGTCCAAATGCCAAGTTCAGCCATCCCATTAAGGTGCCCACATTTTAAAAACTGGGCTGTGTATTTTAATCTTTTCTCATCTCTCTTGGGGCCAAATTCAGTAAATACAGTGCTCTGCCCACTTAAATTTTTGAGCAAGACCCAGAAAATACATAATTATGGGCTTGCCCAGCCTTGCCAAGTTGAAGTTTTGTTGAATCTGAACTTCCGTGAGTGAAATAAAATATATTTTGATCATATTTACACCATTAAAAGCTAAGTGGAAATTAGGCCAGTGAAGAACAAAGTATATTTGCATTAATGAGACTTTACTGTATGAATCAAATTATAAAACATTTATGAAAAATGTGTTTAAAAAGTTGACCTCTCTTTTCCAAATGCCTTATGATGTGATATTTCTTTTTTTTCCCAAAGAGCAGCACTGGAAATACTACACAGAAAACATTGTCTTGTATTACTCAGGGTTTTTTTTTCCAGAATGGCCTGAAAGGAAATATTGGGTGATAGGAACAGCAAATGAGCATTGATGGCTGAACTGCCTGCATAAGGATAAAATATCAAATGCAAGTGCTTAAGGGTAAAGCAGTGGTTCTCATCCAGGGGTTCAGGGTCCCCTGGGGGGCTGCGAACAGGTTTCAGGGGGGCTGCCAAGCAAGGCCAGCATTGGACTCGCTGAGGCCCAGGGCTGAAGTCCCAGCGCATGGGGCTGAAGTCCAGGGCCTTGAGCCCTGCCACCCAGGACTGAAGCCGAAGCCAAAGCCTAAGCAATGTAGCTTTGTGGCGGCCCCTGTGGCATAGGGCTCCAGGCAGTTGCCCTGTTTGCTACCCCCTAACGCCAGCCCTGGCTTTTATATGCAGAAAACCAGTTACTGTGGCACAGCTGGGCCATAGAGTTTTTATAGCCTGTTGGGGGAGGGGCTCAGAAAATGGTTGAGAACCCCTGGGCTATAGTGTCCTCTATTCAGTGCACTAGAGGTGAATCCATGGGCTCCTACTTACCCTTCTGAGTCTCCTGTGTAGGATTTTCTACGTAATCACAAATCCAGTGGTCCCATCCCTAATCTGTTCCATTGGTTTGTGGCTGGTGTGGCACAACCTTCACAGTGCACAGGGTCTGGAGGAACCCCCATTCCACCTGCACTACTGCATGCTTTTACAGGGCTACCACTGGGGCTTCTGCAGGCCCTCCACAAAGCTGTTCATTTTACCTGAAGTGCATTGCCCACAGAACAAAATGTAGACATGGAGGGCACACCCATGCTTCCCAGGGTTCTGGACTGGGGCCTACATCCACAAAGGGACTTAGCCATTGTGATGCTGAGCATTGTAGAGCCTAACTTTCAGGTGCCTAGAAAATCATGGAACAACACTGTGATTGACAAAGCCGGAGTTAGGTGCTTAGGCTCCTATACAATGAATAGGGGGAGAGAGGCACTTTAGACTGTGATCCACAAAGCCAGCATGCTAGGTGGGGAGCCACCTAAGCTAATCAATGGGAGAGGGGGTGTGAACTAAGCCCTGCTCCCACTCAGAGATAGATGCCTAAATGGAGGCTGCAGGAAGGTGCCTATCTCTGCTTGCAATCCATGAACTGTGGAAAGCTAGGTGTTCATGCACTAGGCTACAGAGTCATTCTAACTCTCTCTGTCCCAATTAATATTTAATTATTAAATGAAGGAGAGATTGGGGGGATACACATTAGAATAGCCCAGTGGTCAGGGCACTCACCTGAGACATGGCAGATCCCTGTTCAAATCTCTTCTGCCCCTCGGAAGGATGGGGGAGTTGAACCAATGGTCTCCCACGTCCTAGCTAAGTACCTTATCCTCTAGGTTAAAGCAGCTTATCTGCCTCCCCTGGCCATTTTTGTGTGAACTTACCTGAGGGGGCCCAATACAGTAGGCAGCCTCTGAGCACACATGCCAGATTGGACCCTGTGACAGAGTGCAGGCTCACTGGTTCACTCCCTGCACTCTGATCACTTAGATGTTAATCAGTTCCCCTTGAGAAAACTGACATGGGTAATTAGACAATCAGGATGGATGGTCTAAGGAGCCAATTACCTCATCAGCCCCAGGCTGAAAAAGAGGCAGGAGGGAAGTGCCAAGAGAGGAGTGAGAGGGGAACAGGGCTAGTTGATCGCAGTAACATGGAGGCCTCAAGGGAGGGAGAACTCGGTTTCCCCCAGGTCCTGGGGATAGGGCTAAAAAGTGCTGTTGGCTCTGTAAATAGATTATTGCACGTGGATTGTTGTGGAAATGGTGGCGGGAACTTAAAATAAAAAGGATAGGGTGAAGGCACAACTCCTGGAGTCCATGCAGTTTCTGCAGGAAGAAAGCTGGAGAGGAGCCGTGCCCCGTGACATGCCCCCACATGCAACCGAGATGGCCAAACACTTCTCTTCCCTGGTTTGTGAATCGCTGTGGGGCTTAGGAAGGAGACAGGCATTCAGTTATAGAGGGACCCAGACTGCGCATGCTCAGGGGCAGAAACATAGGCACCAAAGAGGTGGCACTGTAAAAATGTAGGCACTGAGCACCTTTAGGCACCTACAGGGTTAGATGGCAGCCGAGTGGGAATTTTGTGGATCACAGAGGTGCCTAAAAACAGGACTTGGGCACCTAAGTATGTTCGTGGATTGCACCCTATATAATTACTCCTTATAAAATATTGCCACTCTGGAATAGTCTCTCCTCCAGAATCCTGCCTCTGACAATGGCAAGTGCCAGATACTCAGAACAAGGCATAAAAACCTATAAGGCATTCAGCTGGTCAGTGTTATACCATGGAGAGAGAATTTCTCCTGACCCCAGCTAATAATCTACTTGTCCCCTGAAGCTTAAACTGATAGCCCGTGTAATTTTATTGTAGTTTCTGTAACTGCAGACTTTGGATCAGATCCTCAGGTAGGGTAATTCTGTGTCAGTCCATTGACTTCGATGGAGCTATGCCAATTCAAATCAGCTGAGGATCTGGTCTTCTATTTTTATTCTTATAGACATCAAAACCTTTTTAAATTAAGCTGTTTGCCAGATATTTATTAATATGAGATAATACAGGTAATGAAATACATGGTATAAAAGCTACATTTTAATAGTGAAAATCTATTTGGACTTTTTTAAAGTAAATCGGATGTATGTAATATGGATTTTTGACCAATATTTTAAAAACACCAACTGTTACTCTAGACCTATTTAAATTGGAGTTAACTGAGCCATTTATTTTGCTTGAGCCACCTACAGATATTTTTTAAATTGTATTTTTGTTTGATGGATTTTTTTTAATAGCATCAGCATATTACTTCCTTCACCCATTTCTCTGAAAAAGCTTGCAGGAGAAGTTCCTGCTGGACAAATGTCAGGCAAGCCAGCTGATGGTGAAGGAACATAGCTGGTAAACTCTTGATTTTTTTTTTTTTTTTTCCCCATGGCTTAAAATTATATCTCATTTGCAGATATTGCTAGGGAATTAGGTGATGAAGTCAATTAATTTTTAGTAAAGTTCAGAGTCCAGTTTTTAAAACCAACCCCTTCCAAACAAAAAATCTAGGTCAGGATATTTAGAGTTGAGATTAAACCCTTGCACTTGAGTCACCCTGTGGGGGTTGGGTTTTTTTGTTTTGTTTTGGTTGAGTATTGCAGTTCACATTGTATGTGCGATGACCCTCCAACCACAGTTCCTAAGAACTGCAGGGTCAGCTGTGGACAGTTTGAGCCTTAATTCTGCTTTAGTTGATTAAAGCAGATCCTCAATTTATTTTAGATGCCTTTTGTGTGGGAACTTCCTCTTTTTTTCTTTAATTTTAGGTTTAAAACCGCTTCTGGAAATTTGTTGGAAGTTCTAAAATATTTACTGAAACTATAGCAGCATCTCCAAATTTTAAAATGTGCTATAAAATTAAATGTAAAATCCAGAAAAGGCTAAACTTTAAAGGGCAGAGACTTAATTCATGCAGGCAAAAATGTGTAAGCACAGTTACTTTAACTGCTCATGCACAGGGATATATTGTCTCCCATCTCTGTGCACGTACAGTTATTCAATCTACATGCACATTTGCACAAGCATCTATGGCATACAGACCTCTGACTCCATCTATAAAAATAAATGTGCCTCTGAGAGTTGGATTAGGCCCTACATCACTGATTTCAGGGAGTTATGGGTGCTAACCACTTTGCAGGATCAGGCCCTATGGCCAATAGGGGCAGCGGGAAGTGGCGCGGGCTGACGGATGTGGTGGCTGCTGCTTCCCGCTGCCCCCATTGGCCTGGAGCGGCGAACTGCAGCCAGTGGGAGCTGCGATCAGCCGAACCTGCGCACATGACAGGTAAACAAACTGGCCCGGCCCGCCAGGGGGCTTACCCTGGCGAGCCGCGTGCCAAAGGTTACCGATCCCTGAATTAGAGGATAAACATCCCAGGAAGGGTGAGTTTGGACTCCATAGCATGCCTAGATTATTTGAACAGATATCTAATCTACCTTGCCCTATACATAAGAGTGTAGACACATCCTACCCATTCTTGCATTTTATTTTTCAAGAACAAAAGTTTTGAGTTTTATTTCCTATTGTGTTTTTTTTATGCTTGTCTATCAAATACTTGTGGTTTCTGTGTGTCTCAGTTCATGCTGCTGTTTGCAAAAGGAAAAGGATTAAAACCTAGATTAAAATGTCATGTTGTTCAGAATTTAAGCTGTGACTCTGAAAGAAATGAAACGTGTCTCTCTGCAGTTTGACTGGGTCTGGAAAAACACTTACCCTGACATCGGTTTTGCATTCGCATATTTCCAAAGACTTCCCCGCACACTGCTGTTAAAGATCTCTAGTAGCCTGCTTTCCTACTCCCTTCTTTTGGACGGCTGTAAAAGCTCCAGTGTTGTGTGAAATGGTCTACCCTGGTCAGTACTGAATTGTTCTGTTTTGTAAGGGTGAAATTCACTCCCGTGCAAAAGGGCTACACAAGACCTGTGTGCCATTTAAATCTCATTAAGCCCTGTTTTGAGGCCTTAAGTGTATAGGCCTTGTTTGGTTCTCTGCACAGGGGTGAGAGAAGGAGAGCTCCGAGTTGGGTCCCAGAAATGGAAGCAGATGCTCAATATGAGTGTCAATCCCTCTCTTACTTCGTTGGCTCAGGCTGCTTTCTTAGCCTTTCAGTGATACTGGGCTTTTACACAGGCGGTGGCGTGTTTGGGATCAGGTCTCCAGCCAGACAATACCACTCCTCTTTGGGAACTGTCTCTGCTTTCAAATAAAGCCCCAAAGTCCCAGAATAAATGAACTTCCACTTTTGGAATTGTCTTCTCCCCAGAATTTCCCTATGTCTCTTGTGTCCATGGTAACTTCCCTTTCTGTAGCTATCCAGTTCTTTACAAGGCTTTTTTGAAGGCGAAATGTCTACATCTCCTGTTCCTTCCCTGGCTTTCCCTGTAGTGCAGGATAGTAGTATTTTTTCCCCTCTGCTCTCTTTTCCAGCATATTTTGCTGTGACAGCCTTTAATGCTCCAGTGTTCTTCTGGACTACAAGTCCGGTATGTCTTGCAGCAGGAGTGGGACAGAGTAATGCTAGCCCACAGGCCTTCCTTTTAAAGGTATATAAACTTTTGTTAATAGGCACAAAATTATTGAGGGTAAACTGTCACTTTCCCTTTACTGAGCTACATGATTTCCATGGAAGATTAGCTTATATTTTGCCCCCAAACCAATTGTTTTTGCCTGAAGACTGAAATATTTCAATTTGGATATGCTGCCCTCGTGCCTCATGGGAGCTGTTTCCCCATTTCCCCTCTCTGCCTGGCCAGACTGCGTCTTCTAGGATGCACTTTTATGATGCAGCTCTCTCACCATGAAGGACCACCGATGCATTGTGTGGGAGATGTAGATTGACCAGGGTCTCTGGTCAACAGAGGAGAATGGGAACATGAAGCACCTGAACTACAGCTTTCATTAGGCACCACAGCAGCATTTCTGTATTTGAATTTTTGCTGAAAAAATCAAAATTTTCCATGGAAATTTGAGATGAAAATGAATCTTTTTTTCTATGTACATTGACATTGTTCATGGGTGAGGAAAGCCCATTTTCTGATCAACTCTAGTTCTGAGTTGTTGTTTTTTAACTGTAGTGTTGTAACTCTTAGGCTTGCGCTGCCTGAAGGTAGCTACATTACCAAAGTTGTGGCTCATCTTACCCAGTTTCCTCTAATGCAGCACTTTTTGTTTTCCTTTCTCTGTCATTAGCAAAAGCAGTTGGGGATTTTAACAGTCCCAAATCAGTGCTACTTTGGAAATTAGGCTCCTTTTCACAGAATACGGAAAGTCTTGAGAGGGACAATCAACGGTTTTGACTGGTGACTTCAGTTTTTTCCCCCTTAAGTGCCATATTATTTTCAACAGTTTGTTGTTTGTTCCTTCCTCTTTCTTGATTTGGAAATTAATCATGCAGGAAATGATTAACCGCAGCTAGCTCTCTGTCTGCCTGTCTCTGACTTAATGTGTCATGTTAAGAGAGAGGCCCGAAAGTGAGTTAAAATGGTTGGCTAGATGCACACAACCTGCTTTTGTACAGACTTACAATCCAGTTGTTCACTCTGGCCATCCCACACAACTAGTCATCCGTTTACTTTTAGCAGAATAAGATATTTGTTAAAAATAACTTAGAACTATAAAGTTTGAATCTGAAATTGCCAAAGTTTGGGGATCCAGGGTCTCAGCAGGCCCATTTCTACTTAATTCCCTTGCAGCTTTCCTTTGTAGAGTGTGATGTCCAAGAGAGAAGTCTTACTTCTACATTTAGATTTTTTTAATGAGATTTCTGTTTGTTTGTTATGACATGCTGCATATCATGACTGTTTTTCATTCTGTTGTTGGAAATGGTATGATGGCTGTCTAACCAATAGCTGGTGGACTTAATTAGCACAACAGTCATGCACATTTAATTACTCCTGGGGGAATTCTGCGACTCGGCGCATGTGCAGAATTTATGTCCCTCCGCAAATTTTTTTTGCTTCTCTGCAAAAAAATGACTTTCTGACGGAGAAGCAAAGGGAAGCCACAAGGGCGGTCATGCGACTCTTCCCAACAGTATGTTTCAGGTGCCCAGGGCAGCCGGCAGAGAGGTAAATCACTGTGGTGCAAGGGGCGGGACTGGGGAAGAGAAGACCTGGCTGGTGGCTCCTACCCTCCACCTGGCTCTGCTGCTATCACAGCTGGGCTGGAAAGGATGGGACTTCCTCTTCCCCTGCATGGCATCCGGGGCCTGTTCAGATCCACGCCAAGATTTCTCCCCCAGCTGCAGGAAGCTCTGCAAACTCTCCCCCACCCTCCTTCCTGCACCCATCACTCCTCAGCTGTAGGGGGCAGGATTGCTGTACAGGGAGCTGCTCCCCCATACACCCAAACCCCATGCATCCAGACCCCCTCATACTCAGACCCTCCCGCCAAGCCTCACCCCCCCCCACACCTGCAGAACCCTCCCCCCATAAGCCCCACTTCCCCTGCACCCTGGACTACCCCACCGAGCCCCAACCAGTTGCACCTAGATCTCCACCCCATGCCCACAGCATCTAGATGACATCCACCCCGCTGAGCCCCAACCACCATCATCTGGACCCCCCTGAAGAGTCCCATTACTGTTGCACCCAGAACCTCCAACAAGCCCCTGTGCATCCAGATCCCCCTGCACCCAGACCCGCACTGAGCTGCCCATACCCAGATTGCCCCATACAGAACCCTCACAACCCATAGCTGGATCCCCCCATGTTAAGCTCCTCCACACTTGGATCCTGCCTGTGACAAGTTCAGTCACAGAGACCCCCCTTGGGACTGTTACCTGATGTACTAGAATTACCTCTGTTTTCCACTGCCAGCTTGGGACTCCAGAACCCTGCCTTGTTGAGCCAGACACGCTAGCCTGCTGCAACAAGACCCAGGTCTGGTCCATGCCCCCAAAACTGCAGACTTTAACCAAAAACTGCTCAGCAAGTCACCTATCTCCAGCACCCAGTTCCCAATGGGATTCAAACCCCAAATAAATCTGTTTTGCTCTGTATAAAGCTTATACAGTGTAAACTCATAAATTGTCTGCCCTCTATAATACTGATAGAGAGAGATGCACAGCTGTTTGCTCCCCCAGGTATGAATCACTTACTCTGGGTTAATTAATAAACAAAAGTGATTTTATTAAGTATAAAAAGTAGGATTTAAGTGGTTTTAAGTAATAACAGACAGAACAAAGTAAGTTACCAAGCAAAATAAAACAAAACACGGAAGTCTAAGCCTAATACATTTCAGAAACTGAGTAGAGGTAAATCTCACCCTCAGAGATGTTCCAATAAGCTTCTTTCACAGACTAGACTCCTTCTTAGTCTGGACCCAATCCTTTCCTCTGGTACAGTTCTTGTTAGTTCCATCTCAGGTGGTAACTAGGGGATTTCTCATGACTGGCAGACCCCTTTGTTCTGTTCCACCCCTTTTTATATCTTTGGCACAAGGCAGGAATCCTTTGTCTCTCTCTGGATTCCCACCCTTCCTTCTAAATGGAAAAGCATCAGGTTTAAGATGGATTCCAGTACCAGGTGATATGGTCATATGCCCTGTGAGACCCCAAGCCTCCATTCTTTCCGGCCTGACTCACAGGAAGCCATTTACAACCAATTGTTCTAGTTAATGGGAGTCATCAAGATCCTAAGCCACCATTAATGGCCCACACTTTGCATAATTACAATAGGACCTGAGTAATACTTCATATTTCTAGTTTTAGATACAAGAATGAAACATTCATACAAATAGGATGAACACACTCAGTAGATTATAAGCTTTGTAATGATACCTTACAAGAGACCTTTTGCATAAAGCATATTCCAGTTACATTATATTCACACTCATTAGCATATTTCCATAAAACCATATATGGAGTGCAACGTCACACTGCCTTGCTGAGCCTACCTGCCCACACAGAGGAGCAGGGCCCTGGGGTGTTTCTGGGACAGGCAGGGTCCTTGCGCTGTGTTGGGGTTGGATGCAGCCTCGTTGCTGAGTCTGTGTCCGGGGGGGGGGAGGGGGCTGCATAGTGATCTTCCGCCTCTGTGCAGCCAGTGGCATGTGCTCCCCATTGCCATGCTAGAGCCTCCACATTTATTTGACAAACAAAATTTGCAGAATTTTTTAAAGATTTTGGCGCAGAATTTTAAATTTTTTGGTGCAGAATGCCCTTGGGAGTAACATTTGGTAATTTGCAAAATAACTTACATTAAGATCACAGCCTCCCTGCACTGGTCCTTAGTGTTTAACGTATGTGAGTTTTAGTGCAGTTTTTAGTTGTATCGCCTCCTAGTGATTGGAGTAGATGCCTTGAAAGAGGATGAAAACATATACTGCTGCATTCTAATCCTCCTCTAGATGACTTTGTAGCGTGGATGCTTTTGGATTTGAGAGTTTTTAGTTCTAGTCTCAGCAGGGGCAGATTCCCCAAACCAATCTGTGATGGAACCCCTGGGATGGTCTGTCTGCTATTAGTAACACTAACCTGATGGATTATAAACCTCAACAGGTTTGGAGGGTTTTTTGTTTTTCTTTGCTTTAAGAAAGGGAAGGGTTGGAGAAGCCCAAAGAAAATGGAGAAAGTCTATCAATATTCTAAGGTATATTTAAAAAGCATAGTTATATTGTGGTAGCTTCTTTTCATTCCAAACCTTGATGAAAGGTGCCAGCAACATTTTGCGCAATACTAGAGACAGCACTGGGGTATTTCTGTTATTACTTTGCACATGGCCCATGATATTGATTGTGGAGTTCTCATAACGTACTGGATTTGTATGTGAGGTTGCCTCACAGCTGTTGCCCCTGCCAGCTGTGGAAAATTCTTCTTTTAGCACAGATACAGACCTTTATTTTTGGAGCTTAAGCACTGGGTTTCTAGTCTTGGATAAGTTGTGTATTAGGTTCCTGTTATTGTATCTCTTGCCTACAGCACAAGGATTCATTACAGTGAGTGTTCAGATATTGCCCCTTTTAATTTTTATATATAAAATAGTGTTCATATACCGTACTTTCCAGAAATAAAATACAAAGAAATTAACATTGGATTGCAAAGATCTATGGTCCTAAAGTGTCAAAGCCAGAGACCCTCATCCTTTTGATTTGTAAAATGGTGCTTTGTCTCACTGCTCATTAGTGTTACAAGCACCTTCATTGTTTGCAACTACAGTAGGTACATTTATTGCACCAACAGAAGTTAACATAAGAAAGGCCATGCTGGGTCAGACCAATGGTCTGTCTAGTCCAGTATCCTGCCTTCTGCCAGAGACCGTTGCCAGATGCTTCAGGGAGAATGAACAAAACAGGGTATCAAGTGATCCATCCTCTATCATCCAGTCCCAGCTTCTGGCAATCAGAGGTTTAGGGACACCCAGAACATAGGATTGCATTCCTGACCATGTTGGCTAATAGCCATTGATGGACTTGTCCTTCATGAATTTATCTAATTCTTGTTTGAACCCACTTATGCTTTTGGCCTTCACAACATTCCCTGGCAATCCACAGGTTGATAGTACATCTTCACAATGCACATTCTTTTGTTTGTTTTAAACCTGTGGCCTATTAATTTAATTGGTGGCCCTGGGTTCTTTTGTTAAGTGAAGGGGTAAATAACACTTCCTTATTCACTTTCTCCACACCTTTCATGATTTTATAGACCTCTATCATATCCCCCTTAGTCATCTCTTTTCTAAGCTGAACCGCCTTGATATTTTTAGTCTTTCCTCATTTGAAAGCCATTCCATACCCTTGATCATCTTTGTTGCCTTTCTCAGAACTTTCTCCAGTTCCAGTATATCCTGGACAAAGTATTCAACATGTAGGCGCACCATGGATTCATATATTGGCATTATGATATTTTTCTGACATATTATCTATCCCTTTCCGAATGGTTCCTGGCATCATTGTTGTTTGTTTTTTTTGACAGCCGCTACACGTTGAGAACTATCCATAATGACTCCAATATCTCTTTATTAACTGGTAACAGCTAATTTAGACCCCATGATTTTGTATGTATAGTTAGTATTATGTTTTCCAATGTGCATTACTTTGCATTTATAAACATTGACTTTCATCTTCCATTTTTTTTGCCCAGTGTCACAGTTTTGAGATCCCTTTAACTTTTCGTAGTCTGCTTTGGACTTAACTATCTTCAGTAATTTTGTATTTTCTGCAAACTTTGCCACCTCACTGTTTATCCCTTTTTCCAGATCATTTATGAATATGTTGAACAGCATTGGTCCCACTACAGAGTCTTAGGGGACCCCACTATTCTCTCCACTGTGGGGAAAATGACCATTTATTCCTACCCTTTGTATCCTATTTTTTAACCAGTTATTGATCCATAAGAGGACCTTCCCTCTTATCCCATGACTGCTTAGATTCCTTGAGAGCCTTTGGTAAGTGATCTTGTCAAAGGCTTTCTGAAAATCCAAGTACATCATATCGACTGCATCACACTAATCACGTGCTTCTGACTCCCTCAAATAATTGTAATAGAATGGTGAGGCATGACTTCCATTTACAAAAGCCATGTTGAGTCTTCTGCAACGTCATGTTTATATAATATATGTCTGATCATTTTGTTCTTTACTATGGTTTCAACCAGTTTGACTGGTATTGAAGTTAGGCTTACTGGGCTGTAATTGCCAGGATCATCTCTGGAGCCTTATCTGAAAATTGGCATTACATTAGCTACACTCCAGTCATCTGTTACAGAGGCTGATTTTAGTGATAAGTTACATACCACAGTTAGAAGTTCTATAATTTCATATTTGAGATCCTTCAGAACTCTTGGGTAAAGACCAGGTGGTCCTGGTAACTTATTACTATTTAATTTATCAGTTTGTTCCAAAGCTCCTATATTGATACCTCAGTCTTGGACAGTTCCTCAGATTTGTGTGGGAATCTCCTTCACATCATCTGCAGTAAAGATTGATGCAAAGAATTCATTTAGCTTCTCCGCAACACCTTTGTCTTCCTTGAGTGCTCTTTTAGCATTTTGATCATCCAGTGGACCCACTGATTGTTTGGCAGGCATCCTGTTTCTGATGTACTAATATAGAATTGTTGCTGTTAATTTTTGTAATCTTTTGCTTGTTGCTCTTCAAATTCTTTTTTGGCCTGCCTAATTATATTTTTAATCTTGGCTTTCCAGAGTTTGTTCTTATCCATTTTCCTCAGTATTGAGTATTCCCCAACAAATTATGTTCATCAAAATTGTCAGACACATAGATGAACATAATTTGTTGGGGAATAATCAACATGGTTTTTGTAAAGGGAAATCATGCCTCACCAATCTACTAGAATTCTTTGAGGGGATCAACAAGCATGTGGACAAGGGGGATCCAGTGGATATTGTGTATTTAGATTTCCAGAAAGCCTTTGAAAAGGTCCCTCACCAAAAGGCTCTTAAGCAAAGTAAGCAGTCATGGGATAAGAGGGAAGGTTCTCTCATGGATTGGTAACTGGTTAAAAGATAGGAAACAAAGGGTAGGAATAAATGGTCAGTTTTCAGACTGGAGAGAGGTAAATAGTGGTGTCCCCCAGGGGTCTGTACTGGGACCAGTCCTATTTAACATAATCATAAATGATCTGGAAAAAGGGGTAAACAGTGAGGTGGCAAAATTTGCAGATGATACAAAACTACTCTAAGTCCCAGGCAGACTGCGAAGAGCTACAAAAGGATCTCTCAAAACTGGGTGGTTGGGCAACAAAATGGCAGATGAAATTCAATGCTGATAAATGCAAAGTAATGCACATTGGAAAACATAATCCTAACTATACATATAAAATGATGGGGTCAAAATTAACTGTTACCACTCAAGAAAGAGATCTTGGAGTCATTGTGGATAGTTCTCTGAAAACATCCACTCAATATGCAGTGGCAGTCAAAAAAGCGAACAAAATGTTGGGAATCACTAAGAAAAGGATAGATAAGACAGAAAATATCATATTGCCTCTATATACATCCATGGTATGCCCACATCTTGAATACCGCGTGCAGATGTGGTCGCCCCATCTCAAAAAAGATATATTGGAACTGCAAAAGGGTTCAGAAAAGGGCAACAAAAATGATTAGGGAATGGCTGTTGTATGAGGAGAGATTAATAAGACTGGGACTTTTCAGTTTGGAAAAGAGACGACTAAGGGGGGGATATGATAGAGATCTATAAAATCATCACTGGTGTGGAGAAAGTAAATAAGGAAGTGTTATTTACTCCTCCTCATAACACAAGAACTAGGGGCCACCAAATGAAATTAATAGGCAGCAGGTTTAAAACAAACAAAAGGAAGTATTTTTTTCACAGAACGCACAGTCATCCTGTGGCACTCCTTGCCAAAAGATGTTGTGAAGGCCTAGACTATAACAGGGTTCAAAAAAGAACTAGATAACTTCGTGGAGGATAGGTCCATCAATGGCTATTAGCCAGGATGGGCAGGGATGGTGCCCCTAGCGTCTGTTTGCCAGAAGCTGGGAATGGGAGACAGGGGATGGATCACTTGATTACCTGCTCCGTTCATTCCCTCTGGGGCACCTGGCATTGGCCACTGTCAGAAGACAGGATACTGGGCTAGATGGACCTTTGGTCTGACCCTGTATGGCCGTTCTTATGTTCTCAGTAGGATTTTACTCCTGATTTTTAAAAGATGTCCTTTTTGTCTCTAACCATCTCTTTTCCTCTGTTATTTAGCTATGGTGACATTTTATTGGTCCTCTTGCTGTTTTTGTTTTGTTTGGTTTATACATATAGTTTGAACCTCTTTTATGCTGGTTTAAACTAGTTTCCATGCAGCTTGCAGGCATTTCCCTCATGTGACTGTTCCTTTAAATTTCCATTTAATTAGCCACTTCCTTTTTGTGTAGTTCACCTTTTTGAAGTTAAATGCTACTGTAGTGGCTTTCTTTGGTATTTTTTGGTATTCCCCCCCCCCCCGCACAAGGATGTTAAATTTAATTAATTATGGTCATCGCTTTTACCGAGTGGTTCAGCTATATTCATCTCCAGTGCCGGCTCCAGGCACCAGCGCAGCAAGCAGGTGCTTGGGGCGGCGAACGGAAAGGGGCGGCACGTCCGGCTCTTCGGCGGCGGGTCCCTCAGTCCCTCTCGGAGGGAAGGACCTGCCACCGAATTGCCGCCGAAGAATGAAGCGGCAGCGGTAGGGCTGCTGCCAATCGCAGCTTTTTTTTTTTTTTTCTTTTTTTTCGCCGCTTGGGGCGGCAAAAACGCTGGAGCTGGCCCTGTTCATCTCTCAGACCAATCCCTGTGTTGCCACTTAGGACTAAATTTAAGAATTGCCTCTCCGCTTGTGGGTCCCAGGACTAGCTTCTCCAAGCAGTCATTAGTGATGTCTCTAAAGTTTATCTCTGCATCCCATCCTGAGGTGACATATGCCCAGTCAATATGGGCATAGTTGAAATCCCCCATTATTATTGGGTTTTCTGTCTTTGTGACCTCTCTAATCTCCCTGAGCACTTCACAATCACTATCACCATCATGGTCAGGTGATTGGTAGTATATTTCTACAGCTATACTCTTATTATTCAAGCATGGAATTTCTATCCACAGAGATTCTATGGTAGTTTGATTCATTTAAGATTTTTATTATATTTGACTCTAAGCTTTCTTTCACGTACAGTGTGCTCCCCCACCAGTGTGACCTACTCTATCATTCCTATGTATTGTGTACCATTGTATCGTGTCCCATTGATCACCATCATTCCACAAAATTTCTATGTTGCCTATCATATCAATATCTTCATTTAATACCAGGCACTCAAGTTCACCCGTTTTAGTATTTAAACTTCTTGCATTTACGTACGAGCACTTATAAAATTTATCCATATTTAATTGTTTGCCTTTGTTATATGATTGAATGAGACTCTTGTTTGTTTGATTGTTTCTCTTCAGCTCCTACCTGTACTTTGTCAACTTCTATCCTCTTCACTTTACTAGGATATAGAGCAGGGGTAGGCAACCTATGGCACGCGTGCCGAAGGCGGCACGCAAGCTGATTTTCAGTGGCATTCACACTGCCCGGGTCCTGGCCACCGGTCCAGGGGGCTCTGCATTTTTATTTAATTTTAAATGAAGTTTCTTCAGGTTTTTAAAATGTATGTAAAGTAAATAAACAACAGTAGTTTAGTTATATATTATAGACTTATAGAAAGAGATCTTCTAAAAACATTAAAATGTATTACTGGCACGTGAAATCTTAAATTAGAGTGAATGAATGAAAACTCAGCACACCACTTCTGAAAGGTTACCGACCCCTGATATACAGTATCCCTTTTAATAAATTGTCCCCTATTGGATGTGTCTGTCCAAACTATGCACCTGTTGGCTTCCCCCAGCCCTTTGTTTAAAACTCCTATATGACCTTTTTAATTTTACATGCCACCAATCTGGTTCCATTTTGGTTTAGGTAGAACCCATCTTTCCAATATAGGCTCCTCCTTTCCCAAAAGGTTCCCTGTTCCTAATAAACCTAAATCCTTCCTTTGAACACCGTCTCATCCACGCATTGAGACCCAACAGTTCTGCCTGTGTAACTGGCCCTGCACGTGGAACTGGAAGCCTGTTGGAGAATGCCACATTGGAGGTCCTGGACTTCAATCTCTTATCTAATAGCCTAAATTTGGTCTCCAGCACACCTTTCCCTGTGTCATTGATACACACATGTACCACGACCACCGGCTCCTCCCCAGTTCTGCACATCCATCTGTCTAGATGTCTTGAGAGGTCTGCAACCTTCACACCTGCAGGCAATTCACCATGCAATTCTCCTGGTCATCACAAACCCAACTATCTGTATTTCTAATAATCAAATCCCCCATTACTGTTACCTCTGTCTTCCTGCTAACTTGCTTTTCTTCCACTGCCACAGAGGTATCCTCGGTTCAAGAGGATACCATGACATCATCTGGAAGGAGGGTCCCAACTATGGGATCATTTCCCCTCTGCTCCAGCTTGATGTTCTCCTTTCCAAGGCTTTCATCCTCCTCAACAGCACAGAGGCCATGACATGGGATCGCTCTGTTGTGTCCCGGAAAGTCTTGGCTGTGTACCTTTCTGTCTCCCTTAGCTCCCCTCTGGTCTCCACAGCCCCTACTCAAACTCTGAGAACAGTGCGCTGCTTACACCAAATGCACGCACACATGCCACCTGCCCACAAGGCAGGTAATCATACCTGTTGTATTCAGTGGAATAAACTGGATAGCCCCCACACTGCTGCTGGACTTCTGCCTGCATTATTTTTACTCCTGCAGGTGTGGGTGGGGTGGTTGGTTGGGTTTTTTTGTTCTTTTTTCTTTTTTTTTGGGGGGGGGGGGGGAGGTGTTCATTGGCCTAAGTTTAGAGAATGTTTTTTAGGTGTATCTGGCTCTCTTACTCCTTCACAGAACTCCCGTTTGCTGCTCCTGTTCACTGGCTCCTCTGGTCGCTTACAAGCTGGCTTTTTAAACCCTTGTTCTCCCTGCGTTAGCCCCACCCCTGGTCAAGGGCTGCTAAAGGGATTACGAATCAAAGGATGGCAGATAGAGCCTCATTAGGAAGTGCTCAGCCTTGCCTAGGAGGTCACTAGGGTCAGCATGCAGACCCCCATACAGCCCTCACTATAATCGTCAATCCAACAGGCACACGGTAAGCAAGCACACAACAACAAACAACCAGACAACAAACTCACCCAAGGGTCATGTGGTCACACCTCCTTCACCTGGAAAGCTCCCTCACAAAACTCCCCTGTATGCTCGTCCTGTTTGCTAGCTCCGTTGGACCAATAAGCTGGTCCAATAAAAGCTGGTCCAAAGTTAGTTCAATAAAATATATTACCTCACCCACCTTTTCTCTCTACTATCCTGGGACCAACACAGATACAATAACACTGCATGGGTCAGTTACAAATCCAGACTATTTAAATGTTAATTGTCAGCCATTGAGTATACTTCCTATTTGTTAAAAGTGGAATCTTTGCCGCTGCACATCTTTAATCTGTTGCATGCTGAGAGTCAATGTTTGCCAAACATAACACAATTATTGAAGCTTTCATTGGAGGACTACAGTTAACATTTTAGAGCTATTATTCATTTTCAGTACATTGTTCTTCCTACAGGCTCAGTGATAAAACGTTGCAGATCAAGCATGTTGGTATTTGCTCACAAAAAGGAAGGAAAGAAACGACTATATACTGTACAAAATTTAATGTACACAGGCCAGTGCTGAATCAGTGTTGCAAGGATGGGGAGTTGTTTTTGGTACAAAATTTCAATTTGAGTTGCAGATAGAAAAAGAATTTAGGAGTAATTCAACTAGTTACAAAAGTAAAGTTTAAAACAACATCATAATTCCCTCTGTTTTGAATCTTGAACAGACGTGTTACACAGGTCACTGTATACACATACATTACATTCTATTTCTCCCCCCCCCTCCCCCCCCCCGATATCTGACTGAAGCCATATGCACCATTTCTAATAGCTGCAAAGTGAAATAAAAGCACCTGGATAAAGCACAGAAAAAGAACTGTGATTCCTAGTTCATACCAGAGTATTGGAAAGTCGTCCTTTCAGTGGAATGGAGTACACTGGACTAAACTCTGAAATGACTTACTCCCACTGCAACCCTATTGACTTCAATGGGGCTGCGTTAGGAAGAAATTTGGTCCTCTGCGTTGATCTAATAGCATTTTGGAGGCTTCAGTACAGCTTTATTATTTCACATTTAGTCTCCGTGTTTAATTTATTTGAGCCTTAAAAAATGTTGCTTATTGTATAATTACTTACTCGGCCTGTGGAAAACAAAACCACAGACTAGCCAAACAGCAGTATAATGTGACTAGAGCTATGCAAAATTCTTGCATCAAGCTTCCAACCCACTCTGCCTAAGCCTGGGCGCATTGTTGAATCTCAGCCCATGCTCACAAAGCTTCATGAGCCTTTGGGGGCTCCCTAGCAACTGTGCACTAGGCAGACTATGGGGCTTCCCACCATGCTGTTGGGAGCAGGAGTGCACTTCCTGTTTTCACTCCCACCTCACCCAGTCCTTCAAAACAGCTTCTAGCCTTCTACCTGTGGGTCACTGGAGATATGTGGGGGAGAGAGCCGAGGGGACCATTTGCCACTGGAGACGCAGGATAGAAAGACGGGCCATTGCCTAGTGCCTGTTTTTCCCCACCTCTTTTCTAATGAGTGGGGGATTAGGAAGATGAGAGAGGCCTGGTTTAGGCTAAGGGGTTTCCTTAGAGATTTGAGTTTAAGAAGCTTCCAGGCCTATCTGCAGCCTTAGTTCACTTCCACCCCATTGAGCTTCTTCAGAAGCCAATTTCTGCTGGTCTAGAATGACCCATTAAAAAGGAAGGGTCACTACAATAGTACAGTTATGCAAAACTGGATAGTTGGTTTACCAGTCACTTATTTCAGTCTTCAACATGGAACATGAATAGATTAGTTCAATTACTCACGGATTTATCTTTGAGCTGCCTACATGCATGCATTTTTATATATGAAGTGTACATTTCAGACCAGATGTTTTTCTCCTTCCGCTAAAGATGCTTTTTTCTGGGCATTTGCAATGGTGTCCCTAATTTGCAATGACTTAAGCAAACTGCCTTTGTTAGCTTTTTGCCATAGCATTTAAATAAAGAAAACAAATTATTTCCCATTTCACTCAGCTGAAGGAGTTAAGATTTTATTACAAGTGAAAAGCATGACTATTTACTCCCCCCCTTCTCCCCTGTATGATGGCATAGTAATTGTGCAGGCAATTGCAGCTATGAAAAGACTGTATTAAGAAACAGGATGGTGGTGGTTTGCTGTAAGAACTAATTTTCCTGTTGACTTTTTTTTTTTTTTTTTTTTTTAAACCGGAAGTTGAAGAACAAAGCTGCATATGTCTTAATTAGCTCTTCTGTTAGATTTCAGATTTGAAATATATACAAGAAGATTGGGAATGGATAATATTTTGTTCACATTTTTTATTTGATGATCATAAGAGTTGGAAATATGCAAAACTCTGAAAAGAAATGTTCAGAATTTACTGGAATACTGTCAATTAACACCTACTTCTGTCTGATAATATTTCAACTACTAATATTAGAGGTAACTCCTACCACTACAAAGATCAAAGAGAATTTCTATCACTTTGGTTTTGTGTATTTGACAGCGCTGTGTGTAGACTCAGTAAGTTAGTCAGCTTCTCCTTTCATTTGTATTGGTGTCTCACAGTGCAACAGGAGAGAAACTTTTTTAAAAGGAGACTATAAGCCTACAAACATTGGCAGAGACACTCCAAGGCAGAAGTAGTGCCTGAAACCATTCTGAACTCCATTTTCTCCCCCCAGTTAGATTTCAAACTGGTGGTGTATTCCCCCCTTTCTTCCCCCATTGAAGACTTTAGGCAGTATTCATTGAGGTCCCAATTCAGGAAAGCACTTAAGCACATTGGGACTAAAGCACATATTTAAAGTTAAGCACATTCTTAAGTGCTTTCTTAAACTGCAGCCTATGTAAATTCCTTCTCTCCTCTCCTCTGTGTAGCATGGATTTTGTTTTAAGTGTATTTGCAATGCTTTTTATGACTTTACAAATAACTAGGAAAATAAGTTGTTTTTCCTCTTTGAAACACTCCAGCATCTTAAGATATAAATCTCTATTTCTAACCAAGTTTTTTTTCTAACACACCTAAACCTTCTTGTGATTTCTGAGATATTACAGAATTGCGAAGTGGTGACTCAAATTCAGATGGTTACTAACAGCTCAGATAATTGAACTTCCCTTTTCTAGCATTAATCGGATTTTAATCAGTGTATTCTGTCTAGCATGAGGTAGAGCTGAAGTACAATTTGTTTTGTGCAAATCTTGTTTTGAGACTTCAAAAATAAGTGTGGAAAAAATAAGATTTGTGTATTCCTCTGAATAACTACTGTGGATAATATTACTGTCAGCATGGAACCCTGGAGGATATCTTTTATTCCCACTCCCATTACTTTTTACCTGTTCTGCATAGGTATGATTTGAGTGACTGATAGTGGCACCTTCTACTAATGCCTGTTTATTTGAACTGGCAAAAGAAAAACACATGGAAAAAGGAGGCATCTTAAATAACAAACTAGCTTCCTATTCCAGAAGCCACTTCCTTTTAAATGTGTGCTTGTTCCCTCCACTTACCTATGGCAACGAGGCAGGCAAGTATATAATGCTCCCCTCTGTGATCATCTCTTCTTTCCTGCTGCTGCAGCTTGTGGCCCAGGAATTTGATCTTTCCTTCATTCAGCAGCAGTCAGCATGCTGACCCATCCTGCTTCTCCCTCCTTGTCTGGCCACCCCTCAAACACTTTGTGTCAACTACTCCTGAGCTTGGGGGGAGGGATAGCTCAGTGGTTTGAGCATTGGCCTGCTAAACCCAGGGTTGTGATTTCAATCCTTGAGGGGGCCATTTAGGGAACTGGGGTAAAAATCTGTCTGGGGATTGGCCCTGCTTTGAGCAGGGGGTTGGACTAGATGACTCCTGAGGTCCCTTCCAACACTGATATTCTATTATTCTAGTGCTGCTTGCCAATGGAGCCTCCTCAGCAGCCAAAACACGAAGGGTATAGCTACACTTACAGTGGCGCGTCGAGTACAGACACTGCACATCCAGCTAGCATGGGTACAAATAGCATTGATGGTGAGGCTCAGCTAAGACAAGTAGAGGGCCCTCCATACTGGAGCCCCCAAGGTGTGTACCCTGCACAGGCTCTCTACACACCCGAGCAGTGCCACCCACCATTACACTGCCCACTGCCTGCCTGCTGCTAGAGCTCTGGCAGGAGGGAGGAAGCTCCTGGAGCTTTCACTGCAGCATGTAGCTACACATGTAATGCCTATACTCCGCACACCACCGTAAGTGTAGACATAGCCTAGGTTGGCTGCAGAGGAGTAGTCTGTTCTCTCTCAGTTGGGCAATTTTGTGCAATTCTCTCCCCCCCCCGGTGTTTATTCATGAAAGTGTCATTTGTGCCTGTCGCTGATAACTTGCTGTCACAGTATTTGGTAGGAAATCTTTCTCTCTTCTACACCCCCTCAGTCTGTTCCTATACCAAGCTGAGATTTTTCTTTTGAAAGTACGTTGTACTGTGAGGCCTGGGTTTCTGCTACAATAATAATATGCATTTATATAGTGCCTTTCATCCTTGCAGATCCCCAAACGCTTTGGGCTAGACTGCCCCTTACCCGGCCATGTGTGGAAGTAAGGCCTCTCTGCTGCATGGCCAGGTAAGGGCAGCCGACTGCGGCTCCAGCTGAGTGGGGGAGAGAGTGGGCTGCTTGCCTTCCTTGGTGAGGAAGCAGGTGGGCAGTGAGAGGAGCCGTGGCTGGGCATACTACTGGCCTGCCAGAGTAGCTGGCCAGGCACACTGCAGGGAGTAAGGTGCTCCCAAAGAGAAATGAAGTAACATACTTACTTCCTTTCCCCCCCCCCCCCAAGTTTAAATTGCTCTTAGGGGACTGCAGCCTTTTTAAAGTACCAATTTAAAAGTTCTAATAGCCAAGGGTGTTTTTTCAAAGTGATGCTTGGAGATTTAGCTGTGTGACAATCACTGAGACTTATCCTGCAGTCCTTGCTCAGGAGAAAATCTCATGGGATTCGATGGGAATTTTGCCTGAGCATTATTTATTAGTGCACATTCTCAAGTGCCTGCCACCAGAGAGAGTAGTGCGTAATAAAGCCCATCAACAGAAGATGCACAACTGAATCCCCACACACTGCGTATAGATTGTGGTGGTATTGCCTGGTAACAAGACATCTTTACCTGATCTCACCTGGAATTCTCATAGTTGCAAGCCACTGAAATCTTGTGTGGACACCCAGTTTATGTATGTCACTACTGCTAATACTTGTGGCTGTTTCTTGTCAAAGTTTAAAATACAAAATATTCTCCTAACACTGATTTATGCTCAGGCCTGACCTAAATGGGGGAGGGATCGATCTAAGTTACACAACTTCAGCTACGTGAATAAGGTAGCTGAAGTCGACGTACTTAGATCGACTTACCGCAGTGTCTTCACTACGGTGTGTCGACTGCTGCCGCTCCCGCATCGACTCCACCTGCGCCTCTCGCCGAGCTGGAGTACAGGAGTCTACAGAAGAGCACTTGGGGATCGATTTAGACGCGATAAATCGATCCCCGCTGGATCGATCGCTGCCCGCCAATCCAGCCGGTAGTGAAGACATACCCTCAGAAAATGTAGCTGCTAAATCTGTTAGCTAAGCATGTGGTTCAGCAGTCAGGATAAAGTGTGAATACAAAGGTTATAGATTTGTTACTTTACTGTATCTCATTGTTGTTGACAGATTTCATAGCAATATTGGGAAAAGTTCCACTGTAGACCATGCCTGTCCCTCCCCCTCCAGCTCCTCCGCCTCCCCCAACTCTTGCACTGGTAAGTTTCAACTTAGAATTAGTCATATGAAATATAAATGTAAAATATTTGTTGTTACAATGTACTATGTGGGTCATATTTAAAGGGGCAAATTCTGGACCTTTGTGCACAATCATGTATTTGGGACTCGGGTAAGGGATTCCCTCCGTGGTTGGAGAATGTACTCCTTGCAGGAATACAAGCAGTGCTGCTACTCCTTCCCACTGACTGACTGCACTACTGTCCTCACCTGCTCTGCATCCCCTTGCTCCCTCCATACAGGTGGGTTAGTCTAATATACGGTTTCTCAACCTGGGGGTCATGGCCATGTTTCAGGAGATGGTGACCACCTTCTCTGTCATTACAGCTACATGGGAGGGGGTTTGTGAAACTTTTTCTCTGTTGTAACATGAGGCCATCCTATGGAGAAGGTTGAGAACCATTAGGCTAATGGATCTTCCTATTTGATGAACCAGTGGCTTTGATCCATCCCTGCCCCACTTCCCCTTTATGCTGCCACTGAAAGCTATGCCACACAAGGGTGCAGAGGTGTTCTTCATGGTCTCTGTCCCCACTTTCTGGGAAACGTCCATATTACTGAGCAGGCAAATCAGGAAACCCTTTCAATGGTCATTAAATGATCTCAAAACAAGGTTTTGGGATCTTTTCTCAGGTGCAGTTTTGCAAGGAAAGAAGGGGAGAAACCTAATGCAACAAATTCAGTCTGAATGAGTAACGTGTTTTCCTTCAGTCATGAGAGGCTTTAGAAACGTCTGGAAAGATTGGAACTTGTATTTTGTATAACAATACGAAACATTTCCTCTCTTTTTCTAAACTTGTCGTTACCCTTTCTGAATGCTGAGGTAATGCAAAAATTACACTCTGAAAAGACAAAGCAGATGCAACTGAGGTTGGGAATCTTAAAACCTTGACTGGAAATCAGAAAGGCCTGTGATGTTTGAAGTGGAGGAACAACATTTTCCAGATAGATTTAATGAAGGAAAACAGTAGCCAAATGCTTGGTTTCCTTCCGAGGCATCCAGTGTTTGGATATTATGTACTTCAGTGTGATTTTTTGTTTTTGTTTTTTTCCCCCCCCAAGAACTTCAATCTTTCTGTGCAAATCAGCACTGTGTATGGTTTGCTCTCGTTCATTCTCCAAAATAGCAACTTTTTTTTTTCAGTTCCATCTTTTCAATTATATTTTTAAATTGAGATTTCTAAAAAAGACACCTCCATCTTGGCTTCATATGTATCAAATATGGACTCTGAATGCTGGGTGGAAGAGAGGACTGTTCCAAAATACACCATTGGTGTGGCAATGGATCCTGAGTGTTGAAACAGAAGTAGATTTTTGGGGACCAGAATCTTTGTTTGCAAGGCTAACTGCTTTTAGTGCCACATTTGCAAGAGGGAGACTGTGACACGAAACTCATTTTGACTGCTTTTGGGTTAAAAATGGAGGTATCCATTACACCCCTTACTTAAGCAGGATGCTGCAGTTTTATTTTATATCTTTATTTATTTCATTTTGCAGGCAAATACCGAAAAGCCTCCCTTAAACAGGTCTGAACAAGCAGGGCGAAATGCTCTCTTATCTGATATTAGCAAAGGAAAAAGGCTAAAAAAGGCTGTTACTAATGATAGAAGTGCCCCTGTCCTAGACCGTAAGTACAATTCTGTTTATTTTAATGTAGTTAATGAATGATGAGTTAATATGCAAAATTAGAGTAGTTTTTATAATCAGCAGGTGAAGAAATGCAGGATGGTCAGGCAAAATAAATTATTGTAAATGGTCAAATAATTTGCTATATTAGTGCATGTTTTAAATCACTTGAGATATCCATTACTGTTTATAAAATGTGTATAGTAATTTGTGTGCTAACTGGTAAGTCTATAGCAAAATGTAATTGGCACAACTAAATGTAATGGTGGGGAATGGGGAAAAACAGTGTATTGCTTTCGAGTTTTGCAGTACATGCTTATTTTAAAGGCAGACTGCAGTGATTTTTTTTTTAAGTACTTCTTTAGATGGCTATAAAAATATTCTTAATTTCAAAGCAGTATATAAAAATATCTGCACCCACCACTGATATGAAATGGTCGGCTGTTTTAATAATTACAAAAGGAACTGCATCTTGATGTCAGGACAGGAGGATGAGAGCTGCTGGTATATGCCCAGGATGGGTGGTAGAAGCAACCTGCATTCAACAGGTACCACTGGCCCTTTGGCTCTGACTAGGTGTCCATATTATATGGATGGAAACACTAAAGGAAAGAGAAGATCCAGAAAAGTATTTAATTTGCCTAAAAATATCTGGTAAAAGTATGTACTGTTCCCTGAATCTCTGATCTTCCTGTTACAATGCTTGAAAATCTAATCAGTCTGATACCATTTAATATGAAACAGTTACATATTTATGTACAAGTTATTTTAAAAATATCTCCTGAATTATTTAGTAATGTTCTACTTTTGATCAAGTGCATGGAAACGCTCTTTAAATCCCATTACAGTCTTTCTGTAATGCACTAAAAGTCTCTGCACAACAAGGCAAAAGTATGTGCAGCCCGGGTTGAGTCCTTTATTTATGAATTGACCCCAGTATCTCTAAGCAAAATCTTAGCCAAAGCTCTGAACCTCTGCTACACCTGGGCGGTGTCACTCTGATGTGTGTGGTCGCACCATGCTGGGGTGACTCCTCTAGAGTTACCTAGCTAGACATTTATGTTCTGTGCATGCAGAGGTGCTAACAGGCCACTTCACCTTGAATAAATATGTGCTAACAATATGTGTTAGCATCTGTTCCACCTTGTATTTAATTGTGATGCTCTGAGTACCTGTCCCAGATCTGAAGAAAAGCTCTGTGTAGCTTGAAAGCTTCTCTCTCTCACCAACCGAAGTTGGTCCAATAAAAGCTTCTTCCAATTACTTCTTTCCAGTCTGGGGACAGAAATGCTGTGTGGCTCAACCTGCCAGATAGTGTTCTGTAGCAACTCAGTTGCATGACAGTCTACCTGTGCTGGAGGAGGCTCTCCATCCAGTTGAGCTGCTACAGTGCATCAGAACTCCTCTTGGCAGATGCAGAGGAGACTGGAAAAGCACCATTCCTAAGAACTCTGGGAAGGTAGGAGAAAAACAGGAAAGAGGATCAAGAAAATAAAAGCCCATCCCTTTAGTAGGTCGTGGGGCCGCTGTCTGGTGACAGAAGGCATTTCACAGCCAGATTAGCTGATGGAAAGCACATTGACAGGCACTCAATCCAGACTTCCACGTAGAAGGGTGTAGAGAAATACAGCCTGGTCTAGCCCAGCATGTTTTAACCCTGGATTTTAATGGGAAGATGACTGAAGAACACCAAAGCACTGAAAGGAATGAGATTTCTTAAAAGTGAACCAGAAAAAACAAGCAAAGTAGATCTAGGGCTTCATTCAGCGAGGTGCCTAATTTGAGGCATGTGGGTATTCCCATTGAAAGCTAGGCACGTGTTTCACTACTCTGCTGAATTGGAGCTATCATGGCAAGGCAATCAATGGGGATTAAAGGTAGATTAAATAGTAACATTAAAGATGATGGGGTCTATTTTCTTGTTTGCATGAGTTAATAAACGATGAAAGACTAAAGTCTCATAGCAGGAACTCTCCAGAGGTTTACACCCTAAGCGAGTCAGAGCTGAATTTGGCCCAGTGTGCCTAACAAAGGGGAAGGGTGCAATTGAGCATTTCCCCATAAATACATCTTTGCTCTTTAAGGGAGAGATTACTGAATAGTGCATCTCATCCGCAGACCTGAAACCCCTTTACAAAGGATGGAAAATACCATTCTCCCCTTTTTAAAAAAATGTGGAAACTGAGGTGCAGAGAAATGACTTGCTCAAGTTCACATGGTATCTGTGACCGAGCAGGGAACAGAACCTAGGTCTCCTGAGTCCCCATCCTGTGCCCTGCTCATTGCACTGTGCTGCTCTAAAGCAGTCCCTTGCCTTTCTTTAGAACCAGGAAAATACTTTCACGTGCCATTTCAGTTACGGTGTCAATATTTGTCATGGTCAGAGTAGAAAGAAGTATTTTTATATTATGACCATTTCTACTGATTGGAAAAACAAGCTAAAATCCATTCCTAGGCCCTCCCAAAACTATCTTTAAAAACAACTCACTGATCTCTTGGGGGGCTTTGTTCAATATGTATTTGTGGCAGCAACCCCATTGGTGACTGAGGTTTGTGCACATTCCAAGCCTCCAAATTGGTCAGACCACCACCAGAAGGACAGCTCTTCCATCTATAACCAAGCCTATAAATCTGGGGAAGGTGGAGAAGGATTAGGGACCAACGGCATGGGAAAAAATGGAAGCCCAACATGAAAGTGTGGCTGAATGGAATTATCATCGCCCCAACCTATTGTAGTCCCAACTTCTGCTCTGTGCCTGCTTCATAATCCTGTAGTCCAAGACAGCGACAAGAAGAAGGAGAGGATATGAAAAATACTGGCTATGTTTTAAAATTCCTGATTTTTGTTTCAACAGAACCCAAAGGATCTGGTGGTGGCGGCGGCGGTGGTGGAGGAAGTGGCGGAGGAGGAGGTGGTGGTGGCGGTGGTGGCTACGGCGGAGGTGGACCACCTGGCTTAGGAGGCCTGTTTCAGTCAGGAATGCCAAAGCTCAGATCTGCAGCAAATCGAGATACAGGTAAGGAGGATTTCCCAGATCTGTGAATTCAGTCAAGAATATTAAAAGCTTTCTAAATGATAAATTTACAAAAACATTCATACAAGAGTAATAAAATAATGCAAGAGTTCTTTGGCTCAGGGAATGCTTCCAAATATATGTAAACAAAATACAACTAAAATATCATTAAGGGGTTAACTTTAAACTCTTGCACACAGTAAACTCTGAAGAAAACCAGCATTCACTCTTGTGCCTCAGTATTTCAATCTCTATAGCAGGTACGGTCATCCCTTGAGTAACTAGGTACAAGGAAGGGAGTTAAAAAGAAATGCAGTTTCAGACTTAAATTTGGCTTTGTGTGTTTCATTCTTAGTGCTATGTTATATAGGGATATTTGGGGGAGAGAAGTTAAATTCCTTCCTCCCCCCCACCCCTTCCTGAAGGTATTACTGATAAATAAAAATCTCCGGGATTGAGACCTCACCTGTGGTGTACAGTAATAAGGGCCAGATCCAGTCCATTGCTCTGTGTGTGCGCACCCTCAAAGTGTAGCATCAAGAGGATCCCAAGCTAGAACTCCCTTAAGCCCTAGGGAAACTGGCCTCCTCTTAAACTGGAGAGACCATTTCAACCCCAAGGGGGCATAATTTACCTGTTAAGGTATGTGGCAAACATCCCATCTGGCTGCTATGCAAGCTATCATCAGCAGCATGCATTAGCTGGGCATACACACTTTTTTGCATGTCACAGGTTTTCAAAGGAGCTGCCCCATGGAACAAAGCAGATTCTGTGGCGGGCAAGACTTATAAAATTGTGGATTTGCCACTTGTCGAGGAAGGTTGGGCCCTAGTGATTATTGACATGAGAGGATGTAATGGCTCCATCTAAATGTGTACTTAGGATGCTATTAATGGCCTATGCTCATTACAGATCTAACTTAATCTTTCAGCACATTTTGACACAACACAAACTTTCAGAGGTGGTTTTATCTATGTTAGTCTGTGCTGGGAACTCTTCTTAATCCAAAGGTTCCCAGCATAATAGACCAGTGTTTCTTCAATTGCAAAACTGCCTCTTCCAGAGAAACACAAGCAAATCCATAAAAAATGGATATTGGAAGAGGGAAGAAATGGGAGAGGGTTTTTTTTTCTGTATTACTTTCAAGTCCTCTTCCTTTTGCTGAATTCTAGCAATCAAATGTTGATTGACAGTTAAGATGCTTCTGCTCATATGTTGAAAACCGTAAATCATTGTTCTTCACAGTTTTTCCAAGGAGAGTTTCTTCCCTCCATGCTGTTAATGTTTGCATCAGGGAAGCCTGAAAAGAAATCATATTCTATCATTAGCAATGGTCCATAATCGCTCTAGTCCAATAGTTCTCAACCAGGGATATGTGTACCCCTGGGGTATGCAGAGGTCTTCCGGGGGTACATCAACTAATCTAGATTTTGCCTAGTTTTACAACAGGCTACATAAAAAGCACTAGTAAAGTCAATACAAACTAAAATTTAATACAGATAATGTCTTGTTTATACTGCTCTATGTACTTACTTTTCAGTATATAGTATAATATTCATATTCCAGTTGATTTATTTTATAATTATATGGTAAAATATGATAAAGTAAGCAATTTTTCAGTAATAGTGTGCTATGACACTTTTTTGTATTTTTGTCTGATTTTGTAAACAAGTAGTTTTTTAAGTGAGGTGCAACTTGGGGGTACGCAAGACAAATCAGACTCCTGAAAGGGGTACAGTAGTTTGGAAAGGATGAGAGCCACTGATCTAGTCTATCATAAGTATCCTTTGTATGCCGTCCTGCTGTGATAGAACATAATGGCTACTTTGGAGCTGTTGCTACAAATGCATTTAAATTACCTATTGAGTAGTCTTATGGGGACAAATCCTGAAGACTTCAGTCAGTCCTTACATCCAGTGCAAAACTCCCAGTGCATTCAAGTAAAGACTTGACAATTTGGCCCATTCTCACAGTGTGTTTTACCTTCTCTTGCCTATTGCCCAGCCCTTTACCCTGATGTGAGTAGTATTTACTTCTCTGTTTCCAGATTCTGGAGGAAACAGACCTCCCATGCTGCCACCAGGAGCAAGAACAACATCTGCCAAGCCTTTTTCACCTCCAGGTGCCACAGGGAGATTTCCAGGGCCTTCTTTGGGGCAAAGAAGTACCCCTCCTGAACCACAGAGAAACCGAATGCCACCTCCGAGACCTGATTTTGGTTCCAAACCAGATACAGGACCTCCTCCAGTGCCAAATACTCCAAGACCCATTCCATCAGGTTTACACAACAGAGTATCCCCTCCTGTGCCAGGAGCAAACAGGCAAACCAGCACAGGGCCTATCCCTCCATCTTTCCCAGGAAACAGAAATACAGGATTCGGAGGATCTATTCGCCAGTCGACTCCAAGTTCCTCACCTTCTTTCTCTAACAGACCTCCCCTTCCTCCTGCACCTGGCAAGTCAACAGATGACAAGCCGCCGCCACCACCACCTCCAACAGGAAACAGGGCATCCGTCAACCGGGAACCTTCCTTTCCACCTCCACCACCTCAAAACAGTAAACCTCCCGTTCCTTCCACACCTCGGCCACCCGCTGTCTCACAGGCTCCACCCCTGCCTCCAGGCAGACCAGGCTTACCTCCAGTTCCACCCATTTCCAGTGGAAATGATGACATGCCACGTCTTCCACAAAGGAATCTCTCTCTAGGTTCTCTTGCTCCTCCCAGCTTGCCTGGGACAGGTCGATCTGGCCCTCTTCCTCCCCCTCCAAATGAGCGGCCTCCTCCTCCAGTAAGAGATCCACCTAGCAGATCAGGTATGGCAGTGTGCATTTTTTCTGCTCTCCAGACCACCCTTGTAATGACTAAACTAATTGTTATCCACATGGTTTCAGTGAAGTAGCTGAATTTACCTCCAACACCAATTTCCTTCATGCTTTTCAGAGTGTAATATGAGCTGTAGCTTTAAATCGATTGACATGCTTTGCTGTTTGTTTGCCATATAAATTGAAGCTATAGACCAAAATGGCAATCAGTTTTAAAAACTGAAGTCCTCCTTTCACTGAAAGTGTAACTGACTGGTTTAATCAGTTACATCTTTAAAAATCACTATTCAGACTTGAATTAACTACCATGACCTGAGTTTGATTTGCAAGTTATTTTTGCAGGCACATGGGTCATGTACTTGCCATTTCATGTAATACTACCTTTCTTCAGTTGGGCTGATTACAAGCACCATTCCACTCAAGTCATTTTTAGTAGTAGTAATTATGCTGTAGTATTTACACATTCATTATTAGTATCATAGTTAATAGCAACTACAAACAGTATGTTTGATGATTATATTTTTTGGTGCAACAAACTTGTTTTATCTGTGGGTCCAATTAGATGAGTAATCTTTACCCCCGGGAGTAGTACAGTTTGTCAGTGGCAATGTTCACAAGTAAAGGTTTGCAGAAACAGGCTCTCTGCATGTTAAACATCATGTACACTTATGGTGGTATTTACGTTATTTTAATAGATGTTACAACAGTAGTTATCATAACAAGTGTCATTATATTTGAGTCAACTTTGTCACTTATCATATGCAGATTTCTAACAAAAATAATATTGTTTCCATGGTGATATTTCATAATATACTTTGCCCTGTGCCTTTTATTACTAATGTTCAAGAACATATATTATACCCTTATTGTTAATAACAATCTTCTTGATGATCTACTAAATAGAAGGGGACCTTGTGTTTGCTTCTTAATCCATATCCTTCCAATATTTACATTGTTTTTAGTTGGAATAATTTCTCTCATTATCTTAAAGTTACTAAAATTAATTAACCCTCACTAGTGGAGCACCATTGCAGGATTGCAAGCTGTAGTAGCATGTAAATGTAAACCACAAAGTACGTAGGATTTCTTGTGACACATTGTTGCTTTTGGATAGTGGCACAATATCTGCTGATCTATTTTTAATAGATGTATCTGTAATACATCTTTAATAGATGTAACTAGATTTCTTTGAGCTGAGGGAATACTTGTAATAAAAAAATGACTTAGGAGAGTTTAATTGTGTTGATTAATTGCCCCACATTATGTGCAATATCTTTCATGCTGGCTCTAGGCATGTTACCGCTACAGTTGTTCAAATATACTGACATTGGAAACGTTAAAATCTGTGTCTGAGGTCTGTTTCTAATTCAGAGACAGATTGATGTACTGCAACCACAGCAGAGCCTGGCATGCAGCAAATATTTGTGTAAGAGAGAGAACTGATCCCACACTGTTTAACATTGCCATTATTGAGCTGAATTCTCCTTTACACTATGCCACTGGCAGAATCTGGTCCTAACACCCAGCGTGGATGGAAAAGGGAGTGAAGAGTGAAGTGCCAAAGTCTGCTGACAATACAAAATTATTCAGGATAGTTCAGTCCAAAGCTGACTGTGAAGAGTTACAAAGGGATCTCACAAAACTGGGTGACTGAGCAACAAAGGGGCAGATGAAACCCAGCATTGATAAGTGCAAAGTAATGCACATTGGAAAAAATAATCTCAACTATACATATATAATGATGGATTCTAAATTGGCTGTTCCCACCCAAGAAAGAGATTTTTGGAGGCCCCTAGATTGTTCTATGGAAACTTCTGCTCAGCAGTCAAAAAGGCTAACAGAGTGATAGGAACTATTAGGAAGGAGATAGAAAATATGACCGAAAAATATCATAATGCTACTATATAAATCCATGGTGCGCGCACACCTTCAATACAGTGTCCTGTTCTGGTTGCCCTATCTCAAAAAGGATATAGTAGAACTAGAAAAGGTTCAGGGAAAGGCAACAAAAATGATCAGGGGTATGGAATGGCTTCCATATGAGGAGAGACTTAAAAGACTAGGGCTGTTCAGCTTAGAAAATGAATGACTAAGGGGAGATATGATAGAGGTTTATAAAATCATGAATGGTGTAGAAAAAAGTGAATAGAAAAGTGTGTTTTACCCGTTCCCACAATACAAATATCAGGCATCACCTGACTGAAATTAATAGTCCATTGGTTTAACAGAAATAAGAGGAAGTACTTTTCACATAATGCATAATTAACCTGTGGAACTCGTTACCATGGGATGTTGTGATGGCCAAACGTATAACTGGATTTGAAAAAGAATTAGATAAGTTTATGGAGGATAAGTCCATCAATGGCTATTAACCAAGATGATCAGGGTGACCCTAAACCTCTGACTGTCAGAAGCCAGAAGTGGAAGTCGGGGTGGTTCACTCCAAAATTGTCCCATTCTGTACACTCTCCCTGAAGCTGTGGTACTGGCCACAGTTGGAGGCAGGATCCTGGGCTAGATGAACCATTGGTCTGACTCAGTATAGCCGCTCTTATGTTCTCTTGGTTCAGAGAGCTCTTACACCACTTCCCATCCCGTTACCTTAAAAGAGGGTGTGGCTGAAGGAAATGGGATATGGCCTGGACCCTCTGTGCTGCCCTGATGCTCCATTGTGGTTTCAGCCCTTTGTGACCATTTGTAGCCAGCATAAGTTAAAGCAGCTTTAGGGCTGCATTAACGTGGAACAAAGAAACCAGCCCTGCACAGACGCTATATGAGGCAAAGGGAGTGGTAAGCCTCCTTTCTGTGTAAACATTCCCCTTGAACCTGCACTCTGTGCAGATCAGCCACACCCAGAGGAGGGTGGATCAGGAAAGAGATGTCAAACACTACATTACTGCAATCCCTCCCTCAGGCTGAAGGAGGCAGACAACCCTCCCCATTGCTTTTGGAGCCCATCAGAGCCAGTGTCCTATCTGACGCCCTTCAGAGCGATGCAAGACGACAATGCTTAGAGCTGATAGAATAACAGTAGGTTTTATGGTACAATAGATTATTGATTTGTGTCTCTGTCTTGATTCAGGACCCCTTCCACCTCCTCCCCCTGTAAACAGAAATGGCAGCATTTCACGGGCATTGCCTGCTACTCCACAGCTGCCTTCCAGGGCAGGATTAGAAAACCAGAGAGGTGGACCAAGGCCTCCACTTCCTCCTGACAGACCTGGTTCCGGAGCTCCTCCACCACCACCTCCTGCACAATCATCGGCAATCAGAAATGGCTTCCAGGACTCGTCATGTGAAGGTGAGCTGTGTTCTCAGACATACTCAACATATCACTCTCTCATCACTCAGCTTTACTTAGGCAAAGCTTCTATCAGCATTTGACACCCCCCCCCCATGTTAAATGAGATACTTCACTGATGCTTAGAGTCTGATTCTGAGCTCTCACCAGTTTTACACTGGAGTTATTCCTGACTGACCCAGGTGTAACTTGGGTCTAAAAAGGCCTGCCATATGGAGTTATCTGAATATTTTAATGTGGAAAACAGAAGTGCAAAGTTAACAGTATGACTGACATGAACATACTAGCATGCCAGTGGGACTTCAGCAAACACTGGACCTCAGAAATAACCATTCAAAAGTAACCTAAAAAGAGGAAACGTGTGTGCCATTCTTTGCTTCTTTTTGCTGTATAAAGAAAGCCTGAAGGATTTTTTTTCCATGTTAAAAATTCAGGTCTCCTCTGCCCTGAAACCCTTTGGACAACTGAAGTAGTGGGATTACGACATCACAGGAGACCAAGTAAAAGCTGAGCAGTAGAGAAGAAAAGGGATCTTTAGTCAAACTGTTTAAAACTTTTTGGGTTTTTCCATTTTGGCTACTAAACAGTGGAGATAAAGGATATGTGCATTAAAGATGAATCAGTCCTTTCCTTTCAGTTCAGGCATGAGCTCACAATATTCATTTGCATCTCCCAACAAAATCAGGAAAGACCAGACTTGACATTCCTGATATTTCTAAGCTAAAAAGCAAGCAGAAAATAAGACTATAAAATAATCCTTCTGAGCTTTCTTGATGCAGCATAAGAGGCAAAACTGGATGCAACCACTTTTTTCTGTGCAAATCATCTTAGGGGTCAGAACCTACATAGTTCCTACACAAGCAGAACTCTAATTGAAATCCAGGTGAGTCTTGCTTGCCTCAGGAATGCAAATCTAGGCCCCAAAATAATCAATCCTGTGGTCAATTGTTGGTAAAGTTCACTCAGGTCGTAGCTGGATGACCTCATACAAAAACCTACATTACAAGAGTGTTACGGTTGCAAAGTGCTGGAAATGACAAAAAACAAAGTTGCCTGTGTGCCCTTATTCTGCCCCTTGAGCATCTGCATTCAGATACAGGACAGTGTAATATGAGCACAGGCTATTTATTTTTTCCAGGATTTTGACTTACTACTAATATGTCATTGGAATCCGACCCCTCTTTTATTGTACAGGGAAATGTGCGTCTCTAGCAGTTGAAGAAATACTGATACCTTTAGCTTTATCTTCACACTTTTTACAAAAGATGCACATTTCTCCTTGATTATGCATTTTTTCACAGTGCTGCTAATTTTTCTTTTTTCTTTGAAGATTGAATTTTATTGGATGCTATTGTGGTTCTAGTTGTTTGGATACTTTGTACATCGATGAGGTCTAAATAGCTGTAATACAAATTCAGCACCCTGAATCCTACTACACATTTCTATAGTAGGAGAGAAGATTAAATTAATATAGAATATGTAGGGCCAAATTTATTATATGCATAAGTGGGTGCAATATTGATGTCACCAGCAGGTAATCTAGAATCAGGAAACCACCTAGAGTGAGATCTCCCACCAACTCCAGGCCCTTTACGCTGCGTACAAGGGCCGGAGTAATGTAAAGAGACTCTCTAAAAGCTTCATAGCTGACTATGGGAGGATCCCCCCAGCACAGGCACTGTGAAAAGACAGTCATAAGGCTGCCCTCCAAGGACTACCCCTTACAAGCCATAGCATAGGGGCCATGCCTGGGTGGGGCAAAGGGCAGACGGGGCCCCAGCACACAGCACTGCAGAGATTCAAGGCAGCGCTGTGGCCTGTAAGGTAGCCCAGGGAAACTACCATAACTTAGCTTAGGCAGCTCTTGGAGGCCTATCTATGCCAAGGCTTGAAGCCACCATCCCCTTGGGCATCGAATCTCAACCTGAAGGCTAAGTTCTTCTGCACAGACGGGAAGGTGGGTGGAAGACACTGAGTCTTCATATAACATTCTGAGTCGCACTATTAGGAATCTTGTGGATTTCAATGGACTCCTGTTTGGATTATGTTTCTTAGTTTGTTTTTTATGGAGCATTGTAAACAATAAGACAAGGCAGGTGCAATGACGTAAATGATCAATGAATGATAAAGTGAATTCAGGCTAATTTGGGCCATCTTTTTGTTCTGTGTTTGTACAGCATCTAGCACAGTGGGGTTCTGATCTATGACTTGGCTTCTAGGAGGTACTGCAAAACAGAATGTGTAGTAATATCAATACTACACAACTCTTCTATTAAGAATTGTTACTTTTAAAATTTTCCTGTAACTGTTTATTTCTCTCCAGATGAGTGGGAAAGCAGATTTTCCTTCCATCCGATATCTGACCTGCCACCTCCAGAGCCATATGTACCAATGAACAAAAGTTACCCCAGTAAACTAGCAAGGAATGAAAGCAGAGGTATGTTTTGGTTTTGTTTTTATTTTGCCAAATATTGTTAATTTTGAAAGATAATAGTCAGGCCTTCAGATGGCCTAGTGATGGATGTGGTGAAAGAACCTATACAGAGTAGTGGGGGATAAAAATATTTATAACTGGGAACAATTTGCATCTCTATGTATCTGCTTTCCCTTAGTAGACTGAGTTTACTAATTTCTCTGCTAATTACCATTACCCCTTTTCTATTCGCTATAGGCTGCACACACCGTCCAACCTAAAAACTCATAATTCTGCCTTCAGACATGCAAACACAACTCCCATTGGGATTGTAAAGGTGTTGGAGGGCAGAATAGGGCCTAATAGATCTACCAATATTTTTGTTGTTGTTGGCTTGAAGAAATTTAATGGTTGAGTTCTCATGTATACAAATATTGTAGGTGTTCCCTGTGCAAGTCCCTCTTCTGTTGTTGAGAATAGACTCTATAGACACACAAATATGTAAAATCTCTTTGGGTAAAAATGGGAGAAACCAACATCCTCTTAATAAGTTAAGATTTATAAGTCTACGGGCCTGATCTTGCACCCTATCCATGCAGGAAACACTGAAAGATTGTTTGCAGGATCAAGTCCTATTAAACTTGCTAGTTTGTTTTTTTTAAGTGGGGGGAGGGCCTGGGAACTGTATACCCTTCTCAAATTTAATTTGCCTAGTTTTTGAATGAAAAGTTTTCTTGTGGAGAAATGGTGCTATGAGATTTTATCACACTTAAACTGTAGAACTTCAGTGTTTTTATTACAATTTGCATTTGTTTTAAAGTCACAGTGAGACTTAATGCCCTTGTAGAACTGATAACTCTTATTAACGCTAACAAGAGTTGTAGATGTGTCCTCAAGAGGCAGAAAGAGCCAAAAGGCAGAAAAACCACATGCTTTTTGGCATTTGGGGCATTAAATAGTTACTTAATAGGAACTATTCTGTACATCATTTATATTTCTTATCTTGGTAAATAAATCATCCAATAAACTACACAAAACTGCTCATAAAATGGATCATACGGGTACTTAAAATGCATAGTTCTTCACAAATTGTTTCATGAGGAGCTTGGGCATGCTCTTCTGTGTGAAAGAAATAGATCCTGATGAACACAGCCATCTCTTTCTTTCATTTCTAGATGGCTCTGGCCGAAGGGAAAGAGGTGTCCCACCGCTCCCACCTATACCGAGGTGAAGTGGATTTCCAGCCCTTCTCAGGGTGACTGCTGTTTTTAAATTTCTCTTGAATTACTTCTCACGCCCATGTCATTGGAAAGTTGCCTCTTCTGCTTTATTTCCACTTTTGGCTTGTGATTAGGGGTAATTTGAGTATCTATTAGAGAAGTAAGGTACAGTTTATGTACCATAGTTGCTTAAAACTATAGATTTTACTTGCTTATCTAGCAGGCTGTCATGAAAGGGACCATATAGAACAATATACATATTCTTACTGGGTCCCATCCTGTTCCCAGTGATCTTGGTGGGAGTTTTGCCATTGAATTCAACAAGAGCAGGCACAAGCCCACTAACTAGTTTTGGGTGAAGTAGTTGTAACATTTGAACTACAAAGTCCAATAATTTACTGCTGTCTGCCTGGAAATTAATCACATGGGGACAGCACACAGATGAGATTCCCTTGGATCTTTTTTTGCACGCTTCAACGCCCTATCCTGCTTCTGCATGCTACTGCTCAACTTTATGTGAGTCTGCAAGTTAACAATTCAACCCAAATTCTTTTGACCATAGTTTAGCCTGTCAGAAGCATGTGTTTATGCTACAGATTGCACACCCTTCCCCTGAGAGTGACAACTAAATGGCATCGTTTTCTGACACCCCACCAGCACTGGGCTCCAGCAGAGGCTATCTCCAGCCTTCATTCTCGAGGGGAAACGTTGCCATGACATGAAGGAGAATTCTCAAAAGAAAAGAGAAAATTGAGAATTCAGCAGAGTATGGCTGGTATGGCCCTGAATGGCCCTGATGCCTTGTTTTGTAATAGTCTTATGCTGTTAATCTCTACTGATCCTTTCCATTTGGATGTGGATCATGCCCTCAAAATTGGATTACTGTAATACTCTTTATGTCGGGCTACACCTGAAGACTACTCAAACTACGGCTAGATCAAAATGCAGCCTCCCCCTTAATTATATGCTCCTTCTGTGAAGCCTGCTAACACCTGTGCTCCACAGATTGCATTGGCTTCCCATTTGTTTCTGGGTATAATTCATTAGTCAAAAACATCTTGAAGCTCTGTGTGGTTTGGCTGCTTGAGAAAGTGCTTCTCCCTTGTGTTGCATGGCAATTGAGATCAACTTAGTGCTTGAATGAACGGCCCTCACATTTAAACAGGAGGGATCTGGTGGAAGGGCATTTTCTAGTGAAAGCCATAAACTCTAGAACTTGCTGTCCATGTTGGTTCAACAGGGGTGCAGTGTATTGACCTTCTGAGCTTGCTCCATGGCCTGCCTGGGTCCAAACTTTTGTTTCAGAGGGTATCAGGAGGGATCTGAAGGAAATTCCCTTATTAGGAGAAAGCAAACTTTTTTTAGGCATTGTGGTGATTGGTGAAATTGCAGATCTGCTTTTAAATATTGTACATGAGCAAAGAATGTTTGTTTAGTGCATTTTATAAACTGATGTAAACAAATGGAAAAAGACATTGGAAATCATAGGAGGACTTTGATTCTGGATTTGAACGTGTCTGATGAATGTATCTTTGTCAGCTGGACTTCTGAAAGTTAGCTTTGAAGAATGACTTTCCGTCACCTCCCCACCAATCTCTGACTCTCTCAATGTGCTCACTGGAGTCCACAGGAAGTCCTCACTGGTGGACATGTTTCATACTGTGTTGCTCATTAAATCAAAGGAAGAAGCCATGCAGGTTAGAAATATATTGGGCAAAATGCCGACACCTCCCCCCCGCAACCCCCCAGCAGTGGAAAACCTGATTCCTCATTCAGTTCTGCGGGTTTTGTTACAGTATGATACTTTTGAGCCCAGCGCTTGAACATCTGAGGGGGGTTGGCAGAAGACTCTTCTAAATGAACATTGAACCCTAGGGAAATGGTGTGCAGTGGGACCGTCTCCATTATGTGACTATGTAGTGGCAGATCCCACGCGGCCTTACAATCTGTGTAATCCCATTGACGACAGGGTAGGATTTGAACATGATGAATACAGCTTTGCCTTTCTGGTATGTTTGTTTACAAAGTCACGTTTGGATTTTTTTACCTATGATAGTATTTGATAAAAGACATATTTTTACATTTTGATATCTCTGGGCCTGATTCTGAGATGCGTTCCACGGACCTGATCCTACATCGAAACAAACACACACACACACACACACACACACACACACACACACACGATCAGAGCCATGTGAGCTTCTTGCACAGATTTCAGAAGAAGCTCCACCTGTGACATGTATCTTTGGATCAAGCCTGTGTGATCTGTAAATGTACTAACATCACTTGTAAGCATGGCACTTAAACATTCAAGCTATGAATATTGAAAGTCTGTATGTGGCCCACTATTGTGTGAATCTAAAGTCCAAAAAAGATTTAAAACACCTAGTGATATTTATAGGATAAATTTATTGTATTGATGCTGTTAAACCAAAGCACTTATGGCTTTCTGAGGAATGACATCATGGACTTGAGAATACAATATTTTAATGCATCACCCTGCCAAAGTCTTAATAAAATTATGAATAGTTATGCAGTGTAACAACTAAGAACAACTCCAGAAGTTATACATTTCTTTGTAACTTATCTGCATATAGCAAGACAGTTTTACTTTGGCTGTGTCAATGAAAATACTGTATTTCATTCCTGTAGCTGACTGCACCATCCAAAATACTCTATAATTCACTTCATGAGCAGAATTTCTCTACAATCATAACCAAAGCCATAACAAATTAGCGTAAGTCTAATTTTAAACTGTGATGTGGGCTTCAGTGAGGGAAGCAAAGAAATCTAATCTGTTTGAAACTGTCTGATTCTTAGCACTTTCTTTACGAGTAGAAATTTTTTCAATATGTATACGCTAAGCATCCATAAAACACCTTTGAGAAATGATAGTAGTAATAAATGTATATCTTTCGATTGTAAAATTCACCAAATATATTCAAAAAACAGTGCATCATTTTAACATTCAGTATATCATTTTGTATTCAAGTAGATATTTACAATAAGATCAGTATTACAATATTTATTTCACTATGCATAGTGTTTAAAAAAGATAAGCATGAAACAAAACTGGTTAATCCAACAGTGCCTTACTATATTTTAACAAACTTTTGATGTCAAAATAGCAATTGCTGCCTTTTTATAAAAATTTTAGATGTTATGCTTTGATGTCTAATGTAAAATACAAAACAGTGCTTATCGTGTGATAATACAATGTCTGAGCTAAGTGTTTGCATTTGTAACATGCTTGATCCACTAATTTCAAAGGGAGTAGTATGTTTGAAAAGACTGCTGGGTCAGGCCTTTAATTGGGGTATGTATGGAAGTTTGCTTAATTCCAAATCAATTTCTGGTGTTAATGCATTTGGAAATTAAGCACATTTACCCCACATGTTTACAGTCATTGGACCAATGTATCTCTTCTGTTATACCTGTACGATCCAATTAACTTCAGTGGGGCTGTGCAAGTGTATTAGAGGACCACTGACTGACTGTGTTTAGGATTTAGTATGTTTATTTTGATTGCATGGTATTTTAAACATGCACTCCTTAAACCATCTGTATGTCATCACCTGAGACTCAAATTGTGACAAAGATGACCACTGAAACTCATTTCTATGCAAATCAAGCAGATAAATAAAATCAGAGCTTTCTGTGTGAGATGGCCATTTTTATTTATATTTTCTATTCAGTATTTTTGGATGAAAAGCACATGCTATATATCTGTTGGAGTGACTTTCTTGATGCTTTGTGACTTTATTCTAGCCACTCTGTTTAGGTATAAGAATTGTTACAGGAAACTAAATAGGTAATGCATGAATCAAGAATTTTTGGAAATGAACTGAATAGCCTTGCATTAACTTTCTTTGGAAACCGTGATTCCCAGCACCAAAAGGTTCAGAAGAACAGCATCTTCTGGGATGGAACTACAAGATGCATTTCTTACGGTTTAAAAAAATTAGACAGTAGCTTCTACTCACAGAAATAACTGTTTTACATGTCTGTGGTGCAGTTTGCATTCTATTTATGAGGAAGGTGTAGGGAACTAATTTCCATTTGGGTTTGGGTGTCTTAGTACTATAATAATTTTGCTATGCAAAAAAATGCAATTAGAAACTACACTTTCCTCCTTTTAGAGTCAAGAATTCTGAGTCTTATGAGCAAACTTTTAATTTTAATTCAAACAAAATATTATGTAATGAGAAACCTTGACATAGTCATTATGGCAACAGAATCTTAAAAAGAGGAAGGAAGAATTTGTGTGCATCGGATTACATAAAAGCTGGAGTGAACATTGATATAACAGTTCAAAACAAGACCTATATGTGCTTTCTCAGTGTCATATTGTAGTATTGTGAATGTTGATGTCTTACTGTCCAGTAGGAACAAAATCTACTCTGGCATTACATTGGGTGTATAGTTTTCCAAACTCTACTCAACAAGGAAATAATGAGAATACCTTGCATGAAATAGTCATTAAAAGAAAAACTGCTAAAAGAAACTGCTGCAAGGAAAATGTCTCTTCAAGTGAAAAGAGAGGAGGTGAGGAAGCCCTTTAGGCTCCAAAGCGTCTAAAGTGAAATCTTCTGAGCTGTTTAATTAGTGTCTGGATCTGCACCATTGATGACAAAGGGGAGGTTTTGCAGGTGTTCAATGAGACTAGCTCAGGCTTATATAAGTTTTTAGTTCCCAAATGTGTGCAATGGCTATGCAAGTCAAAGAGGAGGAAATGAAGACTGTGTGTCCAGAGAAAAGGAATAATGAACCTAATCAAGTATGTTTGAAATACAATTTAACTTGGTACAATGAGGACAGGCCTCTAATGTAAGGTAATATAAAATGTGCTAAAGGCAACACTTAGCATCTGGACTTGAGAAACCACACAAGACTGTAACAGAGGAAGGAATAGAGCTTAAAATGGTTCCTGAAGAACAAATAAAGCATTTATCTGAAAGAAATGTGTCAAGTCCAGCTGACAGCCAGCTGTGCTGAGAGGAGATTCTGGTAACTTATGTGAAGTCTTTGGGAAGCTTAACCAAAACTATCCAGAGCTGAGCTTGGAGCTAAGCTCTCTGGGCTTTTCATAAAATGTTAGTCATCAAGCAGAAGAAAAATAACATTTATTTTGTTTGTGATTCTTTTTCTCTATTTTCTGCCCTATGTTAAATAAATTTTTGCTTTTATTTAAGATAATGAATTGATTGTGGAGACTTGCATTAATTTAGGAACAAACATGATCAGGTCCTTCAGGAGAGAGGAAACTGACTACTGGCCTTAAAGGGAAGCAGAAGTGTAATAATGAACCTGGGCACTTGCTCAAGACTTGCAAAATTTCTTCCCAAATTGGTATATACCACTTCCTTGCAGCACAGTGTGAGACTGAAAGGATGTCAAGCTTGGTTACAATGATTTTTATATACACTAATGTAATACTTAAATTAGCCTGTTAATTTTGCTTAATGAATGTTACAAATTTACATTGTATCTTATGATACTATACTTATAGGTAGGTATTATTTTAGGGCCAGATCCTACAGTCATAGCTGAATAAAGACTTCAGGATTTGGTTCTAAGCAAGACACACACAAAATGTAAGGTAAGGTGTAATGCCAAACAAAAATGTATACGCGAGGAAAGTCTTATGCACCAAATGTCTCCACTAAAGAGGGAGAAGCAAATATTTTGCCTTTTGGAATGCAAAATATCAGGCACTTCCACATTTCCCCAAAGAAGGGGGTCCTTTCACTCATCACAGTTCTGCTCTCACTCCTGCTTTTTAGACTTTTTCTATACTTTAGTCCAGTTGGAGCCAGTATATAGGGTTAGAACCCCCTAATCACTGTCTGAAAATACAAGCTGGGCTTAAAGTCGTGTTCTCCCTTCAACCTCTCCTCAGACGTAGAAGGATTATTTAATCCTCATTAGGATAGTTCATAGCAATAACCCTAAAGCAGCCAATAAGTAGAACCACAAAAATTGGCAGGTGTCTGACTGTTTGAAACTAATTTTAACCCTGTTCTTAAAGTGACTGGATTTCAAGTTAATGGTGTCCCCTTATCACAGATTATTATTTGTATTCCAGTAGTTCCTAGAGCTCCCAACTGAAAATGGAGCCCCATTGTGCTAAGCAGCGCACACCTAGTGCGAGAGAGCCCTGACCCCAAGAGCTTGCACTATAAGAAGGGAGAAGGAGAGGAAATAACATTGACAATGATGATGTCTGTGACAAATCTTCTTCTTTGGATGATCAGATCCTTTTGTGAAAGAAGTCCATATAGTACTGCATCTCAATTTACCATCATAAAAATGCAATGGGCTCACCTATTATTCTTTCACAGCTGGTGAAATTGATGTAATCAGTATAATGGTGCATTCTGAGATGGCTAAACTGTTAAACTCAGGGTACATGCAGGGAATTATAATTATAATATAGTCTTTAAAAACACCCATTTTGGTGATGGGCAGTTCTCTGGGTTTTTTCATTCGCAATTAGTTAAGTGTTGTGTAAGTTAAGCTTCTATAGAAAATCAGACATAGAATAGTCTTGGAAAGGAAGCCACAAAAGATAACTTTGTAAATGTTTAAAATACAGAGGGTAAATTTCATTGCATTCCCATAGGAAGCTGCTGCTAATGCTCTCCTTGACTTGTATACCTTCAACAATATCTGTGTGCTAGATCAAAATCTTTGCACCTATTTACCAAGGAACTGAGATGAAACAAAATTGCAGTTCTTGTTTATATAAGGAAATAGTTCCAGACTAAAGGACATGCTGTTAAACCCCTCCTTGGAAACTTGGAATACTTGAAGGGATTATGATTTCAAAACGGAAATCAAGTGAATAATATAAATAAAATCTTAAAAAGGAAGATTGGCTAGAAGTAGAGGAGCTGGGGCCTTGTGTTCCTTAAACTACACTGTCATTGAAAGGAGCTAATTAAGATCAGATGAGTTCATGTTAATATTACAGCTCACATCCATGATGCTCACAGTCTGGTTGACTCTCATACTTTTCAACTGTAAAGTCCTTGGGTAAGAGTTTTAAATGAGAGGCCAGAAAACTAGGTCAGCAACTGTTTTCTTTATTCAGCTGCAACCAAGCATCTGCCTGCCAGCTCCTAAACTTCTTAGTCAGTGAGATGGGGCTAAAACTAACACAGTCACTCCTAGTAATGCTCTTCTCCCAGTACATAATTATTTACCTTCTGCCAGACCACATGGATAGTCATGACATTTGCACCATGTCTCTGACAGTAAGGAAGTCAAATCTTCAACTTCTAATGCAGTTTATTCAGTGGATTTGGAGCCTAGAAGAAGCTTCCTCACAAATTTTGAGACGCAAGCCTTCAGGAATGAGGTGTGGCTGTAACCTGACTGGCTGTGAGCATAAAAAGGACAAGAAGAGGAAGCCCTAATGTGAGAACCAGTGAAAGGTTGTAATAATGGTAACCATTATTATTTGTATTCCAGTAGCACCTAGAGGCCCCAGCTGAGAGATGGGGTCCATTGTGCGATGCAATGAACTAAAACATGGTCTCTTTCCAAAGGAGGATAATGTAAAGAGAGAAGACAAAGGGTGGGAGAATGACTGATTGATTATTTTTTTAAGTGCTTCTGCAGAAGCCAACTTAACAATAAAGAATAGTAAATATTGCCTGTAATCACAGTATGTGGTGGATTGTCTAAATGATGTATACAGTGTAAGATAACATGAGTGAGTTCTACAGAACTCAGCCTGCTGGGCCCTTATATTGTTTTGGTTTTATCATTGCCTCTTTTTTTTTTAACCACTTAATTTCCTTTAAATCCCCTCTCTATCTTTACATCATTCATTTTTTTTCTTCCTCAGCTGAAACAAGTAACATTTTTATTTCAGAAGTGCTGATACTAGTTCCCGTGAGTGCCTTCCTCATTTTGAATCTTAAAGTATTTCTCGTTATTTTTCCCTGTTTTAGTTATTTCTGTTAGCACTCATAATGTGCACTTTGAAAAGAAGGCATCATCCCTGCCCAAGTAGCTTGTAATCTAAAGAAAAACAAATTATATTTTAAGTAGGGCATCGCTTTTCAGGGCTAATCTGTGCTCAAAAATAGGAACGTCTGGTATTTGATGGCAGTAGTTTTTACGAAAGAACGTTTTAAGCTTTTGGGACTCAGTTTTCAAAACCAGTCTCTAATAATACAAGCGCAACTCGGTCAATCTATGTTTTGTGTGTGAAATTAGTCAAATCAAGTGTGTGTGCACAGAAACATTCAAATTTGTGTGCAAAGCATACCAGCACATACACACCCATCAGGTAATTAGCTATCCATCAAGCTGATTTTCTTATGGGAAATCTAAGTTTTTGTATGCATATAAATTTGGATATGAATGGAGGGTCTTAACTCATTCTGATTTGAAAATGTGAGACTTTATACATACATAGCACTGTGCAAATAAGTTCCTCCCCTCACCCTCCTTTCCCCCCCCCCCGTTTACACCAATATTTTGCCATTTATTGCAGAGGGCAGATTTTGATAAACAAAAACAGTTACCATTAATCTGGCCAACATGATGCATTCCTTGTACTTTTTAATGTGTTGCAGTTTTTCTCTTTGGACGGTAGAGGGCCAATGGCATCACATGCAATTAATGTATGTAAGTCATTTCCTAAGAAGGGAAGAGTGTGTGGATGGGGAAGAGGTAGCTGAAGTGTTCAGACTATGACAAGAGCTCCGTAAAAGGAAGTGGTTCTGCATGTAAGATACAGCAGCTGTGAAAGCAGTGCACACACTGGGACTAGTGTCTAGCAGTTGTCAAAGGGTTGTGGAAAGTGTTGTTTTGTTGTACCATCTATAAACCAGCCCTTCATTGCTGGAGTCTTGTGAAATCTTTCTGGAGCCTTACTGAAAATAGAAGTTTTAACTTCTGCTATCTTGTAAGTTACTTGTCTCACTGCTTTCATAGGAATGCAAGGAAGATGTTTTATTTGAGAATACACAAGTGCGCCTATAAAATTCTATAAAAAGCAACAGAGGGTCCTGTGGCACCTTTAAGACTAACAGGTGCCACAGGACCCTCTGTTGCTTTTTACAGATTCAGACTAACACGGCTACCCCTCTGATATAAAATTCTAGAGGCCCTGTTTTTCTTTCTGGCTGGTTTCATGGAACACCTTCCCTGAGTCTGCCTGCCTGGCCCCTCCCCTTTCTTCATTCAAATTCCTCCTTCAAACTCATTTTTGCTATACTATCTCCCACAAGTGAATTATTACTTATTTAAAAATAAAATAATTTCCCAGGTACCCAAATAACCACATCATTTTATTGCTGGGACCCTCATCCTGCCTGTGCAAGACTGTAAATTCTTCAGGGTAGGGACCATATCTTTTTATTTGTTCTGCAAAGTGTCCCACAAACTTGGGGAAAGGGGGCTGTAAAAATAATTTTATTAATAAAAACATTCAAAATTATTTAAAATGTCTGTAGTTGATGGAACAGGTGTGGAGACACAAGTACATATAACACAACACGAGAGGCCTGCGTATGTATAGCTCAGCGATGGGCAAACTTTTTGGCCCAAGGGCCACATCTGGGTATGGAAATTGTATGGTGGGCCATGAATGCTCACGAAATTGGGGTTGGGTGCGGAAGGGGGTGAGGGCTCTGGTTGGGGGTGTGGGCTCTGGCGTGGGGCCAGAAATGAGGAGTTTGGGGTGCAGGAGGGGGCTCCAGGCTGGGGCAGGGGATTGGGGCACAGGAGGGGTGAAGGCTCTGGCTGGGGGTTCAGGCTCTGGGGTGGGGCTGAGGATGAGGGGTTTAGGGTGCAGGAAGATTTTAAAAACCAAAAGATAGTTTCTAAGCCCTCCAATCCTGCAATTTACTGAGCCCTAGTGAAATAAATTGGTGAGATCCTGGTTACACTGAAGTCCTTGGCAAAATGCCCATGGACTTCAGTGGGGCAAGGCTTCATGTGGCTCAGGGGTCTGCATGCCCAGCGTCACTAATAGGATTGTGGGTTTTGTTCCTTAGGTATATTTCAGAATGTTTCCTCTTGGTTTACAATTTGATTTGTAATTATGTTGGCTCCATACCAATTTGGATTCCAATTTGCAAAGAAAAAAAGTGTCTACTAGCTTGTTGTCAGTAGACAACACCTTGACTTACTGAATTTTGGCATTAAATCTCAGATTACTGCAAAAAAATCATTTTTTCCCCAGAATGTTCTTTACGTAAGAAAGCAAAGATGGTGTTTTCCAAAAGAGCACTAGGTGGCACTTGTGATTTGTTCACATAAGCCTTTGCATTGCAATCACAAGGGACTACATCTATAAGGTCACAGTCAATTTATGAAATTATATAATTTATAAATTACTTTTGATCAATATTTTACCTTGTGTGAGAACAAAATGCATTTTTACATTTTAAGATATATTCCCAACTCACAAAATACTTTGTTTTTAACCTCTTTGATCAGACCTATAGCTATGAAAATTTAGTGTTAATGACAACAGCATCTGTCTATCTTTTGCCTGCTGGTTCAGCAACTTGTAAAATGACTCAAGTATAATCTAGACAGGGCCTGATTCTCCACTCAGTCACATAAATTTTAGGTCAGTGTAACTCCATCAACCAACCTAAAACTGGTGTAACAAAGTGGAGAATCAGCTCCATAATTTTGTTACAAGAATAGATTCATCAGGAAGGCAGGATACTATTAGCATTTTAAAATATAAATAAAAAGCCCTGCATCCATTATTATAGCTAAACTGCTAGAAGCAGAACAGAAGGTGAGAATTTAAACCAAGAGCAGGTGTTTATTGACACGGTTCAGAAAGAATAAAGGGAGAAAGGAGGGCTGCCATCACTGAAAATATTCAGATCTAGAAACATACCCATCTCTTAAGGACCTTTAAGAATAATTAAATCAGTTCTGTGATCCGAAGAGCTGGCATGCGTGATCCATTTGAGGTCTCTTGCAACCCGAATGTGACGGTGTGTACCTACCCCGCACTGGTTCAGCAGGGATAAACCACGCTGTGTGGGTGAGGAGGCCATGCCCCCTCACCCCTGCTGGGCATGCTCCAGCTGGAACCTAGGTATAAAAGAGAGTAGCTCAGCTCACTGGAGACTGGCTGCTGAAGGGAGTACATGTGTTTGCAATTTCTCTTTGCGAAAAGCCTACTAGAGCACCAAGACACAGGAGCCAGCTGAGGCTCCAACCAGCCCCCCGCTGCTCACCACTGCCAACAGAGGAGAGACAGTGGAAGCCTCAAAACTACCAGTCCCAGAAAGAAGGGTAGGAAGTAGCCCAGAGGAACTAGACAATGATCTGGTTATGGAACCAGGGTTAGACTCTGTGTTTTGGAAGGACCCCTGCTGAGCCTATGATGGATTCCCACCCCCAATTCCCCTGCAGACAAGGCCCTGAGTTGGGACCTGGTGGAGTAGGGAGGGCCCGACTGCCACCCACCCCAGGTGGCAGCCCACTCTACTCTGGCCATGGGGCCCTGCAGTCCCGCAGAGGAGGGCAGTTTTACTGATTCTGGCCACTGGGCTGCACTCTCCTGGGAGTCAGGGCCAGTACTGTGACGTGGGCAATTAAGTCACTTGGGCTGCCAAACCCCTACTTTAATTCCCCCACAAACCGGCACTCCTCTGACAGGGGTACCTACCCCACAACACCAAATGATTCTAAAAACTTGAAGGGTTAAAATAAAATGCAAAATCACTAAACATGAGAAGCGGGGGGGGGGGGGGGGAGAAGAGGAAGGAAGAGGAACTGTGAAGCATGAGTAGAGCAGTGGAGAAGACAAAGCATGAAGGCATGTGAAAGAGCACAGGAGAAGGATGTACCAGTAGCATGTACGGAGGAGTGCAGGAAGAGCAAGAGACATGATAGCATGTGCATGGAACAGAGGAACAAAAGAGTTGGAATTAGGAGGGGGAGATGAAATGAACAACAAAAAGAACTGGTCTGATGGGGTTTTCTACCCGAAACAGACAACACAAAAAAGGTATAGTAATTGCAATGTAATGTTTAACCGCACATGTACAAATTCATTAAATGAGAGATGTGCTTCCCTAAATGTTGTAAGCTGCTGTTGTTTCCATAGGGATACTGTGCTCACAAATAGAATCATGATAAGCAGGGGAGATCGTTCGATTAAAGTCTGGTCAACAGTGAAAAGGTTTCAACATACACCATTCAAAAACTCATGATATGTAGGTGTCAAAAGTGGCTTTGGTTTTCCAAACGAATCAGTTTGTGACCAGCTGGCATGCTAGTCAGGTCATGCAGATTTCGTCTCAAAAAGACAGTTTATTTTATGCAACTTACCTGAGTGCAAGTTTCCTTAGCAAAGTCAGAGAGGGCCTGCAAGCAGTGTTTGACAACTGGAGTTACTACTGCTAATCTCATTCCATTTCTTTCTTTTGATAGAATCAAAATGAATTTAATTTTCTCACAATGACTATGGATAACAACTCTTAAATGAGTTCAGATGTGATGGAAAGATACAACAGTCACAATACCAGTAACTGTCTTTGTACAGTAAAATGAATGAATGTAGCTTTACATGGAAACTAGCCACAACTCGCATTTCATTCCATCATATGGTGGGGCCTCAGCTAATTCAAAATAAACATATACAATGTATAATAACTACAATGTCTATATACTGTACACTGTATAAACTAATGCTACTCAAATGTACAGCTATTACTAAATCCTAACATAAAACTGGAAGACAAAAGCTTTTTAATTTCAAATAATAACTCCCCTAGATTAAGCACTCAAAAAGCAGTATGTTAGAACAGTGAAGTTTAGAATACTACTTGATAGAGCCACTATTTCTTTTGGCATTTTTTTACCCTGCAGTTTGACACGTTCACACAGTGTTGAGGGGCATGTCTAGGGTTTGTACTTTGACTTGTCAAACTCATTTGTTTGCTGTGATAGCTTTCCAGAAGCTGTCATCTCTGTGCCAATGTCATCTCTGTGCCATCTCTTTTTTCACAATATCTTTGCATCACTTTTTCTGTCTCCCTCATAAACTTTTAGGCCAAATCCTGGTCCTACTGAAATCATTGGGAGTTTTGCTACTGACTTCACTGAGACCTCTCTGTGATCCTTATACACTATACTCTGCAAGGGGGTGAATTTCACCCTGTATAACATTTTCTTTTGGTGCCTAGTGCCTTACAAGAAGAGGATGTTTCCATTTCAGTAAAGCTGTCCTTGCAGAAGCATTGCTGCCATTTTGGTTTGCAAAATTTCATAAAGATTTGTCTCTTGTCATTTGACATGGAAGGTTGAAGATTATAACTATTACATTTTTCAGCTCTTTGATACGCCAGTGCTGATGAACAGCCACCTCAAAGTACCCCCTGGCAGCCTCAGAGCAGTCCTGCACATAGCCTCTCACCTCAGTTTCGCTTCTTGGATCCCCCAAATAAACTCCACACAGAGTTTTACCAGCCCTCTTTAGGGTCTGATTTATTACCTTAAAGTTCAAAAGTAACCAAAAACTCCCCTCCCCCGGTACAGTCCAAACTTCCCATGTTCAGTCAGAGACCTTCCTGCCTTAGCAGGCTTCTCTCACCCCTTCCTAGCTGGAGCAATTCCCCTGCTCTCAGAGTATTCCTTCAAGAAGCCTCTCTCACTTTCTGTAATCTCACTACAGCCCCTCCACCACCTTACTGGGGGCTCCTTCTGCTCTTCATAGGAAATTGCTTCATTCCTCTCAGGTGCGGCTCATTCTGCAATCAGGGTTGGCTTGGCCTCAGACTCTCCAGGGCAAACAACCCTGTTACATCCAGCAACATATGTCCATGTTTCAGATATAAAATAAGGTGGAAGTCATCATAGGCTGTAAACATGGACTTCAAGCTTTTGTGTGATACTGCGATAGCTCCAGATTTGATGTTCCAATCTGCCCTACAGAAAATACCAGTTTGATTCTGGTACCCAATTTAGACACCACAATGACTAGTACTATTGTAAAATGCTAGACAAGCAGATGGGTAACTTGGTCAATGAGGACAATGTTTGACAAAGGTAAGAGAAGATAATCAAAGTAAATCTGCATCTTCATTGTGTTTGAGGTCATTAGTGTGACGCTAGGTCTTATAAACTTATGAGTTATGTTGTTCCAGTTTCTCTGTTATGTTTTGTTTTTTTCAGCTGGATAGTAAGTCTATAGTTTTATAGCTGTCTTGGCAAAACTATAGGTGATAAACTGGATGTCATATGGTGTATGTGCAATAAGAGCACTGTCATCCACATAGAGAAGTTCCTACACAATATCTTCATTTACTTTTGGTAAGCGTGTTCCATTTTTACCATGTTTTCCCCCCTACAATTGGTAGTGTTTTGGTGAGATGAAGAGAAATTTCAGGCAGTCTTTCAATCTGTTCATTTTAAAGCGCTTGCCAGATGTTCAATGTTTAATACAAATGCCCGGTATGACATTTCAGGTGGCATCATCAATCTATTGCTGTACAGAAGAAACCAAAGACACTTAATATCAAAACATATCCCTGCTAGATTCCGTTTGCTATTACAAAATGGATCCAAGAGAATTCTGTCTACAATTACTCCAGCTTATTCTATCATGCATTTGGAGAGTGACATGCCTTAATATTTCTGGACAGGAATTTCCACAGTCAGCTTTGTAAAGTTAGCAATGGCAGCATACAGGTCCCAGTCTTGTTCACTATATTTTTCTTGTAAGCAACAAGCAGCATGATAGTAGTGCTTCTTTTTGCTTTAAAGTTACAAGACCCAACTCTCTGGCAGGGCCGGCTCTACCATTTTTGCCACCCCAAGCAAAAAAAAAAAAAAAAAAAAAAAGCCGCCCGGACTCTGCCGCCCCAAGAATGGACGGAATGCCGCCCCTTAGCATGTGCTGCCTCCAGGCACGTGCTTCCTCCGCTGGTGCCTGGAGCCGGCCCTGCTCTCTGCTGGCATAAACCCATTGACCTCAACAAGTTTGCACAGAACTTTGGGGTTCTGTCAATAACAAAGTAGCACTTGAGTAAGTATCTTTCTTGAGTAAGTAACTGAGAGAAAGGAGATTACATAAAAGGTACTATTCTCTTCTTTCCATTGTGTCTACAATTGCTAACAATGGCTGTATCCATAGGTCTCTAGGTGTTCCATGTTGTTCTAAAATAAATGAACAGCTGGCTGGAAATTACACTGCTACTATATTGGTAGTGCTCCAGGTGTATTTCATCCAGATTTGTTTGTGTGTACCATAATTCCCACTGCCTGCTCATCTCCTTCCAAAAGTAGTGATACCCCTGTCTTCCTGCAAAGGTCAATCATTGTAATACTCTACTGGGAACTTATTTTGTGATGTTCAGTGATGTTATAGGCAGGGGTAGCAGCACCGCCTATTATTAAGATTGCCTGACACTTCAGCATCAGCTGCAGGTAGCTAGGGCTAGAGGTGGCTCCAGTCACCCTAAATCCAGCTGCACTGGTGAAACCCAGATGTGCACCATGTGATGCTGTGATGGCTTCTCAAGCTTCCTCCTAGCAAGCCAATGGGCCAGAGCAGGGGGCCAGAGTAGGGAGCCAGGCCTACGCCAGCACCAGGGGACACGAGCAGAGCCGCCACTGCCCAGGGTGAGTGCTGGATGGGCCCACACCCCAGGTCTCCCCTCTGCACCAGGCTGGGTTAGATCTGGGCACAGACCCCCACAAACATTATTTTCATCCTCCACCTGTGATTAGAGATCCCTGCTTTCAGCTGCTGAGAACTTCACCAAACTTTAGCTGTTTGCCTGAAGTTTTCCATGCTGGGTGTCTGCCTCAGGCGACAATTTTATTTGTATTTTTTTAAATTTCAGCCAAAACTGCTGAGCAAGTTCTGAGAATGAGGCTTGGGGAAAATACATTGTTTTGCCCATATTAAAATGTTTTTGAAACTTTCTTTGAAAAGCTCTAGGGCCTTTGACCTCTCCAGCACAGCTCCAAACTTTTACAGGGTGCAGGTAAATATAACCCTGATGTTCTCTTATGAATGCTACGTCCTCATCACAGAATGTTTCAACACACTCCAGCTCTGAGCTACCAAGACTCAAAAGGGACTTCAAAAGGGACCAGGACTCAAAAGGGCTACCCTGTAATGGCAGCTCCAGGCTGGGGTGGGACCAGGCACTGGAACTGACAACAAAGAGCTTGTCTCTCCTTTGCTCTTGATGACACTCTCGTCCTTACCCCCAGGCACAGGCAGGGTGGAGGAAGCTAGGGTGACCAGATCACCCAAGTCAAATATCGGGACACGGGGTGGGGGGGGGGGCAGGGCAAAAAAAAACACCAACCCTTCCTCCACAAGCGCTGGAGGGAGGCCCGGGAGACGCAGGGGAAGCGCGGGGCCGGGGTGAGTGAGAGTCCGGCCTGGCCCCGAGTGCAGGCAGGACTCAGTCGGGCGGTAGGGAGAGTAGGGGGGCGGCCCGCGGGGCCAGGCGGTGGCTGTTCTCCCCCCCGGGCAGCGGAACTTGGGAGCAGCCGCTGCTGCAGCTCCCACTGCCGTGGGGGGAGGAAGCTGCCGATGGCCAAGCTCGGCGGCTGCGGCTCTGGCGCCCGCAACCCCCCCGAGCCTGGGCCTGCTGCGGGGACCCAGCAGCGCGCACGCTGCGCCCAGCCCCTGGCCAGTCGCGTCTGGGCTGGCTGCCCAGCTGGTGCAATCCCGCGGCGGCCCCGGAGTGGGGGCAGCAGGCCCCAGCCCCCACCCCGTCCCGCTCGGGTCCTGCAGGGGAACGAACGGGGCTGGGCTGCCGATGCCTCCGCCCCGGGGCCGCCGCGGGATAGCACCAGCTGGGCAGCAGCCCAGACGCGACTGGCCAGGGGCTGGGCGCAGTGTGCGCGCTGCTGGGTCCCTGCAACAGGCCCGGGCTCGGGGGGGTTCGGGCCCGGGCGCCAGAGCCGCCGAGCTTGGCCATCGGCCGCTTCCTCCCCCCGCGGCAGTGGGAGCTGCAGCAGCGGCTGCTCCCAAGTCCCGCTGCCCGGGGGAGAGAACAGCTGCCGCCTGGCCCCGTGGGCCGCCCCTCTACTCTCCCTACCGCCCGACTGAGTCCTGCCTGCACTGGGGCCAGGCCGGACTCACACTCACCCCGGCCCCGCGCTTCCCCTGCGTCTCCCGGGCCTCCCTCCAGCGCTTGTGAAGGGAGGAGGAAGGGCGAGCCTGGGGAAGAGGCGGGGATTCGGGGAGGGAGTCAATGAGGGAAGGAGGGGGCGGAGTTGGGGCGGGGGGTGGCCGCGAGCACTTCCGGGCTCCGGAGTATTTGCTTGTTTGTCCAGTGTCCCGACCTAAAATTGGTCGGGACGCGGGACAAACAAGGAAATATCGGGACAGTCCCGATAAAATCGGGACGTCTGGTCACCCTAGAGGAAGCTGTCTGATTGGGATGCAGAGGGGACAAAAGCCAGACCTGGGGTGAGGAGAGGAAAAGGAGAAGATTGGGACAAGGCTTCTGGTGAGAATGGGGTGGTAGGAGGGCGCAGAGAAGAGGTGTGCCCGGGAGGTGGAGTAAGAGAGGCTGACATTGGTTGGACAAGGAGACTGGGATGGGGAGTTAGGATGCAGAGTCAGGGACTAGCAGGGCAGGGAGACTCGGAGCTGTGGGGGAGACTGGAACTGGGAGCCACTGAGAGAAGTTGAGTAGGGGGATGGCTGGGAGACAGTTGGCTGTGGGAGGAATACTGAGATTAGATGAGGCACTGGGGTGAGAGGAGTAGACTTGGGCTGGCTGGGCAAAGAGACTGAGACAAAACTCTGGGGGCAGGGGAGACTGAAGTTGGGGAGGGGGGCTATGGCAGGATGAAGGTGAGAAACAGATCAGACAAGGAGCCAGGACGGAGGAACTCCTGACTTACAGCTGGGCAAAGAGACTGGGGACAAGGATTTGGGGCAGGAGGGAGAGACTAGGAGTGGTTGTGCAAGGAGACTGGAAATGGGATGAGAAGCCTGAGTAGTGGACACAGGGTCTGGGTAGGCAAAGAGAAGGGGACTGAGACAAGGAGCCAGGAGGAGAGGGGGGAAAGAGCAGGATTTGGACAAGGACAGATTGGAGGAGACAGGGTAGAGGGGGTTGAGTTTGGAGTCATGGGCAGAAAAGTCTGTGACCATTACAGCACACTCCCCTCCAGAGCCTATCAGTTATTCCATTGGCTCAAGTAGCAGAGGTCTGTACTGTGGAGCTAAAGGTTTTAAATCTGCTGATAGAATTTTGAGGAGGGGAGGGGAGTTCACTTTGCTTTTTTTAAAAACTTAGGATATTACCCACCCATCCCCACACACAAAATTGTAAGTGAAAGAACTAGGGCTGTCGATTAATCGCAGTTAACTCACGCAATTAACTCAAAAAAATTAACTGTGATTAAAAACATTAATCATGATTTTATCACACTGTTAAACATTAGAATACGCATTGAAATGTATTAAATATTTTGGATGTTTTTCTACATTTTCAAATATATTTATTTCTATTACAACACAGAATACAAAGTGTACAAGTGCTTACTTTATATTATTTTTTATTACAAATATTTGCACTGTAAAAATGATAAAAGAAATAGTATTTTTCAATTCACCTCATACAAGTACTGTAGTACAATCTCTTTATAATGAAAGTTGAATGGACAAATGTAGAATTATGTACAAAAAATAACTGCATTCAAAAATAAAACCATGTAAAACTTTAGAACCTACAAGTCCACTCAGAGTAGTGAAATACCAATGGGCCTCAGTGTCACACAGTGACTGTAGGATTAGATAGGTAAATAAATGGGTTTTAGCAGCCAGGGGAAGGCCTTGGAAATAATGTGCTTAAAAGTTAGAAAAAAATGTAACTGAAGAGAAGTTGTAAAAATGCTGAGCTCAGAATGTGGCTGATAAGAAAAGAGGGACCTCTAATTATCACGGATGGTTCCAACTAGTTTGAACAATAAAGAAGGGTTGTGCATTTTGAGTCAGTAATAATTTTAACATACCAATGTTACCTTGAAGCTGTACCTGGTTATACACAAGCTTCAGCTGAAGGAATATTGGTCAGCAGCTAGGAAGAAGTATGGTAAAGCTTTAAAAAAAACAAAAAAAAAGACTTGGAAAAAGGGAACCCAGTCAGAAATCTTATCTACATCAGGCCTAAGAACAGAGTCTAGCCCTAAACTGCTAAAGTTAGCAACTGCCAATGACATCACTTTTTTGTTAAAGGGTAGAAAAGGGTGAGCTCTTAGATGGCTCATCACTAGTACTTGGCTGACCAAATTGGAGCCAGTCAGCAAAGGTTATATAGCTGTAGTAACTGCTTATCTTTTAGGCTTTTAAACATGTTTAGAGCAATTACATAAATATTTGGATTTAATGAAGGAATTTATGGTTAAATTAGTGTCTGGCAGTACCCTATATTAGTATCGGCAACAATTCCAGTAGTGACCTGTCCTCTTCATTATTTACCACTCACCCAATTTTTATGTCATCCAAAAACTTTATTAGTGGCTTTTTTTTTTTTAATTCTTCCAGGTAATTGATGACATTGCCTAGTGTAGACTGTGGGACCCCACTAGAAACACGCCCATTCAATGATGATTACATTTTGAGACCTATCAGTTAGCCAGATTTTAAACCATTTATTATCAAGCCCTGTATCAGCTACTCCATTATCTTGCCTGAGATCAATGTCTTACTGACAAACCTATAGTTCCCCAGGTCATTTCATTTACCCTTTTTAAATATTGGCACACTACCTTTCTTCTAGTCTTCTGGAACTTCCCAAGTGTTCCAAGACATATTGAAAATCAACATTAATGGTCCAACTCTTCTAAAGCTCTTGGATGAAAGGTTTCTGGACCTACTGATTTTAAACATGTTTAAGTATTGTAGCTGTTTTTTAATATTGTCCCAATGTAGTGGACAGAGAGTGCTATCACAGCATATGATATGACTACACCTATATTCCCCCCAAATACAGAACAGAAATATTTATTGAATACTTCTGCCTCTTCCGCATTATTATTGATAATTCTACCATTTTCATCCAGTAATGGACCAAAACAATTGTTAGGAATTTTTTTTTGTTCCTAATATAGTTAAAAAAACCTCTTATTGTCCTTATCTCTGTTGGCCATAGATTTCTCCTTGCTTCCCTTATCTATCAATTTTCTACAATCCCTAGCTTCTGTTTTATATTCATTACTATCAAATTCCCTTTTCTTCAATTGTTATGTTTATTTTTTATAGAGGCGTTCACTTCCCCTCTAAACCAGGTTCATTTTTAAACCAATATAGCCACATTCCTCAATTGTGGATTTTTGGGCATTTAGTAAAGTGTTCTTAAACAATTCCCAATTATTCACATTTCTCTGATTAACAATTGTTTTCACCTTTGTGAAATATGGTACTCTTAAATTTCTGTGTGTGTGTGTGTGTATATATATATACATATACACACACACACAGAAATTTAAGAGTACCATATTTCACAAAGGTGAAAACAATTGTTATATATATATATATAAAATGTATTTTACTGGTCTGGACTTTATTCTTTTTGCACATTATAAATATGATCAAATCATGATGATGGACTTATTATTGCAAGATCACTTTCACTGAAGGTGTCTTCCACCTTCAAATTCTCAACTAGTTCCTTCCTATTTGTCAATCAAATCTAGAATAGCCTCTCCCCCTTTCTCCACCTTCTCTAATAAAAAGTTGTCTGATGGGGGCTCCCCTGAGGCCTGATATAGCAAACACATGGGCTTGGGCATCCATTGATGGAGTTGTGTGCATGTGTTCGGGGGGGGGCGGGGGGAGAAACTGACAGAGAAGCAACAGAAAGCCAAGGACAGCCTGAACAAGCACTAGGAACCTGAGAAAAGCCTAGAGAGATTTTGGGCTAAATGCTAAATGGAAAAACACCTAGAACTGTGAGCAAAGAACTGTTTGCCTGCGGAGTTCAAGGAAGCAGGACTTTGTAAATAAGGAGGAATGCATCAGAGAAATAGCTGACTCCAAATCAACTTTTCCACCTAATTGAAGCAACCCACTAGACTCCGAATTTTGGCTAACAGCTCAAGTAAAAAAAGGATAACAATACTGTATTCTCTGTCCTGTAGTACTTTCTGCTACATTATTGACATCAGTGATGCAATGGTCATCTGTACAGTATTTAATTAGTATTGTAATGAGGACCATGTGGTTATTTTTCTCACTGTGTATTCTATAATTAGTTGAGTGAAATATGTTAAAGGCATGCTGCCTTGTCTACATGAGGTTAACATGTGCTTAGCTAACATCTTCCAAGTCCTAGTCTAGACGAGGCCTTCCTAGGCTAGGTAGCATGGGTTTGAGTATGGTCCTTAAACAATGTTCCCACTAGTGAAGCTAACTCACCTCCCTCCCTCCTGCAATTTTTGTTTTTTGTTATTCCCTTCCCACTTTTTTCCATTTGTGAGCATCTCTTCTGAGTTTGTTGTTGTCTCATTACCTTCTCCTTTTTGTTGTCCTGCATATCCATTTTTTTTGTCCTCCTTCCATTTCTGTTTCTCCCCTTTTCTGTTTTGTTTTTTCTCCCCCAGGCTGGTCATGCACATAGCACTAGTCTAGAAAAAGGAACAGAATGAAATTGACGTGATCTGAGGCTGTTTCACTCTGCTGCTACTGTTGGAGATGCTCTGTGTGTGGGAGCATCAATGACACAGGCCAATACAATGATCTGCCGCTGGGAACAGAGGAAAGATAGACAAGCAGTGTCCTCAAAATCAGTACTGAACCAGTCACCTCGCATGGTGCAACAGAGCACTACATTGCTGAAGGTGCTGTTTTGAGACAACTTGTACTTAATGGAAGATTTCACAGCACTTTACACAAGAGTAAGGGTCCTAACACTGGTGTCCTGTCCACTGGTATTTATGTTCTACCTAAATTCCCGTATAGTTTCAAATTGAGAAATTACTTTTCTCTTTCTGTTGTGTGGTGTTACTGACCCAGAATATCGACCATGTTTCATCCTAGAAGTGGTGCATTTGTCACTATGCCATTTAGTCTGTAAAGGGTTTTCAGTCCAGTCAGGAAGAAAGGTGTTTTATAAGTGCAAATTATTATTTCTTGTATGTCCTTATTGTTTATTTTTCTGTAGTTGATATTCAAAGGGTATCAATCATAAAATACTTGTTTTCATAAGTCTGTATTCTAAGTAGAAATTTGATTTTTTCCCCCCCCATTTCATTTATTCTTTTCTCCTCTCTTGATTATTTTTTTTTTCTTTTCTTTCAGTGGTGCTTAAGACTGGCACATCCCAGATGAATTGTGTTCAACCTTTTTACCAACTTGTGATCTCTTACTGAACTTTAAAATATGAAAGTTGAAGTTATATTACTATCAATGTTTTCTTTTACCTCCATTCCTCCCTTAATGGTGTTCCCCACAATACCCCAAAAACAGATGTGTAAGACTCAGGATAGGAGCACTTTCCTGGATTTAGGGATGTGCATCTGACTACCATGCTCAAGAAGGAACACCCCCACCACTATGACAATCCCTTACGGTAGCTACTAGTGAGGTGGGAAAGATTACACAGTGCTGCTTTAAAGTCTCTTGCAATCCCTTTTCCAAACATTTTTGTTCCTTCAATGCCCCCTTCAGTTTTGGTTAAGGGCTTTTATATCTTTTTTTACATAAATCTTTTCATTATCCTTGCCCTAAGTATTCTGTTCATGTTATTTCTCCCCTCCCCCCTTCTTAAAATATAACATCCTATTTGTTCCCTTCAACTTCCCAAATGGATTTGATAGATTCAGGGGTATAAGAGCCAAGACTAACCCATTTGGGGGAGAGAATGTTTGACAAAAAATAAAGTTTCTTTTTAAGTTGTCTGTCATGCGTCCATCCTTCTTCTTCTGCAATTGTTGGTTCTCTTCCCCCCCCCCCCCCCTCTGGTTTAGCTACATGCCAGAAGCTTGTATTAAGTCTTTTTCTTGTGTGTGAGATTCTTGTTTATTTAGTTTAAGTCCCCAGGTTTGGTTTGGTTTTTTAATTGACTCCCTGAAGAAACTATGAAAACTCCCCTGCCTGTAAGTTCCACTGTCCTAGTTAGGAGGGCTATTGGCACAGATATGTGTGTCTCAAGTGTTCAGAACACGGAAAACAAGCTGTTTTGGGCTTTGAGCTTTTGGAGGTCCTATATACAGAGATTGAAAGAGAAGGCATACAAAGAAGGCATTTTAAAGTTGTTGTCCCCCTTCAGACAGATGGCAGTGAGATCAGAGCAGAAGCAACACATGACTTAGTTCCTTCCTGCTCACCCACCAGCAAGACGTGTGGAAAATGGGTAAGTCATAACCTGATTTCTCCTTCCTCCAATAGTGGGTTAAGAAGAGGCAACTTAAAGTCTAATTCTCCTTTCCAGCAGCAAGAGAATCATGACTATTCATTCTAAATACCCAACTTACGTTATCATGTAGGGCAGGGGTCGGCAACCTTTCAGAAGTGGTGGGCCGAGTCTTCATTTATTCACTCTAATTTAAGGTTTCGCGTGCCAGTAATACATTTGAACGTTTTTAGAAGGTCTCTTTCTATAAGTCTATAATGTATAACTAAACTATTGTTGTATGTAAAGTAAATAAGGTTTTTAAAATGTTTAAGAAGCTTCATTTAAAATTAAATTAAAATGCAGAGCCCCCCAGACCAGGGGCCAGGACCCGGGCAGTGTGAGTGCCACTGAAAATCAGCTAGCGTGCCGCCTTCGGCACACGTGCCATAGGTTGCCTACCCCTGATGTAGGGCATAATTAATTATAAGGCCAGCCCTTGCAGGTTATATATTAACAAAGTTTGGAAACTCAGACTCTAGCTAAATTACTAGAACATTCATAGGATGTGCTAAACAAGTTACAACAAATATAGAAAACTATCACCTCCTGACTGATCTCTCTTAGTTCTATGATAATTGGCTCTTTCTGTTATTGTGGAAGTGCCTGCCCTGCGTAGGGTGCAGCCAGGCACTTAATTTCTAGTTTTAGTTCTAGTTTACTTAGAAAAGAAACAAAGTAGCAAAATCACTTTAAAAGCTTCCACCTCTATGCCCTGCTGTTAGTGTTTGAAGATTTAGAGGTGGGGCTCCTAGCATCTAAATTTTATGTATGCACTGGCCCTATCCATGGCTGTATATACACAGATTCTATAGGCATATAGCCCCTGGAGCTTTTGTCCCAAGGATCTGGGGGCTTACAGAGCCAAAGCTTTGTGGGCCTGAGATCTGGTTCACGATGTGAAACATGTCACCTGCTCATTCAGAACTGTGACAATATTAAGGGAATGATACAGCAAGTTTCTCACTCCCTACTCCTTCAGGCTCCCAAGAAAAGATTCCAAATGCTGTTGAGAACTAACACCCAAAGATGGAGTCTCTCTCAGCCTTGGGAGAATAGGGGGCGAGAATCTGCAACCCCATCTCTCCTCCCAAGGAGTGAGGCTGGGAGCAGCTCTGTTCCTACTAACAATGAAAAGCGACTCTGGCTCATTTTGGGGAGGTCATCGCTCTGCTCTCTGAGGTCACAGGGAATGAGGGGGGGAGGCTGAGGGCAGGTCCTTTGACCACCTTTCCCCTTCCTAGAGATAGGATTTTGGAAGGGGTGGGTCTGTCATCACCTGTCAGGGACAAGACTTGGGATCAGATCTATAGTTCCCATTCCCCCCCCCCCCCCTGTAAGGAAATGCAGGGATAAGGTCTGAGGCCTCCCTTTCCCTCCCCAAGAGAAGTTGGGGTGCATGATAAACCTATAAACCCCCAGATTGAGGAAACTTGGGGACACATCCATAGCCCTCCATTAGTAAGGACAGGAGGGGACGGCTCTGCAGACCCTTCATAAGGAGAGAGAGGGATAAGTCTGTAATCCCTCCCTCCAGCAGGCATACTGGGGAGATAGACCCACACCCCCAAGGAACTGGGGGGGGGGATTGAGTCTGTGACACACACCCCCATCTGAGAGAGGAGCTGGAGGCAGCTCTGTGCCCCCCCAAGGAGCTGTGCTCTCCACCCCCATGAGCCGCTCCCTGAGAAAGAGAGGGCGGGGTCCAGCGGCTGCATCCAGCATGGGGCTTGGGTCCCGTGGGCACTAGCCCACTGAGCGCCGCCATCTTGAAGGCCGGCTCCCTCCCGGCTCAGCAGCGGCGCGGACGGGCGGCGATGCGCGCCCTGCTCCCCCTCCCGCGGCTGGGGCTAGCGCCTGGCTGCACCCTACGCAGGGCGGGCACTTAGACTCGGGCGCCTCCTCTGTGAGGCCGGGCCCTGGCGCGCGCGGGAGCTGCCGAGGGACCCGGGGCGGCAGCGCTGCGCCTCGCCTCGCGCTCCATGGGGCTGAGCTGGAGACCGGCCCCAGCCTGCGGCGGCCAAGTCCTGCGCTAGGCAGAGGCAGCGAAGGGCACCTCGGAGAGCAGAGAAGGCCCGGGGGAGCGGCCGGTAGCCGGGGGCTCCGGAGCCGGCATGTGACCGTCGCGGGGAGATCTCCTGAAATCAGTATGTAATTGGGGCGGTGAGGCGTGTGCCGGGGGGATGTCAGCCGGTCCCTGCGCCAGGGTGGTGTGCCTTACGTAAGGCTGCGCTGGACGCGGTGTGGGTGTTTCGTCTCTCATTGCTGGTTTACAGCGGGCTCTTCTGTGCAGATGCCCGGGCTGTCTCCTCCTCAGAGGCGCTCCGCCTGCCCACGGGAAGGAGAATTGGTACTTATTTTTAGCTGCCTAACTTCTGCAACACCTAACAATTGTGGCTGCAGTAGGCGCTTTGCAGCTGTGTGTGTGTGTGTGAGAGAGAGAGAGAGAGAGAGATTATACAACACATCCTATTTACTGGTAAACATAATCTCCTTCCAAAACTAGTGTTGGTTACAGAGTGTTTTCAGTGTGTTTCTAAACACCTCTGGTACAGTTTGCTACTGGCTGATTGTGTAGGTGCCGAATCGGTGTTTCATCGGTCTTAGCATTGACTTGTTTATTTGTTTGCATCAGTTATTTTCACACGTGTCAAACTAGACAAAGTGAAGTATCTGCTGTGTATATCAGTTATAATATATTCAAGTAGTTTTAGTTTAAACACACCACCAAACTAAACAATTAGGAAATCCATCTAGCCTTCCTTTTCCTTTTCATCTTCCAGCTTTTTCCTCAAGTCTTCTGTTGTCATGCAGCACAGTGCAATTAGTTTTGTACTTCATTCAGATACAGACATTTCCCAGTCATGAATGTGGTTACTCAAACACAGAAGGAGCATAGTAGGCACTCAGAGAAAATAAATATGAAGTACTAATAATAAGGCTTTGCTTTTCACTGTATGTTTAAAAGAATTTAATAAAAGTGAGTGATTATGTCTCAGCTGATTTTACAAATGGGAAAACTGAGGCACTGAAGGTTTTTTGTTTGTTTTAAAGGGATGCTGAATCTAAAAATCACACTTCTGTGTGTAAAATGTTTTATTGATTGTTGTGGCATCAAAGATCACATCTACAAATAAAACATAAAATTACTATAACTAAAAGAGAGTAGGGGAAATATTTTTCTTTTCTTGTTTACTTTGTGCAATTGACTTCTGCATATTGTTAGGGCTTTTCTAAACACAGAATTTACACCCATTTAACTTACTTAGTTGGAAGCCACACCTTTTAGTTCTATCAGTGCTATTTTGTATGTAGACCTGGGCCTTCATTTCATTGCTTATTTTGTGTAGTCAGTTTTCTTAGTTGTTGTTTCTGTGGCATCTAGGCACTTTCACACAGCAACAGTGTGGGGAAAAAATTAAAAATAGGAAATATTTTAAAACCCTAAACAATGAGGGGGACAAAGAAGAAGGTTTGGTACCTGAAACTACTTTTGGAATTGACTAGATTTCAGACTAATGGTGTCCCTTTTCGGTGATTTGCCCAAGGTTACACTATTGCTCTTCATTTATTCTCCCCAGGCTAGAAGACAGAATGGCAATGTACGGGAGTGGGATCTGTACCAATCATTTCTCACCACTACAGTATCTTTTAATTTAAAGCACTAAGGTGATGCAATTAACTTCCTCTTTTTGGTGATTTTATTACTCTAGCCAATTTTAAAAGTGGACGAACCCATTCAGTATGTTCTTCCTCTAATGTGAGCACCTGAGATGCAGAACGCTTTCATGGTAGATGTTGCCCCTTCTTTCAAAGTTTCCACTTAAATGAGTTTGTCCAACAGAACTAAAATGTGGTCATCACCATCAGGACATCATTATGTTGCATCATGTTGTAAATGAGGTTATCTGCTTTGTGAGAGTGATCTCAGGATCCATTAACAATTTACAAAATCTCTCCAACAAAATCAGCATGTTTCTGGTAGAGAGTCCCTCTGAGAATTTTGGGGAGGGTCAGTAAGAAGAATTTTTGGGCATTTCTATTAAAAGTGGAGGGAAGAGTGAAGCGGATCTTCATGCACAAGAGGTGGAACCCAGCTGCTTGTGCTAGGGTTTAGGCATAGTTACCAGTATTTAGAAGAGTGTTCAAGAAACAGTACTGTGATCAAAGCAGGGATCTGGGAGTTGCTCTAACTCAGGGGTAGGCAACCTATGGCACGTGTGCCGAAGGCGGCATGCTAACTGATTTTCAGTGGCACTCACACTGCCCGGGTTCTGGCCACTGGTCTGGGGGGCTCTGCATTTTAATTTAATTTTAAATGAAGCTTCTTAAACATTTTAAAAACCTTATTTACTTTACATACAACAATAGTTTAGTTATATATTATAGACTTATAGAAAGAGACCTTCTAAAAACGTTCAAATGTATTACTGGCACGCGAAACCTTAAATTAGAGTGAATAAATGAAGACTCGGCACACCGCTTCTGAAAGGTTGCCGACCCCTGCTCTAACTCCTAGCAACTGGAGAGTTTGGTTTGTGTTTTGGTAAGTTTTAGTGCTTTACAAATATTTCTCAATATACCCATCCGGTAGCTAAGTAAGTATTATTGTCTCAGTTTTACAGATAGGGTACTAAGTTAGTGTTAGAGCTGGGGTTATAGAATGCAATAGGTCCTTATACTCTGCTGCTTTTTAGTCCACTACTAGACCAGACTTTCTCTTGTTGTTGAGCAATCCCTCCTTGTGACCAGTGGCTACAATGCAGCTGTCCTTAGCACAAATGGCAGCCTAGGCAGCACTGTCTCAAAGAGTCATGAATTAGTCAGCAGTCCCCCAAAAATAGATGCATCTGTGACTAACTTCTCCCTCACCCTTCTCTGGAATAAGGGAAAATAGTGGGAGGCCAGGTCTACACTACAAACTTTAGATGGTGTAGCTATGCCAGTTGGGCTTGATTTGTGACTTACAGCTGTGCTAGGACAAGCTCAAAGGGTAGCTGCACTTATACTGGTAAAACTGCTTTTGCACGGATAGCTTATTTCACTTGAGTGGGTATAGTGGGGAGGGAGGTGCTAGACTAAGCTACATGAGCAAAAACACAGTTTTGCTGGTATAAGCTGGGTCCATGGTAGGAGTGCTTTACCAGCACAGTACTCCCTTGTCGCTATATAGCTATACCAGCAAGTCTTTACAAGTGTAGACCTGGCCTCAGTTCCTGATCTGTAAAATGGGGATAATAGTATTTCCCTACCTCACAAGGGTGTTGTGAGGATAAATATATTCAAGATTGTGAGGCGGTCAGATCTGTGTCACTAGAAGGCCATATAAGTATATTAGGTCAGGTCTACTCACTAGAAAGGTTTTGCTGGTATCAGTATACTGGCACCCCTCTACCTCCATCCCCCACCCCAGCTGTAGACACAGCTTATACTGGCGACAATATAGTTTATACCAATTCCCTGAGCAAAATAAGCTACACCAGCGAGAGCACTTTTATGCTGGTATAACTACATCTACATTAGGGCTTTTGCTGGCGTAGAAGTATTTTTTTTTGGGGGGGGAGGGGGAAATCATACCCCTAAACTATTAGTTTACTGTTGAAAGCTTTCTAGTGTAGATGTGGTCTTATATAGGAGGGCACGGGACACAGGCTGCTGCTGTGGATCAGAGCAAAGCCTTTGGGTGAAGGAGCCAGACACTGAGGTTATTGCTAGGAAGGCCCCAGAGTAGGCCAGAAAGCAGGCCAAGTTTTGAGTGCTGCTGAGAGCCTGGCCTCTATAACTCTGCCTCATGTTCATTTAGGGGCTACTACCTGCAGAGGCCAAAATATACACCTTTCTCAGGTGTGGTTATGCAATTGTATCCTGCTTGGGGCTGTTTGAGTGCAGAGGGAAGGGCTGAGAGTTTATCATTGCGCTGATTCTAAGCTGCAGTCTAAGCTGCGCAAAAGGGACCTAAAAAACTAGCTTGGAAAAGTGCTCTCCACTAATAAATTAGTGGGAAATAGTCAAATAGAGATGTTCATTGGAAGGGAAAACCTGGGAAGCAGCAATGCTGAAGGAGCCTTAGGGGTGAGAATGAGCAGTAAATTAGACCTGAGTTTGCAGTGTGATATGGCAGTGAAAAAGCCAATGTAACTGTGGGCTGCAAGTAGCTGTGCTATGGATCAGGGAGGTAATAATTTCTGTGTGGGTCTGGTGCAACCATACCTGAGATATTGTGTTCAGTTCTGGGTGCCTTATCATCAGAAGGATATTGGAAGCTTTGAGTGAGCAAGAAAAATTAACCTGTGGGCTGGAAGAAAGTTTAAGAGCTAAATGTGTATGGCTGAGCTAAACATCAGTTAAACTGAGGAGGAGACATATCCTCCATCCAAATACTTGAAAGGTGAATACACCAGGGAGAAAGAGGAATTCAGAAAGTTAGTACATGGAAGCCTGTGTCAGTCTCTTGGTGTGGTCTTTCAAGGGGCCCCAGTTTCTCCTGGTTGATTCTCCTTAGCTTGTCTTCAATCAGATGAGTTCCTGGACCTTCACCTCTAATTAAGGCTATCAGTCCTTCAGTTTGAGGGCTTACAGTCTGCTTCACTCTCTTGATTACTTTCCTGAAAGCAGCCTGGTGTCTGCCCTTTGCTGTCCCATGCCTTTTTGCCCCCTCTTCCATCTGTCTACGCTACTCTCAGGCCTTGTTTCCTCTATTAGTTGCAGCTGTGGGCATCTGTCTCCATGATTGGCAGCTCTGGCAGCTGTGTGGGAGTGTGATCAAGATGAAAAGGTTCTTCTCCCCCCTCTGTCTGTGCTCAGTATGGGGTTTGTAGACCCCATTACAAGGGCATAACTTGGAGTAATGGGGTGAAATTTAGTTAGATCATCTGGAAAAACTAACTGATAGTGAAGTGTGTTGCATTCTCTCAAGAGAAGTGCTGAATTCATGTTGCTTGGGAGATTTACAGTGTAGAGTGGACACAACATTGGAAAATGTACTGTATGGGATAAGGATGGACTGGTTGCCTTAAAAATAGGCCATTTTCATCCCAGTTGATCAAGTGTGGTAAATGTACACAATGCTGCAAGGTGGGTAAGGATGTCAAATATTGAGTCTGTGTCCCAAAGAACTTGCATTCTAAATGCATGTACAGTATAAAATATAACAACTGTGGGCAGGGAAGAAGCTCACTCTAAGAACACTAGTATACATTGGTACTCTGGATTAACGTGTAATGTTTTCCTAACCCAATTGAATTATAAAACTTTCTTTAAAAATCAGCCTATTAAATGATCAAAACAAAGCTTTGAAGTTTTTAATGTGCTATTAAGAACATAAGAACGACCATACTGGGTCAGACCAAAGGTCCATCAAGCCCAGTATCCTGTCCTCTGACAGTGGCCAATGGCAGGTGCCCCAAAGGGAATGAACAGACAGGTTATCATCAAGTGATCCATGCCCTGTCACCCAATCCCAGCTTCTGGCAAACAGAGGCTAGGGACACCATTCCTGCCCATCCTGGTTAATAGACATTTATGAACCTATCTTCCATGAATCTGTCTAGCTCCCTTTTGAACCCTGTTATAGTATTGGCCTTCACAACACCCTCTGGCAAGGAGTTCCAGAGGTTGACAGTGCGTTGCGTGAAAAAATACTGTCTTGTGTTTGTTTTAAACCTGTTAATTTCATTTGGTGGCCCCTTGTTCTTGTATTATGAGAAGGAGTAAATAACACTTCCTTATTTACTTTCTCTATACCACTCATGATTTTATAGACCGCTATCATATCCCCCCTTAGTCGCCTCTTTTCCGAGCTGAAAAGTCCCAGTCTCATTAACCTCTCCTCATACGGAAGCAGTTCTATACCCCTAATGATTTTTGTTGCCCTTTTCGGAACCTTTTCCAATTCCAATATATCTTTTTTGAGATGGGGCGACCACGTCTGCACTCAGTATTCAAGGTGTGGGTGTACCATGGATTTATATAGAGGCAATATGATATTTTCTGTCTTATTATATATCCCTTTCTTGATGATTCCCAACATTCTGTTCGCTTTTTTGACTGCCGCTGCACATTGAGTGGATGATTTCAGAGAACTATACACAATGACTCCAAGATCTCTTTCTTGAGTGGTAACAGCTAATTTAGACCCCATCATTGTATATGTATAGTTAGGATTATGTTTTCCAATGTACATTACTTTGCGTTTATCAACATTAAATTTCATCTGCCATTTTGTTGCCCAATCATCCAGTTTTGTGAGATCCTTTTGTAGCTCTTCACAGTCTGCCTGGGACTTAACTATCTTGAGTAGTTTTGTATCATCTGCAAATTTTACCACCTCACTGTTTACCCCTTTTCCAGATCGTTTATGAATATGTTAAATAGGACTGGTCCCAGTACAGATCCCTGGGGGACACCACTATTTACCTCTCTCCATTCTGAAAACTGACCATTTATTCCTACTCTTTGTTTCCTATCTTTTAAACAGTTACCAATGCATGAGTGAACCTTCCCTCTTATCCCATTACTTATTTTGCTTAAGAGCCTTTGGTGAGGGACCTTGTCAAAGGCTTTCTGAAAATCCAAATACACTATATCCACTGGATCTCCTTTGTCTGCATGCTTGTTGACCCCCTCAAAGAATTCTAGTAGATTGGTGAGGTATGATTTCCCTTTACAAAAACCATTTTGACTATTTCCAACAAATTATGTTCATCTATGTGTTTGACAATTTTGTCCTTTATGATAGTTTCAACCAATTTGCCCGGTACTGAAGTGAGGCTTACTGGCCTGTAGTTGCCAGGGTCACCTGGAGCGCTTTTTAAAAATTGGCGTCACATTAGCTATCCTCCAGTCATTCGGTTCAGAAGCTGATTTAAATGATAGGTTACAGATGACAGTTAGTAGTCCTGCAATTTCACATTTGAGTTCCTTCAGAACTCTTGGGTGAATACCATCAGGTCCTGGAGACTTATTACTGTTTAGTTTATCAGTTTGTTCCAAAACCACCTCTAATGACACCTCGATTTGGAACAGTTCCTCAGATCTGTCACCCAAAAAGAATGGCTCAGGTTTGGGAATCTCCCTCACATTCTCAACAGTGAAGACCGATGCAAAGAATTTATTTAGTTTCTCCGCAATGGCCTTATCGTCTTTGAGTGTTCCTTTAGCATCTTGATCGTCCAGTGGGCCCACTGGTTGTTTAACAGGCTTTCTGCTTCTGATGTATTTAAAAGTTTTTTTGCTATTACTTTTGGAGTCTTTGGCTAACTGTCCTTCAAATTATTTTTTGGTCTTTCTAATTATATTTTTACACTTAATTTGCCAGAGTTTATGCTCTTTTCTATTTTCCTCATTAGGATTTATCTTCCACTTCTTAAAGGATGCCTTTTTGTTTCTCACTGCTTCTTTTACTTTGTTGTTTAACCACGGTGGCTCTTTTGTTTCTCTTACTATGTTTTTTAAATTGGGGTATACATTTAAGTTGAGCCTCTATTATGGTGTCTTTAAAAAGAAGTTGGAGAAGAGTTCCTACCACTGTTGATACTAGTGCATATGTCACACTTGCCACAAAGTAATTAAGGCATGAAGGTTGTCTTTATAACCAGGGGAGAAACAAAATGTTAATTGTGTTTTTTGTTTTAAAAAGTACGTAACAAATTCGTGACTTTCTGTTGGCAGTGCTTCCATAGCAACGGAAGAAATTAGAAAGGTCGTGTCCATCCCAGTCTGAAATGGGGCACAGGAAGAAAAGCAGAATCGCTTGTCTACATTAGCATTTTTCTTAAATTCTCCAACTCTTAATCCAGCATCAGTGCAGCATTACCACTGCTTGTAACGGGGAATGCTAGTGTAGACCAGCAATTGGTATCTTTACCACTGTGTTGTCTACCTAAGGTAAAGAATGCCTGTGTTGTCAATTCTAATGTTTCTGCTGTGGTTATTCTGGGGGGGGAGGGGGAGGAATGTTACCCTCTTTTACCCGTGCCCTTAGACAAAATTCAGAGTCCTACGGGTGATTTCAGTTGTAAGGAGAAATTGATGATGGAGCCAGGCACGTCTTTTATGCAAACCTCTTTACTTCTCAAGAATGTACAAAGTCCTGTTTCTTTGAACACAGGAGGAATCAAACAACAAGAGAGAGTTTCTTTGCTCGTAGTTCCAAGCCCCTTTCGGCCACCACTCAGCACAAAATGTTCCCTCTCTAGGTTTTTTTTCCCCAGGGCCATGGTCCCAGGGTTTGCTCAGGCTATGTTCTTGGCTACTTTGGTCTCTGCTCTGGTGCTTCCCTTCTGTCTGTCTCTCACACACAGCTACCCTGCCCCAGTTCCTGGCCAGCCTCTGTGATTATTACTCTTCAGGGAAACCCCCTTGGCCAGCGTGGCCCAGGCTTACCATGCTGGTCTATCCCTTGAGTGGTGGTTTCCATTGTTTATTAGTACTAAACAAAGTTCCCTTTTTGTAATGGTTCCTTCATAGGTACTTACCAGATCTGTGATCCCTGCAGCCACCATCACCTCTCAGCATAAAAATAACACTTTGTCTTGAGTTCTTAACCAGGTGAATGATGCAGAAAGTCTGGTTGGTTAGAAAGGATAATTGGCTTAGAATGGTGATCTGATCCTTTTTTTTTTTTTTTTTTTTTTTTTGCTTGGTGTGGTAGCAATGGACATGATTTCTTCTGTGGCCACTGGAATTTATTCTTGATTAGAATAGGAATTCTCCTCTATTGTAGCATCTTATTGAGTATCATTAGGCAGTGGTGGTGAAATACAGAGAGCTTTCTTTCTGTATTTTTAAATTAGCAAGTTGGTAAGATGCCCCGTCCACTCCAAAATGTCCCAGAGGTCAGGCAGAGAATAGAGCCAGTGGGAAAAGGGAGGAAGCTAGTTCCTTATTTTCTAGTCTGCTTGGTGCTACTCTTACATTTTAATACCATAAATGTACAAGAGAAAGCAGCTCACTCCAAAATATGTGTTAATATATTAAACTGAACTGTGCTTTCCCTGCTCTTGGACAGGAGGCCCAGCACTCGATAGCATTAAAAGCCACATTTACCATTAGACAATTTTTAAAGATTGTAGAAAACATTTTAACTATCTGAATAACTGAAAGAATATTTTCCCTCTTTTACATTCAGAACTTGCATTCTTCTTATCAAATGATATCATTTGTTCTTTCAAATGAACAGAACATCAAGGTGTGTGATGGGTACATACACCCACATGTTTTTCTGGTCATGTAGTCAGCAATCAGATGGTTCACAGAGGGGGCATTTGACATCTCATGAAAGAAGTACATCAACTTAAAAATCACAATTTTGTCTGAAAATATTACTACCCACCATTCAGAAGCAACGGTGTAACCAAATAAGATTAGACTGAATCAGATTGTTCACTCTGCATTTGACAGCACTCTGTGTTGAGTCAGTTAAACTGTTTCCTCAGCAGAGTCAGTCATTTGCCCATTTGGATTGGTGTCTTATGCAGCATCATCAGAGATGGGTGGAGGAGAATCTTTTATATAAATATGGTTGTATAACAATAAAAATTGACCGAGGAACTTGGGAGCAGGTGTGGGATCTGAAACTGCTTGTAACTCCTCATTCGAAATAGTTTAGATTTCAGATTTGACAGGAGGATATCATGCATGGGGAAAGCTCACTGTTGTTTTGTTTTGTTTTGTTTTTAAGCAGACTCCCTCCCCCATCTACATTATAACTATAATTTAGTAATGAGACCCTGTGACAGGGTCTCATTGTCAGTCTTTCTCTGTTCGTTGCTGGAGGCATTGGAGCCCTGACATCCCCTGTTCAATGACCAGACCAGGCTACTAACAAGACACAGTCCTCCAGAGGCCTAGAATGGCTAGGAGAAGACTTTGACCAATCAGGAGCCAGCAGGCCAGTTAAAAAGACTTGCCCCTTTTTTCTCAGGGCAGCGCTTCTGGATGAGACTGGGACAGACGAGGAGCTCTGCTAGCCCAGAACCTCAGGGTCTTGCTTTCAAGCATTGCAACTAAGTGCTTGTCTTTGAGGTTCATTTATTTAAAGGTGCCGACAGCCAAATTCTGAGTTTATTTTTATTTAACTGTTTAGATACTGAAGTCAAGCTTATGGCACAGACTACCCTCCTGCAAGCAGGCAGCCAAAACTTGTGGACTAAGCCAGTGGGCACTTGCAGTACCACACTTGGCCCCAAACTGGGTTGCTACTGAACAGTCCCACCTGTGACAGACCCAAATACGGCACCTTTCTCCCCTAGCCTCATTACAAGTTGTAACACATATAAGACCTAACTGCATGGATTGTAACAGTGAGCTTCTTTTTACTCTACAGCTTCTAATGGTGTTGTAACAGGCTCTCCTGGCTTGATTAGAGTTTTAGTATATATCAGAGGTAGGCAACCTATAGCACACGTGCCAAAGGCGGCACGCGAGCTGATTTTCAGTGGCAGTCAGGGCTCCAATGCCTCCAGCAGTGAACAGAGAGAGACTGATAATGAGACCCTGTCACAGGGTCTCATTACTAAATTATAGTTGTAATGTAGATGGGGGAGGGAGTCTGCTTAAAAAAAAACCCAAAACAAAAAAACAGTGAGCTTTCCCCATGCATGATATCCTCCTGTCAAATCTGAAATCTAAACTATTTCGAATGAGGAGTTACAAGCAGTTTCAGATCCCACACCTGCTCCCAAGTTCCTCGGTCAATTTTTATTGTTATACAACCATATTTATATAAAAGATTCTCCTCCACCCATCTCTGATGATGCTGCATAAGACACCACACTGCCGGGATCCTGGCCACCGGTCCGGGGGGCTCTGCATTTTAATTTAACTTTAAATGAAGCTTCTTAAACATTTTAAAAACCTTATTTACTTTACATACAACAATAGTTTAGTTATATATTATAGACTTATAGAAAGAGACCTTCTAAAAATGTTAAAATGTATTACTGGCACGCAAAACCTGAAATCAGAGTGAATAAATGAAGACTCGGCACACCACTTTTGAAAGGTTGCCGACCCCTGGTATATATGGAACTTCCATCTTTCTGGCCCTGCTCACATTCACTTTTCATGATGTTAGGAAACAGTTTCTTAAAGAAAGCTCTTAAATATCATTTCAGCTAAAATGGTGCTGCCAGTTGGTGTACATGAAACATAATTTATTTAAAAGTTTGTTTTAAAAAAAATGTTGTGTACGCTGGCTGATATGGCCGTGTTAGGTGAAACTAGTTTTCAGACCTGGCCCAACAAGACAAATGCCTTAGCTTTACTTTGTGATAGTTTAGTGATTTATTTTTCTTTAAACCAGAAGAGCTGAAAGTGCCTTTATTTATTTTAAATAAATTTTAGATTCCACAGACTACAGCAGAAAATCCTCAAGTCACATCCCTTTCCATGCCAACAGATTTTCATTGTTTCAGCTCACGAGTTACATTTAGCTTTAATGTTTCACTTGACGTATATACGAGAATTAATGTTGAAACCCAAGTGGATTTTAGTATTTGTACTAATCGTACAGCTGTGCTATTGGTGAGTTGTGTGTACTTGCCACTACCAGCAGAAGAGAGAAATAGCTAAGGAGGGAAGAATGTATTTGGGATCCACCCAAATGATTTTACAGTTTTCTATTTTATCAGTTTTGTTTCTCTCTCTCTCTCTCTCAGTAGCTGCCATTATCTGGCAGGGTGACAGATAGAAGTACTTGTGGGAGGGATTTGGAAGTGCATTTTAAAATAATCAGTGAGACACACGCCCACTCAGAAGTTGAATAACACTGTTCCGTTCTCTTTTATTTTTACAGATCAGAACATCGCATACTCCACATTTAAAACAAGCAGTGAGAGAAGATGGATACTTTCTCAGACTTTACCACAAAGAACCTCTCCTCTTCAGCCAATATGTCGCATTCCCTGCCCAGCCATTTGGACTACCAATTCAATGTTACCAGCCGTTCTCCTTCCATGTCAATAAGCAGGCTTTTCCCAGCCCTGCTACAATGCTTCGGCATCATCCTCTGTGGATATATAGCCGGAAGAGCCAACATCATCACATCAAGTCAGGCCAAAGGACTGGGAAATTTTGTCTCCTGTTTTGCACTTCCAGCTTTACTATTCAAAAACATGGTGGTACTTAATTTTTCCAATGTGAACTGGTCCTTCCTTTGCAGCATCCTGGTTGCCAAAGCTTCTGTATTTTTCTTAGTCTGTATTTTAACATTATTGGTAGCCAGTCCTGAAAGTCGATTTAGCAAAGCAGGACTGTTCCCTATTTTTGCTACACAAAGCAATGACTTTGCACTGGGATATCCTATAGGTAAGAAACTACTTATGCTTTCTTGTTTTTGTTAACTTCTGTGTTAAACATTATTTTTCCTTGTCCTAGGCATTTACTATATGCGGTGATTACAGTCTTGTGCTTCTAAATTAGAGCTGTTCTACATTCTGCTGAACTGAAATCTTAGGTTGTATAAAACAGTTGTCAACGAACAAACATACGTTTACTTGTACAGGCATTCTTATGACTTCAGATGTGTTGACTGGATGGCTCTGGGAATCAGGGTGGATTTGATTTAAATCAAATTGATTTAGATCACTAGTCAGGAAGACTCGATTTAATCATGGATTTCTACATAGTGCATTCTTGTTGGTTGTTATAACCTTAATACATATTCTTCACAACTCAGAGATAGATGTAGGTTTCATTTTTAGAAGGTACACACTGTACATTTTTAGAGTGATTTATTTTGAAAACTTTTCAGATTAGTTTTACAACTATATCAGAAAATGAATGATTGCTTGGTTATTTCATTTACCAAAGGTAATTGAAGCAGATATTTATGAAGTCATTGAGAGGTGAACTATCTCCAGTTCAACAGGTTAATCATTAATATTGGGAGAATTTTCTTGCCATGCTGTATTCGAAGGAGAACATCACCAGACAGGCATTTAAATTGTTTTATTTAACTAAAACATCAACATTATGTATTCTGGATTTTTTTTTTTCAACAGCAAGCATATGATATTTTAACAAAACAAGCATATGGATTTTTGAATTTAGTTAAACATATCAAGGTTTTTAAAATCAGGTTTGTTTTTGTTTGTTTTTAACTAAAATAGTTAAATGAAATATTTTTTATACAAAAACAAAAATTAAATCGACTGTGTCAGCCAGGTCAACATGAGAAACTTAAAATATTGGCTTCTGCAGCTAACTCAGTCGTCTTCACCTTAATTTTCCTGTTTGTTCATAATCTGGAAAAGAAAAACAAGCTTTCCTGCTTTTTCAGGTCCCAAACGATTTCTTAATTTGGAATGAATTAGTCCAAAGGAAGAAACTATTCTTTCTACACCAGCAGAAGAAACTACTGCTGTTAAAAGTGAGATTATCACTTCAACAGTCTCTGAATCCAAGTGCTTAAGTGACTTCCACCAGTTCACTGGTGTGACTTTCTTTGAAACATCATCAGCAAACATATATTTCTTGACTGGTTCACCCTTAGCTCTGAAGTTTTAATATAGTTGGCATTATGGAGGGATGATTGCTGGATGTCCATGTCATAGCCAGCTCCTCCTCTTCAGCAGTTAAGGTTTGACCCTGGTACACGAGTATTGAGAATATTTGCAAGAACATGAGCTGGAGATGGTGCTTGTCCCATTTGTTTTTTTAATGCTTGTAATTTAACTCAGTCATTGCATATTTCTCTTTTTAAGATCTCTCTCAGTTCCTTCTGGATTTCAACAGTGTCAGCAATAAAACAGCTATTTCCCTGCATTTTGTTCAAGGCTACAGAAATAGGCTTCAGGGTACTCAGCATGTGTTCAACATTTCTCTTAAGCCCAATGTTGAGAACTTTGGCTGTGACAGTGCCATCTATTTTTTCATGATTTTGTTCACAAACTGTCATCAGATTAGGCCAGTTCTTGATATAGTGCTCAAAACAGTCCATTACTGAGTTCCATCGCACGTCTTGTGGGAGAGTTAGTTTGGTTCCTCCCACTTTTTTCAGAGCAGCTGCTGCAAAGTGGTTGTTATGGAAATATTTTGCAATTTCAACAACATTAGCCTTTATTTCTGGAACACTGAAGTTTTTGGCTAGGAGGTGCATCAAATGAGCACTGCAACCGTATGGTATTAGCTTGGGACTCTCTCTTCTAAATTTCTTCTCATCTTGGAAACATTTGCAGCATTGTCTGTGACCAAGCTGCGTACTAGACATTTGAATTTTTTTCACAGTTTGTTATAGCTTTTACTGCTACTTCTTGTAAGAGTTCTGCTGTGTGTGTGCATTTCCCGATTACCAATTGTTTCTGAAGACATTCCCTTCTTCTGTTCACACAAGGACATACAGCAGGATCATTGTGGACATTGCTCCACCCATCAAGGCTCAGGTTAACAATTTCACCCTCAAGACCTTTTGCACACTGCTCAATTTCTCTTTCATACACTTTATCCAGCAATTTGCCTGCGACATCTGCTCTGTTGGGTGGACTGTATCCTGGTCTTAATGACTGAACCATGTTAATGAAGTGTGGGATCTCAATCATACGGAAAGGAGAGTTTGTTTCATAAAAAAACAGGCAATTTTTTCATCAATTACCTCTTTTTGTAATCTGCTGGTTCTTATCACAAGCTTATGTATGGTTGTTTCTGGATGATGGAGATTTTTTTTTTCTTTTTGCTACAGGTGATATACTGTGGCTATGTGACATACATGATGTGACTGAAACACTACCATTTGCAGAGAACTGTGAAACTATAGAAAATGATGGTGATCTTGAAGGTGGATAGTCTTCAGAATCCTGTATGCTGAGGATGGATTCTCCTAAACAAAATAAGTCAATGCAGTTATTTAATTATCACCATACTGCTCATTTAGTATGTCTCATTGCATTCACTGACACTCAGCACTACTTTAAAGGTGAAATTATAAAAGGAAAATCTGCCTATTTCAGCTATTTATTTTTTATCACACCTGCATCTAAAATGATAGTACCATAAAGTAACAACTATATTTTTTGCTCAAACATGAGAATTCAAGAATAGTCGAGAAGGAAGACAGGCAGAAAGAAGTATGAAATAAAAAAATTTACCAACCTGAAGATACTGCATGTTCAGATATGTTCCTTTCATCATCTTTAACGCAGCTTCCTCCTGAGAAGGAACACTTCTCATGATGTTGTTTTATTCAGGCAACCAGGCCTTGCATTTCTTTGTTGCACTGTTTGCATTTTGCACGCATGCCTGTCTTAACCACAGGTAGAGGAACTTCATTAAAATATTCCAAGCTGGGTCTCTTTTACAGCCTGCTGCCATTATAGGTTTTCCCTTCTAGTGAGAGAATAGTATGGTAGATCTCAAATCAATGAAGGCTACACTCAGAAAGACCTCAAGCCTTCTGGAATATGCTGCTCAAACAGTTTCACTTTTGTTTCAACTGCCTGTCCCTCCTTTCTCACATTTATCTCCAGACTTCTTCTCCTTGTCCAGATCTTTTCTGCCCCCAGCAATCTTCTATTCATTGAACTTTTTGAAACTTTGCACTTTAGAGAGAGGTAAGGGATTGACTTTGTGTACACAAATTTGCAGAGGGACAATAGGGTTGAGGTCTGCTATTTCTCACCTTTATTTATTTTATTTAGTTAATTAATTAATATTTTTGTTGTTAACAAGCATGTTATCTCTGGAGACACACATCCACAGTTTGAGACCTGCAAAACTAAGCATCTCTAATGGTATCTTCTAGAGTGAGCACTGAGTCCCTTTGGGTAGATAGAAAGATTAACCTAAATAATCTATACAGAAGCCCCTGGAACCCCATAAGATTGGGTCCCTAATCCATGAACTATTAGAAGTCATTTACAAATCTTTTCTTAAACATTACATGAATATGTTGTCTCATACTATAGAATTTATAATCTAGGGTTACCATATTTAAAAAATAAAAAAAGAGGACACTCCACGGGCCCTGGTCCTGCCCCTTTCCCACCCCCTTCCCCGCCCCAACTCTGCCCCTTCCCCAAAGTCCCCGCCCTAACTCCCCCTCCTCCCTCCCAGCCACGCAAAAAGGGCTGCCCGAGCGCTACCGGCTTCACGGTTGGCCGGGCAGCCTCCAGACCCTGCGCCCCCGGCCAGCGCTTCCCCAGCACAGCTGGAGCCCGGGAGGGGAAGCGCCTAGCCGGGGGCGCAGGGTCTGGAGGCTGCCCGGCAAACCGTGAAGCCGGTAGTGCTCGGGCTTCGGGCAGCCCCCATGCCTCCGGACCCTGCGCCCCCAGCCGGGCACTTCCCCTCCCGGGCTCCGGCTGCTGTGCTCCTCCCCTGACTCTTCGGCTCTGTTTAAGAGCCAAGCTGCCCGAGCGCTACCGGCTTCGGGCAGCCCCCTTGCCTCCGGACCCTGCGCCGCCGGAGCAGAGCAGCTGGAGCCCAGGAGGGGAAGTGCCCGGCCGGCGGCTCGGGGTCCGGAGGCATGGGGGCTGCCCGAAGCCGGAGTGCTCGAGCAGCTCGGCTCTTAAACAGAGCCGAAGAGTCAGGGGAGGAGCAGAGCAGCTGGAGCCCAGGAGGGGAAGTGCCCGGCCAGTATTTTTCCCGGACATGTTCGGCTTTTTGGCAGTTCCCCCGGACGGGGGTTTGATTACCAAAAAGCCGGACACGTCCGGGAAAAACCGGACGTATGGTAACCCTATATAATCCCTATTCCATGATCAGATATCTTTGAGCTATAATGTATCGTAATTAAAACTATCTTTAGATAGGTTTTTTTCCTCAAAAAGTATTTTATCAAAAAAATCCAATTTAAATAAAAAAATCATTGATTTTTATCCACCCTGCTGGGAATAGAGAATAGGATACAGAGTCTTTCAGCTGCAATTTGTCACTTTGCATCTACCCCAGGTATATGGGGACAAGAAGTTGCTATCATCTGTTAGCTATTCGGTGGTCTACATATAATGAGCTGGTGATCTTAGTTTGGTTTTCAGTGGACTGATGTCCGCATCCATGATGGCAGTGTCTGCAGAGAAACCAAGAAATAAATAGACTGGACTAACATGTCATGGACGTAAGTGAGCCCTCTAAATCTGTGTGGAGGCAAATTAGCAGGGCAGTCTGAGGAATTTTGTGGTGTTGCTGCTGCTTGTGCTGTATTCCTTCTGTACATAAAGAGAGTACTTAATTCTCCAGAGGTATCAATCTGATGACAGTTGTGAGCAATAAACGCCCCTTAAATATTTTTTTTAAATAATCAAAATTGTTAGCTCTGTGTGAAAACTTGCAAAAGTGTCCTAAAACTTGAAATATTTACTGTGTATGTAAGAGATGTAAAGCAGTATACATTGCAGTACAAAACTCCCACAAAGATCTGACATCCCACCAACCTTCGCGCACAATTCTAGAAGACTTGACTGAAATAAGATGTCGCTGTCCTGTAGTTGTGGTGTTTGTTGCACTGTTGTCACAAAGTTATAGGTGGCTTTAAAGACTCATCATTTATAACATTAGTTTTCTTTTTGTTTCAAAACTGTTTAGTGTTTCCAGAAATTGCAATACAGAATAAAATTCTTCTTATGAGTGGCTAATTAAAGGTTTACCACTCCCCTGGCAAAAATGCTGATTTCCAATCCAGGCTACTTGAGTCTCCCCAAACTTTTAAACCCTGATGTTGCAACTTAGTTGTACCTTTATATAACATTTCAGGAGCTGCAATAGATGAGTTGCCTTGTACCTTCTTGGCTCTAGCTCTTGACCTAACATAAGGAAACCATCTAATGCAGGGGTAGGCAACCTATGGCACGTGTGCCGAAGGCGGCACGCTAGCTGATTTTCAGTGGCACTCACACTGCCCGGGTCCTGGCCACTGGTCTGGGGGGCTCTGCATTTTAATTTAATTTTAAATGAAGCTTCTTAAACATTTTAAAAACCTTATTTACTTTACATACAACAATAGTTTAGTTATATATTATAGACTTATAGAAAGAGACCTTCTAAAAACGTTCAAATGTATAACTGGCACGCGAAACCTTAAATTAGAGTGAATAAATGAAGACTCGGCACACCACTTCTGAAAGGTTGCCGACCCTTGATCTAATGTGTATGTTTCCATCTATTGTGGAGTTTGTTCAAGAAGATTTAAATCTGCTCAAATCAGAATTTAACTACACCTCTACCCCAATATAATGCTGTCCTCGGGAGCCAAAAAATCTTACCGCGTTATATCGAACTTGCTTTGATCCGCCGGAGCGCGCAGCCCCCCCCCCCCCCCCCGGAGCACTGCTTTACCGCGTTATATCTGAATTCGTGTTATATCGGGGTAGAGGGTTATCTACTTGTTTGCATGCTGGCATCTTGATTTCTTAGCAAGTGATGGAGGAAAGTTGCATCTTTTGGACTCAGTTCTAATATGTGATCATCAAGCATGCATTGTCATATGTTCTGTGGGGGAAATGTCACTTTGTACGTACATCAGATTTTGCATGGCTCATGGTACTGAGTGACCATATATTTCAAATCTGAGCTTCTTGGGACTTTTTCTGTGCCTTCAGCATCAAGTGTAACAAGAAATCTCTTCTCTTTTCTAGTAGGGATCTAAAAAAAAACCCAAAATGATTTCTTTCAAGGATACAACTTTTATTCTGTTTATTTTTTTGTTATTGCATCCCTGTTTTTAAATTTCAACAATATAAAAACATAGCCCACTCCTTCTCCTCCACTTTTGGTAGGCAGGCTTTTTGTAGTTTTTGTTGCTTGTTTGCTAATGTGCATTTAGTCACTTACAAAACTATTTACTATGTATCACAGCCCAAACATACCTGGAAAACTGGATTGTACAAATAATTGTGTGTGTGTGTTTACTTATAGTGACCTGTAATGTGTTGTTAAAATTAACAGGAAAAACTGGCCATTAAAATAGCACTTAAAAGGTAAAGAGCACAATTTAAAAACCATGCACTTACAGCTGAAGTTTTTTTTTTTAATTTTAAAAAAAAGTTCATAGAATATCAGGGTTGGAAGGGACCTCAGGAGGTCATCTAGTCCAACCCCTTGCTCAAAGCAGGACCAATCCCCAGACAGATTTTTGCCCCAAATCCTTAACCGGCTCCCTCAAGGATTGAACTCACAACCCTGGAAGGCCAGTGCTCAAACCACTGAGCTATCCCTCTCCCACCTGCAGTTGGCATGTCTGCACTTTACAATAGCAACTACTTAAAAGGACCCCTTCAGCATGAGCTCTGGTCAGTTTTAAAAATTAATCAAAAGCTACCTGTGAATTTCCATATTATTTTTTTAATTTTTATAAGCATATTTTCCTATTTTTAAATGTTTTTCTCTCCCTTGCTTTTGTATGAAAGACCCACACAAACAGGAAAAAGTGACAGACTGTACAGAAGAAACAGTGAAGCTGACTAGATACAAAGTGCTTCCAAATGCACCCCATGCAAACATACTGATTTTTGCCACCTAAACTTTCATTTATAATAACAGTAGATGTTGCTTTCTTTTAACAATAAGTTTAAAAAAAATCAAACAAGTGTAATGTGTGTGTTTTTAAGTTAATGGTAACTACTTACATTTTCGTAGAGCCTTTTTATGATACCTTGAAGTGCTCTACAATAAGCTTGAAATTAAAAAATGAAATCCATCTTGCCACTATTTACTTAAAAGCCAGTGAAACCAAATGTCTACGTTTTTGCACAGGAAAAGATATTCTTCATATCAATAGGTTCAAGAGTTTAACAGAGCAGTTTGCAAGTATGCACACAATTAGAGAATCTGTCTGACAGAATGTCAGACTTGGGCATCTAGAGCAAGTAATGTGTTGGAAGTGTGTGTTTGTGTATATACACCTTTACCCCGCTATAACGCTACCCGATATAACACGAATTCGGATATAACGCGGTAAAGCGTTATAACGGTAAAGCAGCGCTCCGGGGGGGGGGGCGCGGCTGCACACTCTGGCAGATCAAAGCAAGTTCGATATAACGCAGTTTCACCTATAACGCATAATCTATACGATTTTTTTTTTTGGCTCCCGAGGACAGCATTATATCGAGGTAGAGGTGTATCTTGATTTTTAGTAAGGCTTTTGGAATAGTCCCACATGACATTCTCATGTGCAAATTAGGGAAATGTGGTCTAGATGAAATTACTGTAAGGTGGGTCCACAACTGGTTGAAAGACCATACTCAAAGAATAGCTATCAATGGTTTGCTGTCAAATTGGGAGGACATATCTAGTGGGGTCTCACAGGGTCAGTCCTGGGTCTAGAACTATTCAATATTGTCATTAGTAACTTTGATAATGCAGTAGGGAGTGTGCTTATGAAATTTGTGGATGACACCTAGCTGGGAGGAGTTGCAAGCACTTTGGATGACAGCATTAGAATTCAAAATGACTTTGACAAATTGGAGAATTGGTCTGAAATAAACAAAATGAAATTCAATAAAGGTCAAGTGCAAAGTAATTCACTTAGGAAGGAAAAATCAAATGCACGACTATAAAATGGGGAAAAACTGGCTAGGTGGTAGTACGGCTGAAAAGCATCTGTGGGTTTTAGTGGATCACAAATTGAATATGACAATGTGATGTATTTGCTAAAAAGGCTGATATCTCTGGGGTATATTAACAAGAGTGTAAGACATGGAAGGCAATTGTCCCACTCTACTTGGCACTGTGAGGCCTCAGCTGGAGTACTGTGTCCAATTCTAGACACTACATTTTAGGGCTGAACAAACTGGAGAGTCCAGAGCAAAGCAACAAAAATGAGAAAAGGTTAAGAAAATCTAACCTGTGAGGAAAGGCTAAAAAAACTGGGCATGTTCATGAGAAAAGAAGATTGAGAGGGAACCTGGTAAGTCTTCAAATATGTTAAGGGCTGTCTATTATGGAGAACAATTGATCACTATGTCCACAGCAGGTAGAACAAGAAGTAGTTGGCTTAATCTGCAGCAGGGAAGATTTACGTTAGATATTAGGGAAAAAATTCTAACTATAAGGGTAGCTAACTCAGGAATAGGCTTCCAACGGAGATTGTGGAATCTCTCTCTCTCTCTCTCTCACTGTACCTATTTCTCTCTTCCCTCTTCAACAAGCCCTAAAAAATACAAGTTCCATGAATATGGAAGAACTAATAGTACGTACAATTAAAATGCTTGCAAATCAAGTAAGAATATGTTCTTTGATGCAGTGTTATCGGCAGCCTCTATTGCAGATGCAGGAAAGCAAATAGTGGGGGAGGGATAGCTCAGTGGTTTGAGCATTGGCCTGCTAAACCCAGGGTTGTGAGTTCAATCCTTGAGAGGGCCATTTAGGGAACTGGGGTAAAAATCTGTCTGGGGATTGGTTCTGCTTTGAGCAGGGGGTTGAACTAGATGACCTCCTGAGGTCCCTTCCAAACCTGATATTCTATGATTGTTAGACTGGCCTGTGGTATTTTCAGTATTCAACTGGGACAGGTAAACTAAGAATCTGTAAAGGTTTTGCAGTCTAATAATATGTTGACTTAGCAAATCCAGATGGTTTCTGGCTTCAATGATTAAAATATAGAAATAAGGCATAACAGAGTACTTATAACTTGCCCTTTAAACTCTACTAATTACATAAGTACTGTGAGTAATGCTAAGTATGCTGAGTTATTGAGCTGTAAACAGAAAATGAAGTGTTTAACCAAGTGCTGTGAGGTAAATAGCTAAACAATGAGTCTTATAGGTGTGTGTTCATTTAGAGCCAGAAAGTCCTATTTTCTTTATATTGCCTCACCCCCCCTCCCCCCTCAGCAATAGTCTGATCCTTTTGACCTTGAAGGTGCTAGTCTGTTCATAAAATCAGACATCTCCCTCCCCTGACTCAGCCTCTCTGAGCAGGAGGTTGTCACTATCCCTTATGAAATGCCCTTTGCATATTTTGAAGTCTTTTACTATTATAATCAATGCTATTGAGCAATCAGGTTGGGGCTCCCACTTTTTCCTCCTCTGTACCTTTATTTCTCCAAATACTACTTTGAAGGTAGATCCTCACAAATGGGAGCTTTCAGCTTACATTTGCAATCCCCTGCCTTCTGGATTGGTTCTTGTTGTTGTTAGAAGAAGTCCCTTTTAGAGATACTAATTGACCTATATTATAATGTTTGCTCTCCCTAACCAAAGGGATAGCCTAGCAAACAGCTAGTTGTCTGCTCTGCCCTTGAGGCTAAAGAGATGGGGTTCATGTAATTCGTAGACTTCTTGCAAAACTAATTCTGCTTTATCTCAAATATGAAATGTGCAAATGGATTTTAATCTATCATATTTGGTACTAATTCAGCTTCTCTCAGCACTCCTTTCTGGCTAGCACATTAAATAGTACTAGCTAATTGCTGGGTGTCTTTTGTTGGCCTTTTCAGGTGGGACACAGGTAAAAAGGCTGCCAACAGAAACAAGGATTAATGTTTATTTAAGAAGGTGTAACTTTCCTGGACTTGTTGGGAGGAACTAGGAAAGGGGTGTAAGATATAAGAATAAGTTATATCACAGTATCCGTGAATGCTCATTACTGACCACTGGATCCTCATGGTTTTATAACTTTGGAAACAAAGTGTTGTTGGTATGGCTGTTGTCAACCGTGGAGTGTAGTACAGGCCTCAAAAAAAAAAAAAATCCACTTGCTTCTGAGAAATGGGAAGCTTTATCAAGCAAGTGAGGGGACCAATTCCTTTAATGTCTGCAAACTGGAATTGTAATTTACTTAAAATGTATAAGGGCTAGAGTTGTGCCGGTAACTTCCCAAATGTGAATGGATTAAAACGGGTGGGCAAACTACGGCCCATGGGCTGGATCCGGCCCCTCAGGGTTTTGGATCCGGCCAGCGGGACTGCCCCCCTGCGGCACTGCGGGCCCTGTGCCGCTCTCCAGAAGCTGCCGGCCCCCGGGCTGGGGGGGCAGAGGGCTCTGTGCGTTGCTCTCGCCTCCAGGCACCGCCCCCCGCAGCTCCCATTGGCCGGGAACAGGGAACCGCGGCCAATGGGGGCTTCGGGGGAGGTACCTGGAGGCGCAGCAAGGGCAGCACACATGGAGCCTTTCACCCCCTCTCCCCCAGGGGCGGCAGCGCTTCCTGGAGCGGTGCAGGGCCGGGGACAGGGAAGGCAGGCAGGGAGCCTGCTCTGGCCCCGGTGCGCCCCGCTGCCACCCCGGAGCCCTCCTGCATCCCACCCCCAACTCTCTGCCCTAAGCCCCCTGCCTGCACTTCACACCCCTCCTGCACCCCAACCCCCTGCCCTGAGCCCCCCTGCTGCACCCTGCACCCCTGTGCACCCCAGTCCCTTGCCCTGAGCCCCTTCCCGCACACCGCACTCCCTCCCACATCCCAACCCCCTGCCCCGGCCCTGCATACAATTTCCCCACCCAGATGTGGCCCTCGGCCCAAAAAGTTTGCCCACCCCTGGATTAAAAGGACATAATGTCTTTGTTCCGAGTGCTCCCATGGCTTATAGGTTTACAAAACAGAAGTAGAATAAATTAAAAAAAAACTCTCTAATTGTTTTCATTGCTGCTGTAGGTAGTAGTGAAATTGTCAAGAGTTGTCAACTTATGCAGCTACTTGTCTTGGTAAAATTTATGAACAGCAGTGGAGGCACTCTCGGGGAGCTAGTCACAAGGGAGGCTGAAGGAGGAGGGCAGGTGAGAGTAGCTGGCGTTTTTTCTCACTGCCTTTGAACCAGGCAGGAGGTTGGTGGAAATGTAAAGTAGTGGAGCCTCTCCCCTCTTGCCTTTCACAGCAGCTACGAAGTTCAGAGGGGCTGTGGGGAGGGGAGAGAGAGAGCAAGCTTCTGGCTACTGCAGGTAGGCACTGGCATTTCAAATATGACACAAGCTGGGGCACAAGATAGCACCAAAGACAGCCCTCTCCCACTTGTTTGCAGGGTTGGGCTTCTCACTGGGGCTGTGTCCCTGGATCTCATTTGTGGAGCTCCCAACCCTACTTCTGGCTAGCAGGTCTAATCCTTCCATTAGCAGATGTCTAAAAGTTTAACAAGCCCTAGGCCAGGTATGTATTAGGAGTGCTCTGCTGCTATAGTTATACTGCTATACTCTACTAGAGACTGACTGGCACAGCTATGTCATTCACAAATCGTACCTCATCACACTGTGGCTGACATAGCTATGCCAGCAAAAGTTTGTAGTGTAGACCTGGCCCTAGTTCAGTGTCAGTTTGCACCAATCTCTAAGTTATCCCTGCTTTGGCTTACTAAGGCCTGGTCTGCACTTAAAATTTGTTTGACCTATCTACATTGCTCAGGGATGTGAAAAATTTCACACCCTGTGTGTTGAAATTAGGTTGACTTAACCCCCGTCGTAGACACAGTGAGGTTGCTGGAAGAATTCTTCCATCAGTGTAGCTACCACCTCTTGGAGAGGTGGAGTAACTACAAAGATGGAAACAACCCTTCAATCGATGTAGGAAGTGTCTACACTATGGCTACAGCGGTAGCGCAGCATATCCTAATAACTTGCACTTTTTTCACTGCTTTCATCCAAGGTTCTGAAAGTATTTTACTGGTTATTTTACAGTGCCCAGAAGTGTGCTAGGCATCTGCAGAATATATAGAAGCTACAGACTCTGCTCTGAAGACGTGACATAATAAAAGGGTTGTGAAGGATTGCTAAAGCTACAGTGTATATGAACCTTTAACTAATTATTTGACAGCAATCCTGTGAGGATACATATCATACACCCTTTATACTGATGTGTAAAGTGAGTCACAAAGTGGTTAATGGCCTGATCTTTAGAATTCAATGAGAGCTGTGTGTGCTCAGTACCTTTGAAGTGGGAGCCCTAAGTGGTTTATTCAAGGCCACACCAAATTGTTGTCAATGGAAACAGAACCTAAGATGCCTAAATCCCAGCTCCTGACCTGAGTAGTCCCAGAACATGAACACTGCTTATTTGTTTTGCACTAATTTATCTTTTAATTTATTATATGGAGTGCCATAAAGTGAGCATAAATACACCATGATGAATTACACCTGTCATATCCACTGGTTACATTTCAAAGAGATCTAAAAGACTTGTAAGAAGAAAAACAATTTGCAAATTGGACTCTTACACAAACGGTGCTATTAATATGCAATGACTCTCCCATGATTCTGGAATGTGCAGCAAAAACAATTTCTTTTATCTGAAATGCTGAACAATCTACAGTAGAGGGCATATGGTGGTATTGTTTTGGTGTTGTACAGCAATATTAGAACCCTGTTTCAAAATGAATCATTCTGTCAGCTGGCCCTTGGGGTATTCATAGTACAGTAAAGCAACGTGGATTAGTTAGTCTTTTATCATGTTTATTATTTTCAATGCATATCTATGGTTTAATGGCAATTAACCATGCATTTCTTTATATCCTCACTGTCATCTTGCACTAGTTGTAAGTATTCAACTGTTAATTAGGCTAATATGGTTAGTATGAACATCTTGTTGTATATTTGAGAGACAATCATTCATTTTAATATTAAATCATATATTTTTGTTAAAGTATTGTCAATAATCATTTTCCATTTCCTGTTTTCTAGTTGAAGCTTTATATCAAACCACTTACCCAGAATATCTCCAATACATTTACTTAGTGGCTCCAATATCTCTTATGATGCTAAACCCAATTGGGTTTATCTTCTGTGAAATCCAGAAATGGCGAGATAATCGCAGTATGTTGCACAACAAAATGAAAATAGTGGGACTCGGTCTCCTTCGAGTGTTGCAGAACCCAATAGTATTCATGGTCTTCATAGGAATTGCCTCAAATTTTATTCTTGGCCAGAAGATTCCAGTATATCTTGAAAATTTCCTTGACGGACTAGCTAGTTCATTTTCTGGCTCAGCACTTTTTTACCTTGGACTCAGCATGGTGGGACAAATAAAAAAACTGACCAAGAATGCATTTGTTGCACTGATTCTTCTCATCACAGCTAAACTGTAAGTTTGATGTGTTTACTTTTGTATTTACATGTTTCAATATTTTTTGTATATCTCAACATTTAGAAAAGCATTAAATAGACGGTCAATATTACTAATACTTATCCATATCTCTGACAACTAATATCTTATATTATTAAAACTTACTTTTTCATTCCAGACTGCTTGGTTAGTTTTTGTATTTTGCTTAGCTTAAACAATGAAACTAAACGGGTGAGCTTTATTGGTTCCTATTTACTTTTGAGTCATTTTAACTTCTTGTGCTACAATATTTAAATTCCCCAAATAATTTTGGATTCAATTATTTTTAAAACCCACTTCTGTTCACATTAGACTATAAAACTGTTTATTTAAATCTCAATTTTGAGTGTCCGTAGATGAGAGTTTCGCTTTAAAGTTCAGGCCGTTTGCCAGTGAAGTAACTTCTGCCATCTCTCTGCCCTGACTAAATAAAGATAAATGTTCTTATTGCTGCACTGTGCACTCTTTGCTTGCTGTGAAGCTACAGTTCACGTCACAGTATTACTGCTCTGATATAGTCAAAGACAGGGGCGGCTCCAGGCACCAGCGCACCAAGCGCGTGCCTGGGACGGCAAGCCGCGGGGGCGGCCTGCCGGTCGCCGTGAGGGCGGCAGTCAGTCTGCCTTCGGCGGCGTCCCTGCGGGAGGTCCGCCAGTCCCACAGCTTCGGCGGCAGTTCGGCGGCGGGTACGCCGAAGGCGTGGGACCAGCGGACCTCCCGCAGGCGCGCTGCCGAAAGCTGCCTCACTGCCGTGCTTGGGGCAGCAAAATACATAGAGCTGCCTCTGGTCAAAGAAATATAAACGTCATCTGAAGAGGAGCTTAGATGTTGGCAGAGTAAAAATAATTAACATGCATAACCCAGTTCAGTGATAGTGAAGTTGTGAATTGGACACATGAAAAGAATATGAAAGAAAATTAATTGATGTCCATGCTATATTTTGTTTAATACTAGGCCTATATACATCTGTGTGGATTTTTTGCCCCATTCCTTCTCTTCCCCCCCCCCCCCCCCATCCAAAAAAGATGGTGTCTTGACGCAGCATTGTTATGGGAAACTTCCCTTTCCTCCCCCCCTTGCTTGGAAATCATGGCCAATATTTCCCAACCTAGATGCCTAAAGATAGGCTCAGAATTCTATATTTAGGGACTTGCCTGACTTTCAAAGGTGGTGAGTGAGCACCTGCAGCTACCAATGACTTCAGGTGGCATTTGTGGATGCTCAGCACCTCTGAAAATCAAGTAAATTTTTATTTACATATCTTAACAAGGAGTTAGGAGACTAACTTGAGGCAACCACCTTTGGTCTTTGACTTTGCGCAAAAAGAAGCTCAGCATATTATGACAAAATAGGCTTATATCCTAAAGCAGTGGTCTCCAACCTTTTTACGCCCAAGATCACTCTTTGAATCTAAGGGCAACTCAGGATCTACCCGGCCCCTTCCCTGAGGGCCCCCCCCCCCACTCACTTTCACCGGGCTGGGGAATAGAGGGAGGGTGCGGGCTCTAGGCTGGGGCCAAGGGGTTTGCAGTGTGTGTGGGGGCTCTGGGCTGAGCCTGGGGCAGGGGGTTGTGGTGCAAGCTCTATGAGGGAGTTTGTGTGCAGGAGGGGGCTCCGGGCTGGGGCAGAGTGTTGGGGTGCAGGAGGGGGTACAGGGTGCTGGCTCTGGGAGGGGGTTCAGGGTGCAGAAGGGGGCATGGGGTGCTGGCTCCGGGAGGGGGCTCAGGGATGGGGATTGGGGTGCGGCCTCCCACCGGGCAGCACTTGCCTCCGGTGGCTCCCAATCGGCGGCGGGTGCAGCGAGGCTAAGGCAGGCTCCCTGCCTACCCGGCCCCACACCACTCCCGGAAGGGGCCAACATGCCCCTGCGGCCCCTGGAGCGGGGTGGGAGGAGGGGGGCACATGGCTCCGTGTGCTGACCCTCTCTGCAAGCACCGTCCCCATAGCTTTCCCGGCCAATGGGAGTTGTCGGGGCGGTACTTGCAGGCAGGAGTAGCACGCGGAGAGAGACCGCGGGCTGCAGTGGCCGCTTCCGGGAGCGGTGTGGGGCTGGGGTAGGCAGGGAGTCTGCCTTAGTGGCAGCCACACTGCTGGAGATCACGATCGACTGGGAGATCCTCTAGGATCGACCAGTTGATCGCGGTCCACCCAGTTGGTGACCACTGTCCTAAAGAGATTCTAGTTCTCAGTGCAACTTATAAAAAAATTCTTTGAGAGCTAGTCAGTTTTAAATTGTGTCTGATGTTTGGTGACTAAATAGGAAGGTTTAGTGTGTAGTCCATGAATGCTGTTTCAGTTTTGCAAGCAGAACTCCGCTAAGCTCAAAGAATCTCAGCTCACCACATAGAAGACTTTCCCGCTTACACTAGATGCTTGCTGTTTGTTTTGTTCTTTTTAAGAAGGGGCAGGCTACCCAAAATTGTTTAACCTGAATATTTGTAGCTTTGTTTTGTTTGTAAAGTTCATGCTCACCAATGGACTCTTACAGCAAGCTGTTCAAACATGCGTGATTGCCCACTTCTTTATTCTGCAGCCTGTGGGATTTCCCCAGTTCTAATACAGATTTCCCCCAGGAGCAGTTTTGTCACTATATGGCATCTTTCCTTCAGTTAGCAGAGCAAAGTATGTGTAGGCTTTCTCAGAGCCTACTGCAATTTTGCTGATCTATGGACTGTTTCGGAGATGACAAGGATGCTAAAAATAGCAGAGCTCTCACTTGCCTCTGTGACACAGCATCTCCAAAATCATGCCAGGAGCTAGATTGTTTTCAGATGCTTTCAGATCTGGCTGCCTGACATGTGGAAATTTTTTTCTGACTTGGTTATCTCAAACAAGATTCTGGACCAGATTCTGATCTCGATTGTGCTCGTAGAAAACTCGTATTGACTGGCCTGAAAACCAGAGTAAATTATTTTAAAGGATTTATATGGTGACTCTGAGGGTATGTCTACACTACGGGATTAATTCGAATTTTGGAAACAGATTGTATAAAGTCGAATGTATGCGGCCACACTAAGCACATTAATTCAGCGGTGTGCGTCCATGTACCAGGGCTAGCGGCGATTTCCGGAGTGTTGCACTGTGGGTAGCTATCCCATAGCTATCCCATAGTTCCCGTAGTCTCCTCCGCCCATTGGAATTCTGGGTTGAGATCCCAATGCCTGATGGGGCCAAAAACATTGTCGCGGGTGGTTCTGGGTACATCCTCCCCCTCTCTCCAGGGAAGCAACGGCAGACAACCATTTCGTGCCTTTTTCCTGGGTGAACAGTGAAGACGCCATACCACGGCAAGCATGGAGCCCGCTCAGTTCAAGACAGCAGTCGTGAACATTGTAAACACCTCGCGCGTTATCGTGCAGTTTATGCTGAACCAGAACCTGCAAAACCAGGCGGCGAGGAGTAGGCTACGGCAGCGCGGCAGTGAGAGTGATGAGGACATGGACATGGAATTCTATCAAACGGCGGGCCCCGGCGCTTTGGAGATCATGCTGTTAATGGGGCAGGTTATAGCCGTGGAACGCCGATTCTGGGCCCGGGAAACAAGCACAGACTGGTGGGACCGCATAGTGTTGCAGGTGTGGGACGATTCCCAGTGGCTGCGAAACTTTCGCATGCGTAAGGGCTCTTTCATGGAACTTTGTGACTTGCTTTCCCCTGCCCTGAAGCGCCAGAATACCAAGATGAGAGCAGCCCTCACAGTTGAGAAGCGAGTGGCGATAGCCCTGTGGAAGCTTGCAACGCCAGACAGCTACCGGTCAGTCGGGAATCAATTTGGAGTGGGCAAATCTACTGTGGGGGCTGCTGTGATGCAAGTAGCCAAAGCAATCGCTGAGCTGCTGCTACGAAAGGTAGTGACTCTGGGAAATGTGCAGGTCATAGTGGATGGCTTTGCTGCAATGGGATTCCCTAACCTTGGTGGGGCGATAGATGGAACCCATATCCCTATCTTGGCACCGGAGCACCAGGGTACCCAGTACGTAAACCGCAAGGGGTACTTTTCAATGGTGCTGCAAGCACTTGTGGATCACAAGGGACGTTTCACCAACATCAACGTGGGCTGGCCGGGAAGGGTTCATGACGCTCGCGTCTTCAGGAACACTACTCTGTTTAAACAGCTGCAGCACGGGACTTACTTCCCGGACCAGAAAATAACCGTTGGGGATGTTGAAATGCCTATAGTTATCCTTGGGGACCCAGCCTACCCCTTAATGCCATGGCTCATGAAGCCATACACAGGCAGCCTGGACAGGAGTCAGGAGCTGTTCAACTACAGGCTGAGCAAGTGCAGAATGGTGGTAGAATGTGCATTTGGACGTTTAAAAGGTCGCTGGCGCTCGTTACTGACTCGGTCAGACCTCAGCCAAACCAATATCCCCATTGTTATTGCTGCTTGCTGTGTGCTCCACAATCTCTGTGAGAGTAAGGGGGAGACCTTTATGGCGGGGTGGGAGGCTGAGGCAAATCGCCTGGCTGCTGATTATGCGCAGCCAGACACCAGGGCGATTAGAAGATCACACCAGGAAGCGCTGCGCATCAGAGAAGCTTTGAAAACCAGTTTCATGACTGGCCAAGCTACGGTGTGAAAGTTCTGTTTGTTGAAAACCCGCCTCCTTGATTAACTCATTCCCTGTAAGCAAACCACCCTCCCCCCTTAAATCACAGCTTGCTTTTAAAGGAAATAAAGTCACTATCGTTTAAAAATCATGTATTCTTTATTAATTGATTATAAACATAGGGAGAGAACCGACAAGGTAGCCCGGGTGGGGTTTGGGAGGAGGATAGGAGGGAAGTAAAAGGCCACTGAAAAAATTCAATATAATGACAGCCTTTTGGTTGGGCTGTCCACTGGGGTGGACTGGGAGGGTGCACGGAGCCTCCCCCCCCCGCGTTCTTACACGTCTGGGTGAGGAGGCTATGGAACATGGTGAGGGGGGAGGGAGGTTATACAGCGGCTGCAGCGGCACTCTGTGATCCTGCTGCCGTTCCTGAAGCTCCACCAGACGCCGGAGCATGTCCGTTTGATCACGCAGCAGCCCCAGCGTTGCAGCCTGCCACCTCTCATCTTGAGCGTCCCTCATGACCTCACGTTCACTGGCATCTTTCCTGTACTTAGATACCGTGTCCTTCCACTCATTCAAATGAGCTCTTTCATTGCAGGTGCATTCCATTATTTCCGAGAACATCTCGTCTCGCGTCCTCTTTCTCCGCTGCCTTATCTGAGATAGCCTTCGGGACGGAGGAGGGAGGCTTGAAAAATTTGCAGCTGCTGGAGGGATGGAAAAAAGGAGAGAAGTTTTTAAAAAGATACATTTTACAGAACAATGCTTATACTCTTTCACGGTGAACAACACTATTCACATTACATAGCACATGTGATTTCAGTACAAGGTCGCATTTTGCATCTTAATATTGAGTGCCTGCGGCTTTGGTGTTAGAGTTCACAGACGCAGGTCCGGGCAACAGAATTCGGCTTGCATGCGGCCATGGTAAGCCATTGTCTTTCGGCTTCTGCGCCCTCCTTTCCCACATACCAAGCAAAGCCCGTTGAGTGCTGTGGTTTTCCTGTTAACCTTCAGCAGCAGAAAACAAACTAACACCCCCCCCCATCCAATTCTCTGGGATGATCGCTGTACCCCTCCCCCCACCACGTGGCTGGTATCAGGGAAGATCCCTGCTAGCCAAATGTGAAAAGCCCAGTGCCAATTCCCCCCCCAGCCCCCACCCCCGCGCTTGGCTAACTGCAGGGAAGGATTTCTTTTCAGCCACAGGCAAACAGCCCAGTAGGATGGGCCACCTCTGTCCCCTTAATTAAATTCCCGTATTTCAACCAGGTTACCATGAGCGATATCACTCTCCTGAGGATTACACAGCGACATAAAGAACGGATGTTGCTTGAATGCCAGCAAACACCGGGACCATACGCTGCCAGGCTTTGTCATGCAATGATACCAGATTACTTGCTACTAGCATGGCGTGGTCAAGTGTCCTACCATGGAGGACGGAATAAGGCTGCACTGCCCAGAAACCTTCTGCAAAGGCTTTTGCTTCGTGGAGATGTCCCTGGAGGATTTCCGCTCCATCCCCAGACACGTTAACAGACTTTTCCAGTAGCTGTACTGGCCGCAAATGCATCCCAAGTCCTCAGGGCAAATTAATAATTAAAAAACGCTTGCTTTTAAACCATGTCTTATATTTTAAAAGGTAAACTCACCTGAGGTCCCTTCCATGGGGTCATGGTCTTGGGAACTGGCTTGGGAGGCTTGGGAGGGTACTTCAGTCAGGCTGAGAAAAAGATCCTGGCTGTTGGGGAGAACGGAGTCTGTGTGCTCTCCGCAAGCTCGTCCTCCTCCTCCTCTTCCCCGTCCGCAGAATCCTCAGGTGTGGCTGATGAGATTACCCCCGCATCGGAATCCACGGTCAGAGGTGGGGTAGTGATGGCGGCCCCCCCTAGAATTGCATGCAGCTCAGCGTAGAAGCGGCATGTCTGCAGCTCTGACCCGGAGCGACCGTTTGCCTCCTTTGTTTTCTGATAGGCTTGTCTGAGCTCCTTGACTTTCATGCGGCACTGCTCTGAGTCCCTATTGTGGCCTCTCTCCATCATGCCCTTGGAGATTTTTTCAAAAGTTTTGGCATTTCGTCTTTTTGAACGAAGTTCTGCTAGCACTGAATCCTCTCCCCATATAGTGATCAGATCCAGTACCTCCCGTATGGTCCATGCTGGTGCTCTTTTTCGATTATCGGCCTGCATGGTTACCTGTGCTGATGAGCTCTCTGTGGTCACCTGTGCTCTCCTGTGCTGGGCAAACAGGAAATAAAATTCAAATGTTCACGGGGCTTTTCCTGTCTACCTGGCCAGTGCATCCGAATTCAGATTGCTGTCCAGAGCGGTCACAATGGTGCACTGTGGGATAGCTCCCGGAGGTCAATACCATCGAATTGCGGCCACACTAACCCTAATTCGAAATGACAATATCGATTTCGGCGCTACTCCGCTCGTCGGGGAGGAGTACAGAAATCGATTTTAAGAGCCCTTTATTTCGAAATAAATGGCTTCGTTGTGTGGACGGATGCAGGGTTAATTTGATTTAACGCTGCTAAATTCGAATTAAACTCATAGTGTAGACCAGGCCTCAGATTGGAATCTACTTCTGTCTGTATTAGTTCATGTTGCAGTAGGTATCTAAACTTACTGTTGGAGTTCTATTATATATTTCTTTGAACATGATTTTGTGTATACATACCATTGTATCCAGTTGCTGAAAGTGAGGTTCCTCTTTTCTTTGTATATTTAATACTGTTATTCAGACACGCCTGAAATTTCCCCTTTTGAGGTGAAAGCAATGCAGGGAAATGTCACTTAAGTGAGTAATGTGTACTCATTTTTTCTTTCCTTTTCAGACTGATGATGCCACTTTTCTGTAGAGAGATGGTGGAATTGTTGGACAAGAATGACAGCTTAGTCAACCACACCAGTTTATCAAACTATGCATTTCTCTATGGAGTCTTTCCAGCAGCACCTGGCGTGGCTATCTTTGCAAACCAGTTCAATATGGAAGTAGAGATTGTATGTGCCTGACATTTAGCAAACTCAGCACTAATTTTGATTTTAATTTTACTGAACTAATATTTTTAGTACAAACTTTTGAGAAAGTTAACTTTTCATAATATAGACACATCTGGGTCTCTTATGCTCCCCAGGGATCAAAATATGAATTACATTTCAAATTAACAATTAAACCATGCAATTTTTTTCTGCTTTCTGTTTCAAGTGTTCACATAAGACAGATTTTATTTTTTTTTTAAACCTAAGATCCTATTCCTAGAGTCTAGATTAAGAAAAATATGTGGACTGAAATAACTTAAAGCATAAGGAAAATTCTACATGCTCCTGTTGAAGCCAATGGAAATGTTATCACTTGCTTCAGTGGGAGCTGAATTAGGTCACTGCTATGAGCTTTTGAAAATCCCACCTAGAGTGACTCTCCCCTTTGGTTAAACCTTATGATAAAAACATGTAGTTCTTGTTTCTTATCCAGAGGACACTGCTCCAACTTACCTATTGGATTTATTACAAATAACTCTTAAACAGAAGAGATGTTTTATGAAGTGAGACAAATTCTTACAGGTATTCCCCATACGCTTCAGGGTGGAAAGTCCAAGTAGCCAGGGTGCATCATGTTTATTACCAGACCCAGCAAATGGCTCCTATCCACAGCTTCCCATATAGATTATTCAAGATGCTGAGAGAGAGAGAGAGAGAGAGAGACTCTGGGGAATAGACTATATATGGAGCTGCTGCTGCTGCCTTGAATATGGGCACACATTGATGCTGCTTTTTTAGCAGCATTTTGGAGTGGCATTTCACATAGTTCCAGAATCTGGCCCTATATACATGTGCATCTGTAACTGTTTGATTGTTTTCAATATTCCTTCTAGGCAAAATAATATTAAAACATTTGTCTTAATTTTTTAAAAGAACTACACAGATTGTTGCAAAAATATACAAGAAAGATACAATAACGAAGCATTGTAGGCTGAATTTTGTGTCTACCAACCTTAGCAATGTCCCTTTTTTAGTCAGAGGGCTGGTGTGTGTAAAATCTCCACTGCTTCCGCCGTGTGAATTCTGAAAGCAAGGAAGCCATGGAAAACCAAAATATAAGTAACTTATAAACACATCCAGGCTTTTTTTCCCTCCTTGAATTTGAGTGACAGAAAATGCACATCTGCACAACCAAATGTTGTTAATGTAAAACATAAAGCTGTGCATTGGAGGGAAAGACTAAGCTGTGACACACAGCACTGTACTGCGTGTGCCCAGGCCTGTACTGGAGTCATCGGGATTACTCGTGTGAGAATGCACTGTTAATTTATGAGAATTTGCAGAGAGGGCTCCCAAATGGACGTTGTTTTTGATTACGCTCGTTACAAGATGTTCATCTTATTCTTAACTGTCTGCAAAAAATGGATGTATTTCCTTCAATTCATAGCCCAAATTCTAGTTGATCTTCTAACCATGCAATACATTGACTTCAGTAGAATTCCATATGGTATTTAAGACCAGGGTAGAATTTTGCCCATAGTATATTTCGTAAAAACATAATTTAACTAGAGATTTGATATCTTCTCCACTGTCTCCTCTTGATTTCTCTTTGCAGATTACCTCAGGAATGGTGATAAGCACATTTGTGTCTGCTCCTATCATGTATGTTTCTGCTTGGCTATTGACCATTCCATCTATGGATCCAAGCCCACTGGCATCTGCAATCCAAAACGTTAGCTTTGATATAAGTATTGTCAGTCTCGTCTCCCTGGTAAGTATTGATAATACAGTAAGGCGAAGAAAATACCAAAACCACATTAAGTGGCAGTAAGGTAGTGACAAACAACAAGCCAGGTAATTGAAAGACAAAATTGTCATTTCATCACTCTTATCCTGTTGTAGGAGAGGGGAGGAGAGAAGAAAGAGGCTCCCCAGTGTAGGGTAAATGGTCCACCATAAAGCTAACATGAACACTAAGTGGTAGTAAAAAAGGATGGGCCAGTGGTTAGGGCATTAGAGAGAGGGCGTGCGCCAGATCCTCCTATCCTGAGCACCCCTAAGGAGGCATAGGTGGCTTTTCAGCATCTTTTCCACCCCTTTGTTTGTGAGGGGCAAGCAGCCTTCAGCACATGATAGAGCAGCTTTAACTTGCCCCAGCAACAACAGTCCCCTAGAAGTCACACCATCCCAAGCACACAGAACTGCACTGTGGCTATGCCTACTATGGGAAAGGGACTGGGAGCAGGTGGCATAGAGCTGACTCTTCCAGCTTTGTTACCTAAAAACAAAAGGAAATGACTTGTTGGATATTTAATTCCGGTATGGTAAGCCTGAGTGCTCATCTTAATTTTTAAAAGTCCTAAATTGAACTCTTATTTCTTTTGTGTGTTTCAGATCTGGTCTCTTACTGTTATTCTTTTGAGTAAGAAATATAAACATCTTCCTCATATGCTGACAACAAACTTACTCATTGCTCAGGTCAGTACCATGTAGAATATAAAAAACTTCAGATACAAGCTTTTATTTTTTCTGAAAAAGCTTTCCACACAGAGATTACTTTATTTATTTTTATATATATATATATATATAAAATAAAGGGAAAAAAGATCTAACACGTTACTTTCTAAATAGCTTCAGTGTTACTATGCCTCAGAGATTTTGTGTAATAGACTGTATAGTATTTACTGTACAGAACAATTGTTTGTGATTCTGTTGGAATAAAATGATGATTGATGATGACATTAAAGTCTTTCTGATAGAACTGTGTCTCAAACTGAGAAATAGAGGAAATTCAGAGGGAAAGCTCAGATTTGGGATACATTCTTTTCTCAATTTTATATGTGTAATTCTAAGTGATGTTAATCATATCTCTAAAGATATATTCTATCTTTTCACCCCAAAATGCTTCCCAATCTATATATACATTAAGCACCATTGAAATGAAGCCATCTTCATTTGGTTGCTGTCAGCCACTTGAGGACATCTGGTACACAGCAGATGGCCCAACAGTGAGAGGGAAATGTTGGCCAAGGACACCGAGCAAAACCTTGTATTTGAGAAAAGAGCCATGGGATCTTTAAGGTTCAGACTTGACAGAAAAGATTTGGATTTATAAGGTCTCCGCTGCAAGATTTGCATAAATGGAGTAAATTGCATGAGAATTCTCCATGTACTGTGAGACAAGAAAAGACTGAACCACCCTTTACTCACTGGAATCTGTGTGTGTGCTTCTTTTTTCCCATGCTTTGCAAATGTTACTCTTGCCTGTCATATAGATAGGATCATAAACATGCAGCATAAATTCATACAGTAGTTGCGGGACTGTTCTCTCCATACACATATGTAATTCCCATTGTTACAAGTAGGAGTGAGTTACATGTGCCTAGCATTGGGAGAAAAGAACACATAGGACCTTCTTTCCTGGAAGTCAACTGCAAAACTCCCATTGAGTTCAGTGGGAGGATGATGGTGCCTGTTGTGTGCATATGCAGCAGACCTTTTTCTTAAGTATAATATTGATAGAAATATATAGTACAAAATATTAAAACCAGCGAGGCTCCGTTGACTATTATGGGGTCATCCTTTTTAAATATGATTTAAATCGGACACTTCATTTTTATAACTGCAAGTTAACTTCAGCTGTAAAGGTTATTGTTCTTAAATTTTTATTATAGTAATTTATCTGGGCCTCTTCACTACTAAGATTATCCTTGGACAGGTTGTGTCCCCAAGTGTGAATTATTTACCTGGTAATTCTCCCAGATATCCAAACCTCTATCAATCTCAGGTTTTTTTCAGTGCCCCTAAAACACTTGAGACAAAAAGGGTGTGTAATACATTTTATAACATTTGTTTTCTGAACCCTCTTCCTTCAGGTGTCTCTAACTCTAGTTATTTTTGTTGTCAAAAATAGAAAATCCCTGAAAAACAGATGCTTATGTCAGTGACGTAGCCTTAACTTGAGGCCACTATTGCACTGCTTTAATGCTGTCAAAACTCATTTTTAAATATCTGAGAATCCATAAATTCAAACAAAATTAGGTTGTCTGGCTGCAGATAGTGGATTTTTGGTAACTATTGTATCTGTGCCACACTATTTATTTTTCCCCTAATATTTTCATTTCAATACAAAAATGATTGCAGCTTCACTCTCCTTTCACAGGTTGTTGCCTGCATTGGAATGGTGATATGGAATTTCATTATTAGAGAGAGAAACATCACTCTGCAGATTCTGGTGTTCATCTTGTTATACAGCTCGCTTTATAGTACTTATTTGTGGACAGGTAAGTTGGAATGTGAAAAACTTCTGCTTTCATGTGGTAAAAATAAGTATTGTAGGGTACAATTAATGTTCTAGAGTAATTGATTGTACTCTGCAGAGTCATCTTTCCTCACATTGTATGTTAATCATTTATATAATATTATAAATGTTCACAGTTCTGTACAGTGGTAGGTCATTGCCAAACAGAAACATACATGCCTGCACTGAGGAGCTTACAGACTAAGGCCCTGATCCTGCAATTGGTAGTTTGTAGATACATTGCTGTGCTTATGCAGAGCTCCGTTGCCTTGAGTGCAGTTCTGCATAGATGCAGCAGCCTGCTTGTACTGAACAAATTGCAGGAATATGCCTTAAAGGCAAAAGCAAACACAGAGTGAACAGTGGGGTTTAGCCTTTTAACATTTCATAAACAGTGTGTGGGTTTTCTGTAGGTTCTTAAGGATGGAGACAGTGGCAGATTGCTGTATAATAGCATAACTTCCCCAAAGTTCTGCTAGGCATATGGGGTGGCATGGAAGTGGACAAAACAGACCAAAAGAGGTGGAAGGAATGAGGCAGGATACTTGGATAGCCTAATGTGAGTGTGACGGGGTGTACCAACCCTGCATGGGGCCAACAGGGCCTGCCCAATCACGGTGAGCCCAAGAGACCACAGACCTCGCCTCTGCTGCACATGCTCAAGGTGGAAGGGACAGATAAAAGGAGGCAACCCAGCTCAGTCTGGGCTGGCTGGGGAGGAGGAAGGATGTGTGCTGCAGGCTCCTGCAGAGACGCCTGTGACTCTCCAAACGGTGGGGACTGTGGACCTGGACTACGCTGTGGACGACCAGCCAACTGCAGAGACTGACTGGGACGCTGAGCCGCTGCCAGCCGGGGAGAGGCCCGAGATGCACCTTGCGATAGAAAGGACCCAGGGAATGTGATAGAAGCTGATGCTTAAACTCTTAACAGGGAATTTGCCTGGGTTCCCCTCCAACCCCCACCCCACCTGCCAGTAGGTGTGGCTACTGCTTGTTTATTCTGCCCCGCCCAGGGGCTACAGATTGACTGTTTGTTCCACCCTGCCCAGAGGGTCAGAACCCCAACTGCTATTGCCTGTCCCAGCCAGGAGGCCCACGGGCCATAGTCTGTTGTCTGCTTGGTCCCGCCAGGGGTCCCGAGCCCTCCTTGTTGTACTTACCTGATCCCACAGGGAGTCCCGATGACACTGTGATGGGATGTACCAACCCCGCACTGGGTCAATGGGGACGGCCCCACTCAACACGCAGGGCCCCCCATGATAGTGAGGATGACCATGTAGAACCATGTAGTTATCTGAATTTGCCACATCATGTAGATTATGTTTTTTTTAGCTTTTCATTGGCCTTTGATGAGAAAACATGAACAGGCACAGACAAGGTTTCTTGTGAGGAAACTTTAGCCAGGCTTGAAAAGGCCTCCCGCCTCTCCTGTACTACTCAGTCATACATGTGTCTCAGGACCAGTTTTAAGTGGGCAGCCTCTTTGCACTTGCACTTCATTCACTCATACCCACATACGGTTAACTCCATAAAGGCAAGGCATTTCCCAATGGGAGTAGCTGGTTGAAAATCAGGCCCCTTATTTAGACACCTAATTATGGACTTGGGACCTCAGCTTTGGTTGACCATTTTTAAAAATCTTATCCACAGTTTTTCACATAAAACATGGAAGTATGTAGTTTGCTAACTTCCTGAGTTGTGAAGGACTGAAAATAGAATTTGGAAGTCCAGCTCAAAGACACTAGTATGTATATGTAAAAATGTACAGTTTCTGATTATGTATAGTTTATATTAAAGTTTATATTTATATTTAGCTATACCAGATTAATAATTAATCAATAATTGTTATAGTATCCAACTGGTCAATACGTTGATATAACACCTATCTATAACACCTGCTACTAATGTCCTTATTAGCAACTATAAAAACAAACTACTCATGTCTAACATTCTTATGACCTCTACTAAATGTTTATAAATCCATTAGAAACCATTTGTAAATGGAACTTTACTGCACAGTGAGCCCAAGTTTCTTTAAAATTTTAAATACCTATTTATAATGTAACTTTTGAAGGTAATAGATTTTGTATAATTTTGTCAGAGTAAAACTAGAGAAAAAACATTGCAGCTTTTGACTTAATATGTTGAGCAAGAAAGAAAAAAATCTTACCAGCTGTGTGATATTGGATACCAGTTGTAGCGTATCTAGACTCTTCAATTGTTCCTTTTTTTTTTTTAATGAAAAGTAATAACGCAGACATTTCTATTGTCTTCTTAGGTTTCCTCTCTCTGACTTTACTCCTGTTAAAGAAAAGAGACGTAATAAAGATCCCTGTTGGCTTTATCATCGTAGCTGGATGGGGGTAAGTTGGCAGAAGTTTCCTGTAGAATAAATGAGAACGTGCAAAATAATTATTTTCCTGACACACTTTGTATTTTGCTGTTGCAGCATCCCAGCACTTCTAGTGGGAATCTTACTAATAACTGGTGAACGTAATACTGATAGCATTGACTCAGCATTTTTTTATGGAAAATATCAGGTATGAGTGTTTCTCTTCACCCCTTCTGACACCTGCCTTTCACAGTACGTTATCGAGAAACTGTTTGTTTGTTTGTTTTCTCTCTTTGCTTTACATATAACTAAAGAGCTTTCTTCCAAGTACAGTTTACAGTACTAGCAATGCAAATACTAGGGATCAAATAGTCACTACTCAGCTTGAAGGCTGTGGTAGTAAAATGTTTTTCTGTAACAATCATGAAAGACTATTTGAACAGTGAGCCTTTTCGGCAACATTGACAAAAAGAAAGCAGGGACTGAATAGCCTGGGAGTGATAATGGGCTGTAAATCCCTCGTCCTCTAGGTCAGTGGTTTCCAAACTTTTTACTAAGGTAATCCACCAATTGCATTTTGATAATTTTTTTTTTTTTTTAAACCCACCCGGAGTCCAAATTCGTGGGGGGGAGGGGGGCGCAAAATCATAGGCCAGCATCCTTTTCTCCTCCCCTGCTGCCTTGACCTGCCAAGGGGCAGCGGCACCCTCTGCCCTGACGCTAATCTTAGCCCGATGCAGAAGGGGGGTAAAGTTAGAGAATGAGCCAAGCCCACCTTGTAGTCACCCAGTGGCAATGGCTCCTGGCCCATGAGACTGGACTTGGCTCCCCACTTCAGGCATTGCTGCCTGTTGCACAGGGTTGCAGCGTCCCTCAGGTTTGGTCCAACCATCCTTCTGTCATGATGGAAGGGCGGCCAAGCCACATTTGAGTGAGTGGCACTGCTATCCCAATGGCAGGTCACAATGCTTGGAATGGGGGAGCTGGGCCCCACCCCAGGGGACAGGAGCTGCCACTGCACAGTGGGTACAGGGCAGGCTTGCTTTCTAAACCCCTGATCCTGAGGCCTCCCCTCCACATTGGGCCTGTAACCCATCTACAATTTTCCTGCAACCCTCTGGTGGGTTGCTACCCACCATTTGGGAAACACTGCTCTAGGTTACCAGTTTGAATCCAGCTTAGCTTGGTAGTTAGCTAAAGTTGTTACCATCTAATGGCTAATCAGTGGTCTTAGTCAAGGTCCTATAGACAGGTGTCCACACTACTAGAGCATTACATCAAGTGGCAATAATTAGCATCCTCGTTGGGAGTCTTGGCAGAGAAACCAAGGACTGAAAGCGCCTGGAGTCTGAACTACACTCTTATTGATAAATTGTCCATTCATCTCTGGCATGACGTACACAACTGGGGCAATGTGAGGAAGCTCCCCTTGCTGTAGTTTTACTTTGCCGGTGCATAGAGAGGACATGAATCTGCAGGGTTGTCAATTTGGTACTTGTCACAAGTACTAAAACAATTTCCAAATTGATACTGTGTGTTGATGGCAGATCTGTCAGACAGAAAGGCTAATTGGACTTGCAGAAGGAGAGGGGGTGGAAAATGGAGCCCTGCAAAAGGAGGAAAAGAGAGTGCACTTGTCCTTGGAATAAGAATCACAGAAGAAGGAGAAATGGGGGGGGGGGGGGAAGGACGGGAAGTAGGTGAGAGCTCTCATTGCCTGGAGAGAAGGGTTCCTACAGAACAAAAGCCAAAGAAAAAGAACCATCTGCGGGTTATCCAGGCTAGGAAGATCAGCTCAGCCAAGCATGCTGAGTGGACTTTTAGCTGCCTTTATGTCTTGTGGCATAAATATAGAAATACATTTTGTTTTGTTCAGATTTAGGTGCTCCTGGAGGGTTGGATTCTAAAAAGCACTAGTATTCAATGTATCAAAAAACAAGCTTTTACATTTTCTTATGTTAAGGAGGCCTATCTTTTCTCTTGATTTCCTCTGACAGATGGTTACCACAGCAGTGACCCTATTCATCAGCATTCTGATATCAGGTATCTCACTTCTGTGTATGAACAGAAATGGACAGGAGACTGACTATGAGGTATTGAACCCATATTCACATAATGGCCAGAGGGAGAACTCTGAAAGGGAAGGGAATGAGGAGAGTCAGACGTCAAGCAGTGGCTCTCCACCTTTCGCAGAATCCTCTGCAGAAAGAGGTACAGTGCCTGGCTGTGCAAAAAACTGGGAGCTGGGGATAAACCATAATTCTGTGCATGAGTTTAACCTCTACCTGTTGGAAAGGGAAGCGGGGGGAGGGGAAAAGCTTGTCTTTGTCAGTTCTTGAGAAATGCTAAGCTGCTATGGTGATGCGTGAAAATATAACCTTAATAGTGCACTTTCTCTCAGTTACTTTAATATGATGATTTAAGGGAGGTTTCTTAGTTATCACTATACATAATACTGTGGGTGTATGTATTTAAAAATATAGTGGTGTGTATGTGATATCCATGTGATAGATCTCATTGATCAGGCATCTCTGACCATTTCATCTGCACCCTGCCCACTAACCCATCTCTTTCAGGACAGTCAAACTATTCCTTGTCCTACTAATTTTGATTTAGTGTGCTCAGTTATGCCAGTACTCCCTTACTTTGTTTATGTAGCCAAGAGCACCTACATTGCTCCCATAGTGTAATGTGTTTGAAAACTTTAGTATACTAGGAGTCTGAAAAAGATCCTCTCTGAATGGAAGCTGGAAGAGAATTGTCACACCCTTCTCCTTTAAAAAGCAACAGAGGGTCCTGTGGCACCTTTAAGACTAACAGAAGTATTGGGAGCATAAGCTTTCGTGGGTAAGAACCTCACTTCTTCAGATGCAAGGCCTTGCATCTGAAGGCTTGCATCTGAAGAAGTGAGGTTCTTACCCACGAAAGCTTATGCTCCCAATACTTCTGTTAGTCTTAAAGGTGCCACAGGACCCTCTGTTGCTTTTTACAGTTTCAGACTAACACGGCTACCTCTCTGATACCTTCTCCTTTAGGCAGTCGGTAATTTGGATATTTGCAGACGTTCAGTCAATGTTCTTCTTTTAGAAGATAATAGAATAATTTTGTTTCCCATCACATTACTATAAATCAGGGAAACACTAACTATCTTTAATACTTAATATTTTTAATAGGTTGCTGTTCATGTCAAACAATAAATGGTGAGTTATGCTGCTCTGGAGAGGGAGAGCCAGTGTCAAATGCCACCACTAATGATAGCTGTACTCCTCCCACCGAGACAGGTACAATAATAATGTATTCTCATATAATATTCTATCTATTGCAATAGTAGCAAAAATTAAATTGGGAGATGTCGTCACTTTAACTGTTCTACGTGGATATCCTGAACTTCTAATTAAAATAGAAGGCTTTTGCTATCATGTAACTTCTTATAGTTTACGCTCTGCCATCAGAGACAGTTGTAGTATTTTTTTATTGTCCAGAACTATTAATTTGTAACAGACAATTTAAAAAGCTGCACAGAATGCAACTCTTTTAGGGGATTTGTCCTCAGATCTTTCAGCACTAGTCTTCACACAGGGGATGGGACTTTCAAGATATAGGGCACTTCTATCAGTTCATAAATTCCTGGTCCTAAACTGTTGGGGTTTGCATGAAGGGCCTAATCCAAAGTCCATAAAAGTCTTCCTATTGATTTCAGTGGGCTCTGGATCTAACCCTGTAGATTGTATTTTGCCCTCATATGGAACATTCCCTTCCAAGTATTTGGAGTTTGGGAAAGTAAGTGTTTGAGGGGGCCCAAAGAGCCACGGAAATTGAAGAATAGTTCACAATGAACTTTCTGCACCCTGCGAGAACCCTTGGTCCAGCCCATGCACACATTTACTTCTCAACAGCCATCAAAGTGATCATGCACACTGCAGCCTTCCTTAGCTGCACACTTTACAGGCAACTCCATTCCATACGTACTGCATGCACAACATGTACCTTTCAACAGGTCCGAACTCTTTGGAACCCAAACCATTTCTCACTGCAACACTTAATTGGGTCTCCTCAGTGAGGGCTATTTCCACACAGTTTATCCCCAATCACTTAGGCTGTAGAGCCATTCGAACAAATGTCACAGGGAAGTGGGGGGTGGTGGTAAATGTGTGTGGCCTTTTTCATTCCTACCCCCAAATGGCTGAACCTTATTTGCTCAAATCAAGCAGAGATGATTTCAGCCTGATAGGGGTTACAATGGAAACACTTGTGTAACCTTAATTATTTCAGTTGATCATGCTTCCCACTGTTTTACCGAACATGCAGTTCTTTTGTTGCCATCTAGTGGCAAGTACGGAGAACTTTTTAATAACCACCTGTAACTTGCAGTTTGAAACAAAAGGAATATCCATTCGGTAAGGGTATTTATAGCTGTCTTTAATGATGTGGGGTTATGGTATATTGCTTTAGAATTGTATGCTAACAGAACTGTGTAGAGTTTTGATACTGGCAGAAACAGGAAGAAATTAACTGATTAATCTGTAGCTCAACGAGGCTAGAATATACAGCAAGTTAGAAACAACAGTGTTTTTCTAAATACTTTCACTGTACTGGAAATTCATTGTCAGATTAAAAACTTGTTCTGCAAAACTGTTAATTTTTTTAGTACTGCCAGGAACAGTTTCTCAGAGCTAACCACTACTAAACTTTGCACTAGTGTAGAGCTGTGATTTAGGCAGCAAAAGTTTTTGTTTTGTAAAGTTTTCCTGGTTAGGGAGAGAGTAACTATCTCCACCAGAAATCAACCAGTCCGCTTTGGGACAGCTGTCTGAACAATTTATAGTTAAAGCTAACATTAAAATTTCCCTTTTTGTGCATGCAGCCTCAGCACAGAAATTAAAAATGATATTATACATGCAAATTCCAGAAGTAATAATAGTGTAGTTTGTGCATGGACTTGGAGCCAGGAACTCCTGAGTTCTTCAAGACTACAGTGTGTGTCAGCAATGATTAAATCAGTCATTTCAGCTCTGAATAATGTGTAGGTCCCAAACATGAAGAAAGCTGTGTGTGTGGACATTCCTGTTGTTCACTTCCTCCTCCCATCTCTCCCCAATACTGCCTTCTCCTCATTGCTTCTAAAGGATTGTTGTAAGATTGTGGCTTTCGACTGAGTATTGTACAAGCTGTCTAGTACACTTCTTGACAGTAGGGTCAGAATGTCAGACTGTTTAAGTTAAAAAGCCTAATTATAAATTCTGGTTAATGTTTTGCAGCTAATCAGTGTGAGAGTCAGTGCAGTTCTGAAAACTGCCTATTGGCACAGGAAGAACAACGTCTGCAGAGTGGAGACAAACAACTGGCTAGACACGTGTTGCTGTGTTTACTTCTCATTGTGGGCCTGTTTGCTGTAAATATTTCCTCTTTCTGACGTTGTTTAGATCAATGGTTTGTGACACTTTTTCAGGAAACCTATATAGGCAGACCAGTAAAAAGCTTGTAGTTCCCCATTTTTCTGGGTCAATGTCAATTGAGTCTGCACTATATTAAATGAATGTGTGTCTCAGTTCTGTCCCTCATTAGAAGAGTACATCACAAAAGTAATTGTGCTAACTCTGTACCGTTAACACTGCAGATGGCCGTGAACAAGTCAGGGCTGACAACAGTATGGGGAGGGCCAAAATTTGAAATCTCATTGGTCTGCCAATTCATCAGACTTTTTTCAGGGATATCTTTCTTCACTACACAATCGTCAGCTTTTTAAAAGTGCAGTAGTTCTTTGAAAAGGGGCTACCTAAAAAATGGCTCCTTCTTGCTGAACTGATCTGTGCGGATTCAGAATTCAGGTTGCTTTAGTGATGACAAATACGATGGTGATAAACATGGTATAAGAACCTGTATAAAATAAAACAGAAAAATCTATTCATGCTATTTATATTAGCACTGTGGACTCCACACAGTCACCCAGTAAGCTGGACTCTATTCCTTTGCTGCATCATCAACAGAATTATTTACTACCTTCCAGTTAGAGCCAATCAGTGACTCCTGTGAGATACCGTTGAAGACTCCAGACTGCTTGCTGGAGTGTAACTAAGTCAAGATTTGACCTGCAGAAACTCTATTGCTGGTGGTGATGCAGAAGAAGGAAACAACCCAGCTCAACTTTCAGAGCCCAAGTAGAGTTTGTAGGGCTGACAAAAAACATACATTTTTACTTGTAAAAAGTGTATGTTTGATATAGAAACAAAGAGGAATCAGTGAACCCCACAGTGCCATTATTAGTCAGAGCAGAACTGCTTTTTAACTAGGTCAGTGGTTCTCAAAGTTCATTGCACCGCGACCCCCTTCTGACAACAAAAATTACTGCACAACCCCAGGAGTGGGGGGACCGAAGCCTGAGCCGGTCCAAGCCCTGCCGCCCTGGGCTTCAGGGGGGCCTATAACCTGAGCCCCACTTCTCTGGACAGTGGGGCTCGTGCTTTGGCTTTGGCCCTCAGCAGTGGGACTCAGGCTTCAGCCCCGGGCCTCAGCAAGTCTAACGCCAGCTTTGGCACCCCATTAAAATGAGGTCCCGACCCACAGTTTCAGAACCGCTGAACTAGGTCATTGGAAGCAAGTTTTCCTTTTTTTCCAAATATTGTATATCAGACATTTCAAATAGTTACAAATAAATTTTTGTGGTGGCCCACAAAATAGAGGTACTTGAAATTTTGGCCCCAGTTTTATCTATAAATCAATTATCAGATTTTTAGTTGCAGAAACTATTAAATGAACTATGAGCTCCTTGCTACTCAAAAATGATTTCACTTTTATGCCCACATGAGCTACCATTTGTTTTTCCAGATTATGTTCAGCTGAAGTGCATACCAGCACCATTTCAGCTGCTATTGAGCTTCCATAAAAGCAAGAAACAATGTAGAAAATGCTGGTGTTCAGCTCAGTAGGAATGTTTGCTTTCTGCCTTATGAAATATTGGCTCAGATAGGTTTACTACTTTATTGATTACCTAAGTATGCATAGAGGTTAACATAAAAGAACAAGGTCCTCCTTTGTTTAGGGTATTAGAGGTGCAGGCCCTCAGCAGTGATGGTACATTTCACCCTTAAAATTGATCAGAATATGTGGGTCCCATTTACAGCTACTGAACCTCACAAAGAATGTAGCAGGTTACTTTTCAGTGACTGTTTTTGTTCTAGATGACTTATTGCATAAAGAGAATAAATGAGGTTTTTTTGTTATCTTCTGTGAAGAAGAGATAATTTGCTAACACTCAATTTATATTTTTAACAGAATCTGTCCAGCTGTTTGTGGTGGTTGTTCAACCAAGAACCTGGAAGGCTCTACGTGGAATTGCAGTTCTTTTGTGCTGTATTTAATTTTGGTCAGGTACTTAGCAATGTTTCCTTTGAAATCACTTATTTCTCTTCGCTGCTGACTCTGGTAGCTGCCATCTTTGCATGTTTTGGTAGCAGACAGCACTTTTGTGTTGGCTGAAGTCCCTCTGCCATGCTAAAACCTCCAATTTCTGTTGTGCTTTACTTTCAGTGTGTTGGCTTCTGTGTACCTGAGAGTCTTTTCAACTGCACAGTGTTTTATGGACATTAGAGGGTGATTTACACTGGCACAAATGGCAGCGGGGTTCTCAATGCCTGTTGAAAGTCAAAGGGAGCTAGACCTTGTCTATAGTGGAAGGTTGCCCCAGTTTAACTTAAGGTGTGAATTGACACCAATCTAGTTAAATGGGGCTAAAAGCTGTGTAGCCACACTCTTACTTCAGTATAATGGTGGCTTATTTCAGTTTGGTTAAATCTGTTCCTAATCATTTTAAACTAAACTGAAATAAGCCACCATCTAGTGAACTAAGCCTTTTGTATGAGTGTAACCATATTGGTTTAAAAGACGGTTCAGGTTATATCAGGTTATATATGCAACTTTCTTAGGTAGACAAGCCCTTGGGGACCATACTACCTTTGAAAATCTTCCCCTCACTCATTCTTTGTAGTAGGTGTCCTTTGGCTAAAACACCAAGCATTGAATTGGGAATATTTTCCTCTTGGGTTTAACAGATATTATGGTGCAAACATTCCTGAAATAACATGAAGTGCTCTTGGAGCCAAAATGGAACCGAATCCTACGAGGTGCTAGTGCCTTCTAGGATTTGCAGTGTCCTCAGCTCTCATTGATGATGCCAATCAGCATTTCACAACAATGAGAGTTGAGGGTGGTCGGCACTTCACAGAAGAAGCTAGCAATTTGCAGGATCAGAGCTATAAAAAAACCTCTGATGTCTTCTGGCAAGCTTCTTAAAATATGTAATCAAAATACATTACACTTGAGTGTGTGTCATTATTTTACTAGCACACAAATTGAAGAAGTTTTCATTGACAGACAAATTCTCCTTTCCAGCCATCTCTGATAATTTGCTGTCCCAAATCAGTATGTCCTTATGTCACACTTCATCACCTTGGATGAGATTCTGATGCCACATGTGCTGGAATGTGGCATCACTGAATGTATTGAGAATATGGAGTAGGCTGATAAGAAAGGAGTCGGGTCAGTGTATGTGTATATACACACACAGATATCTTGGTAATCAGCAGTGATCGGAAAGTACATGCTGAGACTTTCAGTGGAGGGTTGATAAAATGTGAGGTGTATCAAGTTTTCTAGAAAGGGGCAGTGATTCATTTAAACAGGTCACTCATCCAATTTTCTTTGGCTGCCTACCATGGCATTTTCTGCTTCACAGGTTGTTCATGCTATGCCTCCTGTTTGCAAGTTTTGTATGATGGGCAAGTGTTCCAGAAGTAAATTGCTATCAACTTATTATCCTCTTTATTTTAACTGGTCTTATCATGCAGATAGCTCTGGAAGGATGTTGTTGTGTTTGTAGTAGCAGATGAGATGTCGATCTACATGAATAAATTTACCAAACCCCTTGCTGGAGATGTTCTTTGACAGCCTATTGCATACCTGCCTCTGTCTGTCTCTTTAGAGTCCAGTATTTAAAGGATCCTTAATCCTATTTATTCTTTGAAATAGTGTCCAGGCCACAAAATTCAATCCTGATGGCACTGAATTCAGTGGATTATTTTAATTGTCTTTTCTTTCCTGGGTCTGAAATAATGTCATTTCTAGGTTTATAATACTGATATTTTTCTGTGTTGTGTTTTTTCCAGGGCTTCATATCCTTTGGTATTTTTGGTTTGGATAAACATTTAATCATTCTGCCATTCAAAAGAAGGTAAATCCAATCTTTCAACACTTACCTAGGCAGATTTAATGCTAAGGATAACTATTAATAATGTTATTGGTCTTTTAAACCTCTACTTCCATCGCTGCTCCTACCTCCTCTTCTGCCCATGCTCCTTCCAGGGTGCCACTCCTGAATGCCTCTTTGGTATTAGATTGGCGTGGACACATGCAGTGAGCTGCACTCTTCTGGCCATGCCTTAATGTCACTGCTGCTGGCTAATCAGAGTCAGTGGGTGCCAAACTGAAAATCTGGTGGGACATAAAAGCTCAGCTGAAAACTACATTTAAACCTTAGCTTACAAATAAGCTCTCGCTGCTGGTATAAGTGAAACTGTCAAAGCCACTGCTGCTTCCCCAAACACAGGGAAGCTGAATATGACTCCCAAGTCCCACACTGCCCCAAGCTGTGGGAAGAACTTAGGTTGTGGCTGGAGCTTGGGAGAGGACTGCCACCCATGGGCAACCCTAAATTGCACAGGGTCCAGGCAGTTCTGAATCCTGGAGGTATACCTAGTTCCTTGCCTCCACTCTGCCTTAGCTAGAATCAAGCATTTGAGTGTTCAAAGGCCAACAGTATATGGGCTAGGAAGTTCTATCATGAATAGCTAGTGTATGCACTATATTATAACAGAATTGGTGACAGAAATGGTGGAGAATTTTCCCCTGAGTTCTATAATATTTTTCCAGCTTTCATTTTAAATTGCCAGTTTCTTTGTTGAATTCTTGGTTAATTATTTTTCAGGTTTGAATTCCTCTGGGGTAGTAGAGAAGCAGCAGAACATGCAGAGTCTTCTGTACCTGAGGAAATCAGGATGACATGTCAACAGTTTGTTCATTATCACAGAGATGTCTGTGTCAGAAGCATTGTGAAAGACAGAAGGTGGGGCTCTGTTCCTTTACAGAGGTTCATTTAAACTGCAGTAAACTGTTCAGAGATCACAGGCTGGGAATAATAAGATAGCACTTCCATTAGTGTTTACAGCCGTGGCAAATGTCTTCAAATTGCAGTATACATCAATGTGAAAGATGAATATTTAGCAGCTTGTTTAGTTAACTTGTCTTCAGTGGAAACATCAAACCTCATTTTGTTGTGACTAAAAGTATTTGCATGAGAAAAAGCTTTGGGGGCCTAATCCTGCATCCTATACTTACATGCATTTGCTATGGCTACGCCTGTAAAGACTGCTCATGTGATTCTGGATTTGTAGGTCCTTATCCCTTACAAGTACATTCTTGTTGCTTATTCTTCATATGAAGTTATAATCATCTTGTGATGTCACACAAGCTTTCAGAAACAAATTGATGCCCCAAACTGTGTTTGAGGTGGAAGGTGGGGGAGAAGGAGCAGCAGAAGCAGAATAACTTAAACATATTTGTTTTGCAAATACCCATGATATAAAGAAAAGGCAGGAATGACTTTTCTAATCAGAATGCTTCAGATTTCCCCATGATGTGTGAGTAATTCTTTAAAGAAGGATGAAGTAAGGCAATCTGTGACATTTACCCAGGGTATAATCTGGACTAATCAGGGCTGGTGCTACCATTTAGGCAAACTAGGCGGTTGCCTAGGGCGCCAAGATTTTTTTTTACAGTGTTCCTACGCCCCCTCCCTAAGCGCACGGTCGCCGCTCCACTTCTCCCGCCTCCCAGGCTTGCAGCGCCAATCAGCTGTTTGGCGCCGCAAGCCTGGGAGGGGAGGAGAATTAGAGCGGGGGCGGCGTGCTCGGGGAGGAGGCGGAGCAGAGGTGAGCTGGGGTGGGGAGCTGCCGCACGGCTCCCTGGGCTGGGGGAGTGGGGAGCTGCCACGGGGGTGCCTCAGGGCGGGGGGGAGGAGCTGCCGCAGGCCTCCCCACCCCAGCTCACCTCTGCTACGCCTCCTCCCCGAGCACGCCGTTGCAGTTCCACTTCTCCCGCCTCCCAGGCTTGCGGCGCCAAACAACTGTTTGGCGCCGCAAGCCTGAGAGGGGAGGAGAATTAGAGCGGGGGCGGCATGCTCGGGGAGGAGGCGGAGCAGTGGTGAGCTGGGATGGGGAGCTGCCGCACGGCTCCCCGGGGTGGGGAGCTGCCGCGGGGTGGGGGCGCCTCAGGGCAGAAGGGAGCTGCCACAGGGCTGGGGGGGGGGGGGCGCAAGGTGGAAGTTTCGCCTAGGGCACCGGCCTTCCTTGCACCGGCCTTCCTTGCACCGGCCCTGGGACTAATGAACAGCTCTGTCCCCTCAGTTCTCCAACCTGGAGTCCTTTTTACACGGCTTTGATGTAAGAGCAACCACTCCTGGTCTGCTCTCACACAGCCTCCAGCATGTAACTTACTCTCAGCTATAGTGTATGAGTGCTATAGCCAGCCACTTATGAATTACACTGCAGAGCAACACCAGCAAATTCCCAATCCCAGAGTTTCCCCAGAAATATACGTCTTGTCCTGCCCAGCGCTCTTCTGGACAATACAAGCTCATAGAAAGTTTGTTATTTTATTAATAGAAAATGATATGCACAAATCCTGTTATCCCAAATGGAGTTTCCCAAATACCTCAATCCAAACACACTGGTTTAGGTAAAACAATAAAACAAATTTAACAACTACAGAAAGATAGATTTTCAGTGACTATGCCTCATTGCTTGTAAAAGTCAGAATTGGTTAGAAGAAAATAAAAGTACAACACAACTAATGCTTAACTTAACAAGCTAAAGTAAATTCAAAGCAAAGGTCTGTCTCACCACATGGTTCAGCAGTCTTACTGGCTGAATTCCTTTCAGTCGGGATCCCTCCCCCAGTCCAGTGCTGCTTCCTTTGTTCTTCAAGTGTTGTCGATGCCATGGATAGAGAGAAAGGGAGAGATCATTTGGGGTTTCTGCTCTCCCTTCTTGTAGTTTTTTCTCTTCTTCGAGAATCATTTCCAGCTGAGAAAGAAAGTCTGTTTGTATGGGAACTCCAAGCTGTTTTTGTCAAGATGTAGACTTTTCACTCTCATCCTTTTTCCTGCCAAAGAATGGCCACTTAACCAGATGATGGTCCATTTGATTTTGTAGACACCCTGGCTGAGGCATTGGCTAGGTTTTGTCTCTGGAAAACTGGTTTCTGATGGCTCCCCAGATTTGGAACATGTTTTAATAATATCATACAGTAGAATCTTTACACACAATGTTGCCATACACATTTTACCAGGACAATAATGGTGAGCAAATTGAGTTGTCAAATGATACCTCACAAGGCATATTTTGTACAAAATTTATCATAATCTTGTAAAAGGGGTGAACATAGGGGTACAGACATCACACAGTTCACGTAGCAGGCTTCCTACCATACAAGCAAACATGGCACATCAGGAAGTATTTTTACAAAGTAGACAGGGGTGCGCTTTGTACCTACATGGTGCATGGCATAAGCACCGACTCTGTGGGTGCTCTGGGGCTGGAGCACCCATGGGGAAAAAATGGTGGGTACTAAGCACCCAGCAGCATTTCCCCCTCCCCCCAGTGCCTCCTGCCTGCCAGCAGGCCCCGCCAATCAGCGCCCATGCCACCCGTCCATCGCGATCAGCTGTTTTGCGGCTTGCAGGAGGCTCTGGGGGGAGAGGAGAGGAGCGAGGACGTAGCACACTCAGGGGAGGGGGAGGAACGGTGCAGGAAAACGCAGGGCAGGGGTGGAAAGGGGGGGTGGCCTTGAGGGAAGGGGAGAATGGGGGCGGGGCCTGGGGCAGAGCCAGGGGTTGAGCACCCCCCAGCACAATGGAAAGTCGGGGCCTGTGGTGCATGGCATTTTATCCTCCCTACTATTTCTTTGCTTTTATAGTTTGTTTCATATGAGAATTAATCAGACTTAAAGAGTGAAACATAAGCTTGCACATATATTTTGGGTCTCTGTATTTAAAAAATACCAATTTCTGATATCAAATATTTGTATTTCATTTTGTATTTGAATATTATATACTGTGCAGCATTTCTTTCCCACCTTATTTCCATTTGTGAGAAAATGGGTGCAATCCCTCTATCCCTTATTTCAATATTCATCTAATTTCTCCTTAATTTAATAATACTGTATCTGATATCCTACTATTATGATTTTGGTTCTTTGTTTAGTTGCTCTACTAATATAAGCTAACATTTGCACTTGTTTTAATTAAAATATAAAGAAGCTCCTTGGTTGTTGCTGTCTTGTGTAGCTGTTAATCATCTTTGTTTGCTCAAACTTCAGAAACTCTGCAGTTAGGTTCTATAGAGCAGATTTTTAATAACCAGAAATATTCATTACAAGTAAATTTCTGAGTGATAGTTTCCTACTTCTGACTAGAAAATAGTAGTAGTATTGCCTCATCACTTAAGTCAAAAAAGAAAAACAAAACACTTCCGTCTTGCATCAGTGTCATATTGTTCTTAATTGTTCCCTCTAGTAAATAAAGATTCAGTAAGATAAGCAAATTAAATGACTTATCTACAATGCACACAATTATTCAGTGGCTATTTAAACTAGTAGAAAAGGTGAGCATTAAAGTGCAGCCCAAGTACCTAATGCTTCTGGCATTTTGCATTTAATTAAATCAGGTATTTTGTTACAGAAGTGGTCATGCTAATTAATAAATTTGAAGTAAGTATCCAATAATTCGTATGTGTACGTGTGTTGTTGTAGGATTGCTGTGTAGGTTCTATAAAGTTTATTTTACAGGCATAACAGAACTTTGCATGCATTTTGCTTTTCACTGAGGCGTTTGGGAAAAGGTAATGAAACGTGCATGCCCTTAACATACAGAATTAAGAGGTTCTCTTCTAACATACTTTTAACTATCATGCTGTCTTTCCTTGTTTCCCCGTATTTTTTCCTTGCCTTCCCCCATCATGCAGTGGTGATAGCAGATTTACAGAACATATGGGTGAATCATTCCTTTGACATACAGGTGTGGTGCAAAGACCTCGACTGGCATCTTCTTTGGCTGTGAGCTGGTGAACTGGCTTATCCAAGTTGGCCTTGCTTCTGACCGTGGTGAAGCTGTGATGTACGGAGACAGACTGGCAAAAGGAGGAGTCATCCAGCATATTACCAACGAATTTGAATTTCAGGATGAGTACTTGTACTACCGTTTTATTCATAAGAGATCCACAGTGACCGAAAGCCACTAAACTGGGCATGTATTCAGAGGGGAGGCAACAAAAGGCGAGTTTGTCCTTCTCACCTGCCCTTACCACTGAAATCTAAAGCATTTTCTTTCTTATGCAACTTATTGAATTGGGTGTTTCTCACTTGTAATGCAGATGAAATGTGGTGGTTCTTGTTCCACCTAAAGAAAATTTGTAGTAAATGGCCTGCTTTGAATGCTCACTAATGAAAAAATCTTTTATTGAATTATTTTAAGTAATGTAACTGTAAAACAAAGTAAGACACTCACAGTTCAGTTATTTTTCCAGTTTGAACGTAAGCAATATAAAACGATTCCCCACCCCCAATAAAACGGCACTTAGCTGCTGATGGCACATAAAAAACTTTAAAACATTCTATGTTAAGAATATTTCCTTCTCCTGGTGAATTTCTGAGCTCCCATTTAAGTTAATGGGAGTTTTTCCTTTGACTTAATGGGACCAGGATTCCCCCCTGCCACCCCTGTTACTTAGGACCCTTGCATAAAACCAGGAACTCTATGTTCAAATTTTTACCTCTCAGTTTATGCTGCTTATTCCTCCCTTGAAGAGACAATCCTATGTTTGTGATTATGTTAATTGCTGTGAAGATGATCATGATGTCAAGGAATTAGAACTGAGAAATGAGCAGATGAACAATTAACAAAGATCCTGGTTTTATACAAGTTTACCAAGTCTTAAAGAGATGTTTTTAAAAAAACAAACCAACCAAACAAAACCCTAGAAACATCACAGAATATAATGAATTCTAAGTAGTTTGTTTTCCAAAGATTTTCTCTTAGGCATTAGTAACTCTGCAAAGACAGAGTAATTAGCAAACTACACCTTCATCTTCAAACCCTGAAGCAATTGCAACTCTTGGTGGGGCGGTAGATATTTAGTACCTCTCCAAATCAAACCCAAAACTTTGAACAAAGCATAAAACCTCTAAACTAGGTGTAATGAGTTTAAAATGCATGATCCAAAGAATCCTTGTTTAACTTCTGAATTTGGTTTTAGAATATCTAAGTATCTGAAAATTACATTGTCTTTATCAAAGCTTTATTTCATGGATACAAGATAATCAAATTCTAGTAAACCCCAGTAACCTCCCTAAAATGTTCAAATAGTTACTCGAGTACTGTATGTTGTATTCATATCTAACTTGAATGTACTGAAAGGAGAGTTTGAGTCCATGTTATCTATAATAATTTGAAATGGCTAAAGCAGAACCCTGGAGTATGGAATAGCCCTTTTTACTGCCCTTTTAAAACTGCAACAAGAGCGCTAAATTGTTGCCATAAAATTTCTAATCACTAGTGTAATTGAAAAAACAGGAACAAAATCTGCTTTGTTTCCTCATCTGGAGTAGCTATACGTATAGAGCAATTTCCCTCAGCCCCCGCCCCCTTTTTTTTTTAAAGACACAGATTTTACTTTACCTTTTTATGTGGCCATTATCTGCCAGTAGTAAGAATTAAAGTCGTTTTAACAGGATAAACCACAATACAAGGAGAAGTGACTTTACAGTAGCTACAATGTGGATGTTGCACCACATGCATGCAAGAATGACACTGAGAAAGCAATTCCTTTTTGCTGTCAAATATATAGTCTTATTGCATGTTAGTCTGCTGTGTGCATTGATGCAGACAGTGTCCTACTGTATGCTATACAAACTGAGATTTTCTTTTTCCACAACAAAGAAACTGACATTTGTAACAGGCGGTGGATTAGCATAATCCATGAGTGAAATGGATGGCATAATTTTGTTACACTGCAACAGCTGAAAACAGCTGTGTCAAGCTATTTAGGATGAATTATAGATGTGTGTGTTTTAAGAGTAGAAGCAGTTAATATCTCTGGCTTCTGAATGTTGCTATTCTCAATAAATCTATAGTTATTTTATCTTGTGGTTCTGAGTTTTTATGTATTGTAATTCCATGGGTTACCTCAAGAGGCCAAACACTATAGGAAATACTTTTATCTCTTTGGCCTGGTCTACACCGGGGGGGGGGTGTCGATGTAAGATACGCAACTTCAGCTACGGGAATAACGTAGCTGAAGTCGACATATCTTATTCCGACTTACCTCCCGTCCTCACGGCGTGGGATCGACGGCCGCGGCTCCCCCGTCGACTCCGCTACCACCACTCGCTCCGGTGGAGTTCCGGAGTCGACGGGGAGCGCGTTCGGGGATCGATATATTGCGTCTTAACGAGACGCGATATATCGATCCCCGATAAATCGATCGCTACCCGCCGATACGGCGGGTAGTCTGGACATACCCTTTGTGAGGGACTTCTCTTCCTAACACTAGAGACTTGGGAATCCTATTTTTTGCCTTCTTTTAATTCCCCCAATGCTGCTCTTTAATTGGCTGGAGGGCTTGCTGTTGACTGTTGAAAGAAATCAATTAAGTGGAGACTATTGTTCTGTTCTCCTACCTGAGTTAATGAGGCAGCCAATCTAGCTGTGAAATATTTTAAGTGACTCAACTCCCGTTAATTGGCTTTCTAAATTTGGTGAGTTCTCCATTCAAGAAATTGGCCTGTTAAAGTACTGAATATGCCCATTATCAGCTTAATAACATGGCGTCTGTTGGACTCTTGTATTTAAGGTTAGTTAATTATGGGTGAATATCAGCTTTGGCAGTATCCATATATAATTTGGCAGAAGTTTGTCCAAATTGCAGAACGATAATTCAAATACTCTGTAGAATGAAGCACTGAGCTCTAACTTTTTCTTTGCATCTGAAGAAGTGAGGTTTTTTACCCACAAAAGCTTATGCCCAAATAAATCTGTTAGTCTTTAAGGTGCCACCGGACTCCTTGTTGTTTTTGTGGATACAGACTAACAGGGCTACCCCCCCGATACCTAACTTTTTCTTGTATGTTTCTAGCCCTTTCCAAAGGAAGCAGTGGAGAAATAGGGCATTTGTACTAGGTTTCACAATAGAAAAATATTAGATAATGTTTTTCAGTTAATTGTTTGTAAACAATCTTCCTCCCCTAACGTTTGAAAATCAAGTGAGAGGGGGGTCTCTAAACCAAATGTGTGCAGAGGTTGCCCTCTAGAGGACACTTTAGCTTTCAGTTTAATAGTTCCTTCTCTCCTTCCCTTATATTTTGGCCAGAGTCTTGTCTGAAAGAACTAAATCCCAGGGTGCATGACAGCAAAATATCGTACTATCCATCAGTTCACCCACCTCCAGAATCTAGCACACCATCTACACTACATATCACTTTAGGCCAGGAAAGGGAAAGCATTCTAGAGACTACAGGGGAATAGCCGAAACGTCACTGCCATGTTGGAATCTAGGCTGCGCACATAACGGGACATCCCTACTCATTATGATCAAGTAGTAAGGTAGTCCAATTTATGACTTGTTGTAATGCAGTGATGAATCCAGCACTATCATGTGGAAAAGTACAGTTCTTACTTCACAATCCTACCCACCACAGTCTTGGTGACTAAGGCTTGAGCTAAGTTCTGACCCAACAGCTTCTTTCAGTACCTGAGTTTTAACATGAAGCTGTCCATTTGAGTGCCCTTCTGGAAGGTGTGACAAGATCACCGCCCAAAGTGGTACAACTGCCAAATGGCTCGCTGTCGAAAACAGACATTCAGTAGGAGCTGAGGTGGAACACAGCAAATCACTTTATTCAAAAATATCCCCTTGACAGTTTATGAACATTCTTTGTATTACTGAACCTTTAGGAAATCTTGTGGGGGGTTCTAAGTGTTTGCTAGCACAGACACAGAAAAGTCACGGTCACCTTAATCAAACTTCTATAGAAAATGTTTTACCTACTGGCATTATTTGTAACGCCTCTGATCACTCAGCCTAAAAATCTGCATGTAAAACTTATCTTTTCAGTTTGCTTTGTATACTTGGCAGCACTCCACTCAGTTGCAATTTCAACTTTTGTTTGTGGGCTCTTTCACATAGTGATGGAAAGGATACAGTTTACAAAAGAGTAACCCTGGATTTGTAAAACTACAAATCATCAAGGTGTCTCAATGGCAGGTGGAGTATCTGAAATAACTTAGTTCTTGAAATTGACTACATAAAGATGACTATCACTTTGATGGGGACAGGGGTGATACAGAGTTGCTAGAATTCTATAGCTCTTTGTATAACAACTACATACTGGATTCTTGATTTCATATAAAAGGGTGAGGACTCTAAGGCCTTATCTACACTGCCAAGTTTTTTCGATGAAAGACAACTCAGAAGGCCTTGAATGGGGTGGTTGTGTGTGTGTGTGTGCGCGCGCCAAAGAGGGAACAAGGGTAAGATGATGCACCCAATACTTCACTCTGTTAACATTACTAGTGTGTGATAAAACAAACCAGTATAGAGCCATTGGAGGGAGAAGTGACCTACTTTCAGGACCGGTATGCATTGTACATCGGCTGTAGCCCCTACATAGAGAAAAGCATCTACAAAACTATTGTAAGGCTTTCTGGAGGGTCTGTCATAGTAGAATCCTGATCACAATTTTAGACCTATTTAATTTCTAGGATTATAAAAAGTGTGTTCATCACTTCCAAAAGCTTCTTGCCACAGAAGTGGTGTTATTTCAAATACTTTACATTGTGGGGGAAGGCTCAATAGCCCCCCAACTTGGCAGGTGGTATCACAGTAGCTGTAGGATACGAGGGTTTCCTCTGCTTGGATTTTTCATGCCTCTGCTAGTGGGTGGTGTTCCTAACACAGAGAAATATTACAAGAATGTTTTCTCTCAGTATTTTGCTGACTAAAGTAGGTATTTGTTGCTAAATAATTAGATGTTAGTCTATCTCTATACAATTTTAATATATATGAAGAATTGCAATTGAAAGTGTGGCCTGCACTCTATTTCTATTACACAGGCTTAGTTATAGGCACAGAAAAGCAACAGTTTTAAATGGAGAAAATATACAAATAGGTAAAGTTCTTCAAATTTATCCAGGAAAACTGTTTTTTTTTTTTTTTTAATTTGTATAAATTTATCTCTGATTTCTGTGCTAATACTGATTGCAGTTACTAACTGGTTACAGACATGTTAAACTGATTTTTAGTATGCCAGTAATATCACCCGTTATTTTATACATTCTATACTTCAGATACTTTTAAGTACTTTCTCTTTTACAAGTCTACCTTACATTTTGCTTGATTCTGTATGAATGAAGTCAGAATCCTGCATCTGTACTTCCACTCTCTTGCCAAGAATATGAAGGTAATGTTACAAATTCATCATGACTTTAATACAGGATCAAGGATTTAGCTTTGTTGAAATAAATCTTTAATAAATTAGCAGCTTTGGCAAGACAAGTTACGAATAACAAGGTGTTCATCTAAAGAAGAAAAGTTTAAAGAGTCTCTTTAAAACTGTCATGCTGTAAGAGTATGCACACTTCAGATCTTTAAATACTCAGACCTATTATTCATTGTTCTTGTGCGTTTTAAACAGGCAATGATTCAATAAAAAAATTGTTATGGAAAAACCATCCAGTGCTGTCTTGAAAAGTGCACTGGCAGAATTCATTTCAAAGTAATCATAGAGTAGTACATAAAACCAAAACACTTCTTTCTAAATAAAGGTTAGCAAATGTATAAGGATGTTAAAACTTAAATGTTTTGTGGTAACTGGCAGGACATTTTGTATTGCTAAGATACCAAACACTCATTACCTTAAAGCAACTTGAAAGTCTAAGCCATTTTAACACATTTCAGTACAACTTAGTTATTGTAAAGCTGAAGCTGTAATTTGGTTTTAAAATGACAGATTACTTTAGGCACACTCATACTCAATGTGTTAATTTGAAGGTTAACTTGTCATCCATAATTGTGGAAGTGGCAATGCAAGTGTAAAGTACATGTATCCTATTAGAGTAATACTAGATTGAGCTATAGTCTATCCTAGTGTACAACTGTCATGAAAACTTATTCCTGACATGTAAAATATTTTTCTTAGTGTGGCAATTGTACAACTGGAGGATTATTAGCAGAGAGTTAAAATAAGTATTGGTGCTGTGACATTTGTTTTACAGGAATAAAAATCTCAAAGATGATGCATAATAGTGGCTTCTCCATTTTAGAGAGTCCTCACTTGTCCATTTTAATTCAGACAGTGAAATTATGCTGTGATGATCAACTTGAGTAACACTTCTTGAGTATAAAATCTACATGCATATTCACAGAGTGAGTTGTTCAAATCAAAGATGCACCAAATGAAAATCTTAATCATAAAATAACCAAGCATTTCAATACCTACTAGGCCTTTTAATATTTAGTTGTTAATCAAGTTGGTTCTAACTAGAATTTCACCTAGTTGTCAAATTCTTTATCTACAGCCAAGTGTCATTTAAAGGCAAAACTATTCCCTACCTTTGAAAACCTTTCTTCTTTGATCATTATCATGGCCAGCATGTATAAGATGCTAAATACCTAATCATCAATGAAAAATGACTTTTGGAAAGTAAGATTTGATCCCTAGAGCCATACAACTACAAGGGATGAAGATCACCAAGACCAAATTCCACTGCATTTGATTTATACTCTTAGGCAATACGTGTTGATTTCCTCTTCCACACACTGTGAAAAAAGGTTAACAGCTTGGTTAACATCAAGACATCCCTTTTGCAGGATTGATTCCATCTTGCTAATTTTCTCTTTCTCCAACTTCCGTATCTGTTCCAGCATCTCTTTACCCTTTTCCTACAAAAACAAAAAAATACATTTCCCAATGAAACTCTAACCGCACTGTACAGTTTAAAACAAAGTCTTGCTATAGTCAATCATCTTCCTACTTAGGCTCTTGTACCTGTGCCCATAACAACAATTTGTGATGGTAGTGGGAATCAATGCTGTCCAGTTTGTGTAGGTTACATAGTGTTCTTGCTCAGGTGCTCTGTCCCTCATACAGTATTTGTCCCATCTACCTACAACTTGCAAACCTTTAGTGTGAGGGGCTGGAATGGTAAAAATAAAAGGTTCTTCAGTGCTTTCAGCAGCAAAACTTCATTGTGCAGAAGTGCCTTTTTAGAAATGGGGGTGTGTTTAGATTCTGAATAGCCCTGTCTTTGGATGGCATCCATTTTTGGACTGAAAGTTTAAATAAATTCTAGGCTCTACTTCAACAAAAACAGTGACCTTTTAGAAGTCAGCAACTAGCCTCCTTGCTCCACAAAAAATAGGCAATTCTGCTGATGAGGAAAACGGGGGCCTGTAATTCTCTAAGGTGGTACCAAAAAGGAAACGGGGCTTGTTTCACATCATATAGTCTTGACCTGCCCTGAGCAGCCTTAAAACAGTGATAAAAGCCTGAGCCCTGTCTAGACGACAGTCTTGCCCATTGCTGTCATCAGCTTATCTGTGCTGATGGAAATTAGGACTCCCGCTACTCCTAATGCAAACACAGTCACAGTGTGGCAGAGCTGTACGTTGTACTAATGCAGTAAGCATGCTTTGAAATCCTCATCTGTGGCTGGTGTGCTTACTGCTCCGCTGCTTCAAGTTTCTTCTGAGGATGTATTAGTGGGACGGTGTCACCAGGAGCTACAATTGGAGCCTGACTAAAGATGGTATGAAAAGGAAGGGAAGACAACTGGACTTAGGAGTTAAAAACAGCAGAGAGAGGAAACAGAGGAGTCAGGAAATCCAGAAAAATGATTGGCTTGATGCCACATCCTTGACAATTAGAACAAAGGAGCTGGCAGGATTGATAGGGAGGGCCCAGCCAGAGAGAAGCCAATCACACTACTCTTGGTAATAAATACTCCAGGATTTCTATATTTAGCATCTATTTTCCAATAATACTTGGTGAAAACCAGAGGTCCCCATCTCCCTCAGAGTCAAAACATCCCATAATATTCATCCCTACTCCCCTTTCATCATTTTAGTCTGAATTAGCTAAGGTAGCAACACCTGCAGTGTCTTCCTGCAGAGGGGACTGGACTAACTCGTCGACCACCTAGAACCCCTAAAATCATGTTCTCCCTCCCACTTACCCTGCTTTCAGTTTGAGTGAGGTATTAGAAGCAGAGCAGTGGTCAGAGGAATGTGGTGCTTCCTAACCCTGTATTTACACAAAACTGGGCTCCCTGCAGCTCAGCTCCGCTCCCCCTTCACCTTCCATGTCCACTGTGGTACCTAGCTACAGCGTCTCCCTTAATCTGCCTACATTGCTGCAGCTGCTCAGCATGTGCCCGCTAGGCAGCTGCAAGTTTAAAGCCCCCTTCCCACCCATCTACCCGCTGCTGCTCCCATATACACTGCTCCAAAGAGTGCACCAACCCCCAGTGTACTTTAGAGCTGGCCCTATTGGTTACAGGGCTTTATACTGAAATCCTTCTGGTGAGTCTAAGCAGACTCCAAACCTCAGCCTTTTTGTAACTGGTGATCCTCATATTGGCCTACATACACCATTGGTCACAGCAATTTATGAAGAATACACTAATATTTATTACAGCAAGTCCATGGTACCACTAGCTAATTTAAATTAAAATCCTCGTAATTCAACATGCAATCTGGAGCTCAGGCAGTACCATCGCAAGCTATTATGATATTAACTCAAAACAGTGCTGAGCACATTGATGCCCTTAATCAGTGGTGTCCAACGTGGGGCATTCAAGGGAGACTTACGAACAAAGCCTGTGACTTTTAAACTGAAGTGTTTGAATCAATCCTATCGCTACAAGGAAGTGGTAACGGGCACCCCAACCCCTCCCTTTAGACCCAAGAGCAGCAATTGTGATTGCTGGGAGTGCTCTGACCAGGGGCCATTCCTTCCGTGCTGGGGCTGTTGAGTAGTACCCCCAAAGTCTGGCTGGTGCAATTACAGGAGATGGAAAGAGTAGTCTGGTCTGCTCCATTCCAGGCTTTGGGAACCCTAGGCTGAGCAGGACAGACGTTTGACTGGCCATGCCTGAGCCTAGGGAAATAGTTGAAGGATTGATGGTGGCTCCTGGGCATTTCTGAAATGTGTACATACTAGAGGCTGAACAGATTGTACACTGGTGCACTACATGAATATTCTTTACCATCCAACAAACTGGAGCATTAAATAGTATCACATCTGCAAACCATGAGTGGAGTGAATTACCCAAATCACCACCTTGCACTGAAATCGAACGTACCTTGAAGGTTTTCATAATCACAGCAGCACTTTCATGTTGCTTATAGAGTTCATGTCTTCGATCTGGCTTAGTCAGAAACCGTGGTTTCTTCTTCACTGGATCATCATGACCAAATGTTGGTGAGCTGGTTTTTAGTAACTGAGTAATATTTGGCACAAAAATAAAAGGCTTAAAAACAGACCTAGAGAGAGGAAACAGAACACAGATCCTTTATTGATATAGTTTTATTAAAGGTACCAAGCAGAAGTCAATGCCTCATTGTATTTTCCTTCCATTTATCCCCTCTACTTCCACTGGAGAAAGGCATCAAATAACTCTTAGCCTTGTTGTAATTACTCAGATAAAATGTGTATGAAGTCTCCCCACATTTACATCAATGTTATGTATGTAAGTAAAGGGGTAATGAACCCCTAAATTATTACTTATGCATTTGGCTCTCACTACATTTCGGGACTTGTTTTAAAATAATAATAAAATGAAACTAATAAGCAAGTAAATGACACCATCTTATAACTTAGAAAACATTTGCTAACTTTTCATTTTAATTAGTTATTGCATCACCTGTCAGGGTCTGGAGTTCCCGTAAAAAAATGAATACAAGGGAGATTAGGCTCCTGAGGTAGGATGGAGACCATACTTCCAGTTGTCATAAATCCTCCTTCCATATTAATGCCACTCTCTTTATCCCGAAGAATTTCCATCATTGTTTCAGAAGTTATATTGCCTGTTTAAAATACAAAACAATGAATTTACATACAAGACTAGTAGCAACTAAATACCAGCTACTCTAGAACTGCTTGCTTTACTCCTCACATTTTTCAAAGGTAATGTTCATGTTAATACGCTATGTTGGCAAAAAGGCCAACAGGTGCAAAACAAGGGATATCAAACTAGCTTCTTACACAGTAGTTAAAAACATGAAAGAGACACTTTAGCTCTGTGATAAAAGCAATCGATCCTTCAGCCCACATACATACTGGAATAAGCCACATGTTTAAAATAGCAAATAAGATTACTGTTTTATTTTTATCTTTTCTGATAAGGAAATGACAATGAGATATTGCATTTATGACTCAAGTGCTATAACAAATGTATTTTGGACTTCCAAAGTGTATGATAAATAATAAGCCTAGCAAATAGTTCAGATAAAATAACTTTTCAGATGAAAATTCATAGTTCAAGATTAAAGACTAAACTTCCTAAATGCTATGTGGGATTTAAGCAGACAAATCACAGTATTGCTTACTGGTATTATATGTGTACAAATCCCACTAGACTGCTTTGAAAATGTAAAACTAATAACTTTATGTGGATTTCCTATGCACTGCTTTGAAAATGCACCTCGAAGAGATTAGACTATTACTATTTTACTTCCCAGGTAATTTATATTTCAAGATGACCCGCTGAAATGACGCACTTGAGAACAATCAGTTTTATATCTTGAATGGAATGGAACCACACTAACGTAGTCACTTGTGAAGGGCTATGTAATACTGATCAGCAAGCACCAAACTAAATAAGGCAAACTTGAGTTCAGCATCCTTGTGAAAATAATTTTCTTTCTGAGATGGGGTGAATGGAACCCCTTCATTGGTATTGGCTGTTCTTGTGAAAATTCTAATAGCAAATTATTTTAAAGTAGTTAGCGTTCAAATGCTGCCTCTGTTTTTTATATACTGTAGTGGTTTATGTGAATGCCTAGTGATGTACTGCCAATATTTTAACAAGGGCATCTACAGACATTTTTTCTCCAAATCCGGTATAACAGGTGAACAAGTGCTTATATAAAAGAGAGAAACAGCTAATCTATTCATTGTTTTTTCCATTTTAAAGGGATATTGGCAACTTGAAACCTCCTACACTTGCAATGTTTCCCTCATACCATCTCTCAGTGGATTAGGATTTCTAGTTTAAATGGCCTTGCCATTTCTAGTTGAACTAAGAAAAGACTGCTGATCCGTGAGAAAACTTAAGTTGACTTGTCCAAGTTTCCCTGTAAATGATGCAAGTTGCAACCCATGCTGCGCTTCAAGAATTGCACATGGTTAATTAACCATGTGCACTCTTCTCCAGTGTATGGGCACAAGGGGCTGGAGGAAGCCAGCAAGAGGAATTCATCACAGTAAACCAGACAGGCAAATGAAGGACACTAAAGAGAGGAGGCAGTTTTCATATTTGGTCAAGGTCAGTCATTGCAAAGCAAGATTAAGTGCAGGTCAGCAGCTTGTCCAGCAGGCACTATGTATTAAATTTCTCTTGTCTAGATCAGGTTTTTGATTCTCCTGGGTTCCTCATATAGTCTCTCAGTAGCTACTTTACAAATATAAATATCATAGCTATTTTAAAAGTTTCTCCACACACCAAAGATCAGTAGACTGGAAGACTTTTTTTTTAAGCTATTGGGAGAAAAAGCTTGGAAGGGTAGAGTATGATAACTATGCCTTTGTTGCTGCTCTAAATTAAATCACTTTTAAGGCATGGATTTAAAAAAAAAATCTAAAGGAAATGAAACTATATCAGGCTGATAATTTGAATACTTAGAGTGATTTAAAAATGGTTGAGGTGAATGCCTGAAAATGGGGATTTAGGTGAAAATGCTGATAGAACCTTAACACTGCTATAATACAGGTATTAAGTATTCAAAACCTGCAATTCCCAGAATGGATGCAAGATTTACATGATCACCAGAGTAAGATATCTATAGGTAATTCCCTAGCATGCAGTGAATAAGTGCTAAAGCTGGGGTGACAGCTCAAAAAAACAAAAAGCACCCAGGGATGCAATTTGATTTCCGTTTAGATTAATCATTTCAAATGCAACAGTGAATACAGATGCTATTTTGAGGTATATGTAACACAGTTAAAAGCTGCCACATAGAAGCAGTTGGAAGAGAAGTAGTAGTTTCTCTCTGCATAAATGTGAAAAAAGTCATGTTAATAAGTTGGTAATTAAGAATTTCTTCTGATAATGCTGTACATTCCTTTATCCTGCTTTCAGACAGGGTGTTTTACTAGACTATATAATTTTAACAGTAACATTTTTTAAATCTATGTTTTTAATATGAGTATCTTCAAGTCCAACAAAAAAAAAAGTGAGATTAGGCAGAATGACTTCATATTCATATGAAAATAGTGTTCAGAGGTGGGTTCAGTTAGGCACTGTACTAATAGAGGCCTGCCCCAAAGCTTTCCCAAGCTCGTATGGGTGGCAGTGAATTTTTGGAAGTCTTCTTTTTTTCTGGCAAGTAGGTGGATGGAAAATAACCCACCTGCCTGAGCCCAGAACCCCTTTCCACACCCTGAACTCCTCATTTCTAGCCCCACCCCAGAGCCTGCACCCCCAGCTAGAGCCCTCGCCCTCTCCCGCACCCCAACCCCAATTTCGTGAGCATTCATGGCCCGCCATACAATTTCCATACCCAGATGTGGCCGTCGGGCCAAAAAGTTTGCCCAGCCCTGGCCTATAGGTATGGCTGCAGTATTAAATGTTTAATATATAAAATTTGTTTATGATTTCTCTCCACCCAATTCAGAAAGATGCAAAAAATATTAAAAAACTTAAAAATAGTGAACAGCCCTTAAAAATCCAATCACTCTAATATTGTCTTCAATTGAATTATTATTGAATTAATCCAGTGTATGTACTTACTACCATAGCAGACATTTTAATCGCTTGAATTAAATGCACACAGCATACTAAATACTTTATTTGATTTGCTATAGTCAAATAATAATGGGTACCTTTGTGTTTATTCAGTAGCTTATAGCCTTCACAGTATCTGCCCCTTGAAGTTGTCATTCTGGCAGTATTTACGTAGGAATATACAGCAGCAAAATCAAATTCTTTTTCACCATCCCACCAGCCTTTGCTCTTAGCATAATCTCTCATTTTGGGATGTTCCCGATCGATCTTGGTTGTTATAGAGAGCTGGTTGGAGATATTCCGCACACCCTCTGTTTGTAAAGTGGGGAAAGAGATCATTTAGTGTCTTTTATGCAGTGATTTATCCAGTATTTTATTTGTTTACATTTAGCTTACTGAAACGTATTTTATATTTTACAGCTTTTTTGAAGTTCTCATGTAACCTGCTGAGTTCCCCTGCAGTCATGGGGATATTTTTGGCTTCTCTCTCTCTCTCTCTCCCCATCACACACATCCAGGCCATATCCAAATTCTGCTGCTGCTGCTGCTTCATCCTCTGCAGCTCTGATATTCACTTTTATTTCCATTCCCACAGCCAAGTGTTTTGTTCAGGTTCTCGTTATATTCCAGCTCAACTACTATACCGGCCTCCCAAACAATCATCTTCTCTGCCCATCAATTTGATCTGCTCACTCCTCTTTGAATCCTTCCTGGGCTCCAAATCTATTATCACATCAGTTTTTAAACATCTTGTCACCACCCTTAAAGCTCTACATAATTCTGCCATTCTCTTGTCATGCTTTACATTGCCCATGTTCTCTCCTCCATCGGTGTTTGCTTTCACGTTCACCTCTGTGGCCCCCTATATATGGTACAACCTCCCTGAGCTCATCTGTAAGCCCCTATTCTGCCTACAATTAAGTCCCTTCTAAAGACCCATTTCTGCTAGTGACATGAAAGCAGCGTGGCACACACGTACCCAGAAGCTAGCTGGATCCCCCACATCCTAATGAAGCAATTAGTATATAAAAAGTGGGGAATTACTAATGCTGTTGCAGTGGGAAGATTTAAAACCCTAATGAAGAATGTTACCCATACCTTCTATTTTCTCTGCTGCCCAGTATTTTCCTGAAGTCTCCAGTACCCAAGCCTCCTTTCTATCAGCTATCAGAAAACTGTTATGGTAGGTAAATGCCATGTGACTCTCCATACAGTTTCCTCCTTGTCCATATTTTTCTAGCAAGTCAACCATGACAATGAGGGCATTTTCAGCTGTATCTGCTCTTTCGAGTCCAAGTCTAAAACAAAATTAAGATGTTACCTTATGTACTTATCTTGTTTTAAAAGAATTCTTGAACATGAATATTAAAGTTGAATCTGAACAGTGAATACTGTGGTGGGGTGTGGGTACCCTGTCCCTGTCTAAACCAGAAAGGGATCAGACCCCTTCACTGGGAAGAAAGGAGGAACCTACCTGAGTTCCTTGTTAAGCTGCTGGACTGTATATCTGATTGGCTGTGCCTCCTCCATGGGGGAGGATGCAATAAAATGGAAGTGTGCGAGGGAGGAAGAAGGTTCCTAGGAAGTGTCCTCATTCACCCCCCATTCCCAGGTGGGAATTAACTGCCTGCTTTGAACTAAGAAAAAAGGATTAAACTATTGGCAGAGACTTCTACCATAGTAAGACTTGTTTTGTTCTTAATTGCTTGTTTCTGGCCAACTGGAAATTGGCAAAAAAAGAAGCTGGCCTTTTTTTGTTTTTGTACATTTGTTTTATTTGGGGATCTGTGGCCAAACCTGTAACAGAAAAAAAATTGGGGAAGAACATTACATAGCATAACCCCAATCCCTCCAACTGCAATTGTGTGCTGTGAGAATTTCAATTCATAATTATATCTTTAAAAAATTCTAGTAGTACTGATAGAACAATTTCTAATATCTTCATTTGCACAGTCCACATTAATGCTCAGCCACCTCAAAGATTCACAATGACTTTAACAGAAGTTGAAGCAGGCCTTTCTTCCTAGAAGTGTTCATAATTTAACCAAGAACAGAACAGCAGAGAAGGCAGGGTCCTTGCCTTCAGAGATATGTTCGTTTCTATATAAAAACATGTATCTGGGTTATAACTTAAAACCAAATTCAACATAGTATATCTATCTAAATACAACTAGAGTATGTACCAACCTGAGGAGGTCCATGCCTAGAAGTGCTTCATTATCACGGACTTCTTCTCGTCCCCACACTGCTTCATTCCCAATGCAAACTCCATGTTCATTGGCTCCCATTTCAGCACCCCATAGCCAAGATGGACGACTCAAAACAACTGCGGATGTTTTTGCTGCTTGCTCAATTTCTATATAAGTGCACTGCAACATAAACCATGGCATGAGAAATGTAATCAAAAAGCTACTTAATGAATGCAGGGCCTGAAAGTTCTCATTCAGCTAGATTTCCTTTGTGAGAGGAGCTTCCAACAATAACCAACAAAATCATATCTTACTTAAAATTCCCCCTCTTCTCCTTATCCCACAAAGCCATAGAATAGTAAACTACCATTAAAAAAACCCAAATTCAATAGAAATACATGTATATACTATGTAAGTGACGTAGTATAATTAATAGAAACAAGCTCTCTTTAAGGGTTCTCCATTCCTAATTTGCATTGGAAGACAAAATAATATCTGGTTTCCTATTCAAATGATTAAAGGGATACCAACACATACTTTGGATCCCCAAACTCTATCTATTTTAAAATAGTTCTCCAATCAAGGTCATTGGTTGTTAAACATGGCTAGGGAGGTAGTTAGCTACATACTTCAAAAGGCCCGCAAACTAACTTCTATGCTGCAGCTAGACAAGGGTCTAGATTTTCTGCTGTAGGAGATGTTGGGTATCTATACATAAACTAACATGCTACTAACAGCAATCTTCATCACAAAAGGCCAAGCATGACTTAAAATGGGACCCACACAAAGTGGGTTTAGAGTGAGTCAAATAAAAGAAGGTCCTCAAAAGCAGAATCTGAGGGGGTGCACTGAGCTGACTCTCACTGCACTAAGTCAGTGGGTATTTCTGATCGAGGGTTACGATCCTGCGGTGCTATTACACAGTAATACAAAACTTATACCCTTTTACATCTTGTGCTTGGCCAAACATAGGAGATTTTTTTAAACTAATGTTTAATTCTTTACTATTTGTATTATATGGTGGACAAGCACCCTTAGTTTCTGTTCACGAACACTTTGCTCTTACCTCAAGCTTGTCTCCTGCCTTATGAGAAGCAGCAGGGAAATAGACTATCTCTTGCACTTCATCAGAGGGTCTATCGGAATTTTTTCCAAAAACAACCCGGCTGCCAACTGTTGCTGGAGGCAGCGCCACAAATGTGTCACAGGAGCAAGGTTCAGTGGTTCTCGAAGCCATCCTTGAAATAAATAATAATGTACAGGAATGAACTTAAAATTCAGAGGCGAGGGTGCTTCCCAGACATGAATAGGAGCCGAGTGCAAGGAAGGCATTTTACCGAGGACTGGAGGCTATCGCACCGGTAGCTGCACGATTACTTTTTTCTGGCATAGGTCCCCGAACCACAGACCTAGAAACCACCCTCTGGGCAAGAGCTGACGTGCAAAATGGCAAACAGGGAGCAGATCCCCTGCGGTAGCCGGGACTCGAGGCCGCGTTCCCTGCCCCCGGAGCGGGCAGCAGCCCCAACCCCCTACGGCAGCGGGGCCGTTATTGCAGCCCGAGCTCGTCTCGCTGTTCCCCTCAAGAGGGGGCGGGGTACCGGGATCCCGCGGGGGCCAGGCGCGCCCAGCGGGCGGGGGGGGGGGGGGGGAATCAGGGATCCTGTAGGGACCAGGAACTGTCAGCGGCGGGAGGGGGGATCCCGGGAACTGGGGTTGGCGGGGGGGAGGGGACGGGGATCCCGCGGGGCGGGGCTACGGGCTGTCAAGCCCGGGCGGGCCCCGCGCAGGTCTCACCTGGCGCACGCGGCCCGCCGCCCGACTGCGTGTGGGGGCAGGTGTCATGCCGCCCGCCCCGCCCCCTGCAGGAAGCCCCGCCCCCTGCCCCGGAAGCTTGGGCCCGGCCTGGCGCAGCAGAGCGACTCGAGCGAGCGGCCTGATCCGGCCCCAGCGCTGCCGCCGCCATGGGGAAATCCTTCGCCAACTTCATGTGCAAGAAAGACTTTCACCCCGCCTCCAAATCCAACATAAAAAAGGTGAGCGAGTGGGGCCGGAGCCCCGGTACAGCCCCCCCGGTACCGCCCCGGCCGGAGACACTGACCCCCGGTACAGCCCCCCCATACCGCCCCGGCCACAGCGCCCCCCTCCCGGTACAACCCCCCGATACCGCCCCGGCCGGAGACACTGACCCCCGGTACAGCCACCCCCCACCCCGGTACGGCCCCGGCCGGAGACACTGACCCCCGGTACAGCCCCCCGGTACCGCCTTGGCCACAGCCCCCTCCTGGTACAGCCCCCCGATACTGCCCCGGCTACAGCGCCCCCCCCCGGTACAGCCCCTCAATACCTCCCCGGTCACAGCCCCCTCCCCCCGGTACAGCCACCCCCCACCCCGGTACGGCCCCGGCCGGAGACACTGATCCCCGGTACAGCCCCCCCGTCCCGGTACCGCCCCGGCCACAGCGCCCCGCCCCGGCCACAGCGCCCCCCTCCCCTCAGTACAGCCCCTCGATACTGCCCTGGCTACAGCCCCCTCCCCCTGGTACAGCCACCCCCCACCCCGGTAGGGCCCTGGCCGGAGCCACTGATCCCCGGTACTCCCTTGGCCACAGCCACTGACCCCCGGTACAACCCCCCGGTACCGCCTTGGCCACAGCCACTGACCCCCGGTACAACCCCCCGGTACAGTCCCGGCCAGAGACACTGACCCCCAGTCCAACACCCTCCCCCCAGTACAGCCCCGGCCGGAGACACTGACCCCTGGTACAACCTCCCGGTACTGCCTCAGCCACAGCCTCTGCTTCTCTCTCTCTTTCTCCTCCCCCCCCCCCCCCCATACAGCCACTGACCCCCGGTACAATCCCCTGATACCACCCCGGCCAGAGACACTGACCCTCAGTACAGCCCTGGCCGGAGCCACTGACCCCTGGTACACCCACCCCGGTATGGCCCCGGCCGGAGACACTAACCCCCAGTACAACGCCCCAGTACCGTCTTAGCCACAGACACTGACCACCGGTACAACCCCCTGGTACAGCCCTGGCCAGAGACACTGACCCCCAGTACATTTCCTCCCACCCCCTTGGTAACCTCTCTGGTAAATTTGGGCCATGTATTTTTTTTTCCTCCAAAAGGAGTCCTAATTTTGATGGGGCTTGGCCATATCATGCTGGTTATTGACCTGAAGTAACTTTGGGTTTGACAGTTTGAGTGCAACAACTTTGTTCTAGAAAACAAAATGTCTAAAACTAGCTGTCATACATGCTATAACTTGTAGAGAGTGGTGAGACAGCATTCAGGAGAGTTTAGGGACTAGTCAGGGGATGCTGCATGACTCGGGGGAAGTTTTATTAAACCTTTCTTGCACTTGCCCTAAGTAACCATGTAATCTTACTGATGTCACCTCTGCCATTCCACCACATACCCTGTCCACTGCTTTGTTTTGCTTTCCATCAATTCTGAAATTAAATTGTAAACATTTTGGAGCTGGGGCCAGGTATTTGAATGCGACTCCATGCAGATCCAATTGCTGGATTTAGGGACCATCATCGTGAATTAATTGGCAGAAATGGATTTCGGTCTGTATTGTGAGATGCAAACCACACTTTGGGCACAGTAAAATATTAGATAATAGTAACCTATAAAGAGGGCTGGCCTTAGGGGTGGGTCACCCGGGCAACCGCCCGAGGACACCGGGCGGCAGTGCAGAGGTGCGCTTTGTCGGTATGGAGTCAGAAGCTTTTAAATTAAAATGCAGAGCCCCCTGGACCGGTGACCAGGACCTGGGCAGTGTGAGTGCCACTGAAAATCAGCTCGCGTGCCGAAGGCGGCACGCGTGCCATAGGTTGCCTACCCCTGCTATATAGGTTTTTATACTGCCCTCATTACCGTACCGTTGAAGTGTTTTCCCGGTATTGTCCATTGAAAGTGTAACACTGAGCTCAGGCAATGACTGGTATATTTAGTAACTGCTTTGAGCTCACCATTGTGCATATCTGTACATGTAAATGCATATGTGCAGTTTTTGTTATTAAATAACTTAATAGTTTGTAAAGGATCAAAGTGCTGCCAGGTGATTATCACGCGATTATCCTTATCCAGGATGGGTGTTATTTATTCTGCTGTTCAGAAACCCACATTTAGGCTGCAGTCTTGATCCACAGAGCCAGGGGCGACGGAAGGTCCCTAAAATTGACAGGGCCACGGGCATCTGAACCATGGCCCCGCCCCCTCGCATTGCCCCCTTTCCCTGAGGCCTTACCCCCTCAAGCCGCCCCTCTCCGACACCTCCCCCCATCGCTCGCACTTGTGGCTGGTAAAAAGTGGGAGGGCATAGCAGTGCCCCTGCACAGAGCTGATGTAGCACTGCAGCCAGCTCTGGACTGACTGTTTTTCCTATCCTGCTGAGATGCTTATTTCCAGCAGCCCATCCCAATCCAGGTGACCTTCCTCCTTCTGCCACATGTGAGATAAGAAAGCTATAATTTGACAATTCATTTTTTATAATTTCTATGGCATCTCTATAGAGTAAAATAACCTAAAGTTGGATGATGGTAGTATTGCTTCATCTTATTATCCTCTTATACAGTTTATTTAATCTTATTTGCTTCATTTCTGTGGGTTAAAACGCCTTAAGTCTTATCTTATTACAGTCCAACTTTTGATTTTAGCTATTTTTGATGATGTGCACATCTGTAGAAAAATTACCTCGGAATGATACCTCATTTATCTACATCAGTTTGCAATGCAATGATTGTTTGCTGCACATACAGACATAGTTGGACATTATTTTATAGGATATAATTTTGTACAGGTATCCTTTTATTCTATTTTGTTTATATGAAGAATTTGTAGCTGTTATTTGATCATAAGCAGCAAATCACAATTCTAATCATGTTAATATTAGGGCTGTCAATTAATCGCAGTTAACTCACACTATTAACTCAAAAAATTAATTGTGATTTAAAAAAAATTAATCGCAATTAATCACACAGTTTAACAATAGAATACCAATTGAAATTTATTAAATATTTTGGATGTTTTTTCTTCGTTTTTAAATATATCAATTACAACACAGAATACAAAGTGTACAGTGTTCACTTCATATTATTTTTATTACAAATATTTGCACTGTAAAAATGATAAAAGAAATAGTATTGTTCAATTTACCTCATACAAGTACTGTAGTGCAATCTCTTTATCATGAAAGTGCAACTTACAAATGTAGGGGTTTTTTGTTACATAACTGCACTCAAACAAAACAATGTAAAACCTTAAAGCCTACAAGTCCACTCAGTCCTACTTTTGTTCAACCAATCACTCAGACAAACAAGTTTGTTTACATTTACAGGAGATAATGCTGCCCACTTCTTAATTACAATGTCACCTGAAAGTGAGAACAGGCATTTGCATGGCACTGTTGTAGCTGGCCTTGCAAGATATTTATGTGCCAGATGTGCTAAAGATTCATATGCCTCCTCATGCTTTGGCCATCGTTCCAGAGGACGTGCTTCCATGCTGATGACGCTAGTTAAAAAAATAATGCATTAATTACATTAGTGACTGAACTCCTTGGGGGAGAATTGTATGTCTCCTGCTCTGTTTTACCCGCATGCTGCCATATAGTTCATGTTACAGCAGTCTCGAATGATGACCAAGCACATGTTGTTCATTTTAAGAACACTTTCACTGCAAATTTAACAAAATGCAAATATGATACCAATGTGAAATTTCTAAAGATAGCTACAGCACTCAACCCAAGGTTTAAGAATCTGAAGTGTCTTCCAAAATCTGAGATGGACGAGGCGTGGAGCATGCTTTCAGAAGTCTTAAAAGAGCAGCACTCTGATACGGAAACTACAGAACCCAAACCACCAAAAAGAAAATCAACCTTCTGTTGGTGGCATCTGACTCAGATGATGAAAATGAGCATGTGTCTGTCTGCACTGCTTTGGATCGTTATCAAGCAGAACCCATCATCAGCATGAACGCATGTTCTCTGGAATAGTGATTGAAGCATCAAGGGACTTATGAATCTTTAGCGCATCTGGCACGTAAATATCTTGTGACGCTGGCTACATCAGTGCCATGCAAATATCTGTGCTCACTTTCAAGTGACATTGTAAACAAGAAGCAGGCAGCATTATCTTCTGCAAATGTAAACAAACTTGTATGTCTGAGCGATTGGCTGAACAAGGACTTGTAGGCTCTAAAGTTTTACATTGCTTTATTTTTGAATGCAGGTTTTTATTGTACATAATTCTACATTTGTATGTTCAACTTTCATGATAAAGAGACTGCACTATAGTACTTGTAGTAGGTGAATTGAAAAATACTATTTCTTTTGTTTTTTACAGTGCAGATATTTGTAATGAAAAATAAAGTGAACACTGTTCACTTTGTATTCAGTGTTGTAATTGAAATCAATATATTTGAAAATGTAGAAAACATCCAAAAATATTTAAATAAATAGTGTTCTATTATTGTTCAACAGTGTGATTAATCACGATTAATTTTTTTAATTGCTTGACAGCCCTAGTTAATATAAGTAGACTGTGAGACTATATTGTTTTATGTGCATCTATGCTATAATAGGATTTTACTTATATGTAATGAACATTTAAGATTAATTTTTAACTAGTGTGTATTTTAAATAGGTATGGATGGCAGAACAGAAAATATCGTATGATAAGAAGAAACAAGAAGAACTAATGCAACAATACCTTAAAGAACAGGAATCTTATGATAATAGGTGAGAACTTCCACAGTATTAATAAAAGCAAAATTTTCCAGACTAAGTCTGTTTTTCATAATGCTGCTAGCACAGAAGTGAGACAGGTGTCTTCTGAAAGATTCATGTATTGTGTTATGTAGCAGTTCCTGCAAAGCCATTGACCAATCTCTATATTCTTTTAATATTTAATCTGTAATATTAACACTAACAAATGGGAAATTGTGAATTATTGTCACAGTTCCCTTGTGTGCTTTTCATGTCTATTTTAAAATAGCTCTTTTAGTAAATAACATACATTTGTGTATTTCCTGTGATATGTCCTAAACTCTTCTTTTAATTTAGATTGCTTATGGGTGATGAGCGTGTGAAGAATGGTCTTAATTTTATGTACGAGGCCCCACCAGGAGCAAAGAAAGGTACTTCTGATTTCTTAACATCTTGTGGGAAATTTGATCTAAATATGTTGTGCACTTGCACAAAAAACTGTTAATAACCTTAAGGTTGTAAAGTCAAGTGCTCAAAAGTTAAGAAATGACATACTTAATGTTGCCCAGGCAACCTTTGTGCACTTGCATTATGAGATATGCAATCTTTTATGACATGATTACATACTATTGTTTCCACAGGAAAACTGTTTCCCAATGTTCTCTGGAATGAGAAACTTTTTTATTTTTTAAGTAAAAATATTTTTACAAGATGTACCTTCTGCTGATCCCTGACAAAGGTGATCCCTGTTTTCCCCTGCCAAATTTCAAGCTTTTGCTCCAAAGCATGGTGGTGCTAGAGCTTCTCACTGAAATGGCTGTAAAGATTTTTTTATTTTTTTTTAAATCCTGGGAAAAACAACATATTTTACCCTAATAGAGTTCTCTGAAATACCTTAAGCTTTTTTGCTGAAACTTAAAAAAAATCTTAGCCTGAGGCAGAAATCTGGCATGGGAAATTTTAACCCAAATGATTGAAGTCTGGGAAAGTTGTTATAAGTGACTGAAACAGGATCTTATAATGGGAAGTGTCAGGCAATCTTTCTATAGTAGGATCTGCCTGCAAAAGTGTTTTGCAGATATATAGAACACTAGCAGTTTTTTCTATTTTTCTATTTCTAAGTGAGTTTGTAGTATGAATAAGGTAGTACTTTAACAAGTCTAATGTAACATGCTAAGATTTTCTTCTAATTACAAGAGAGTACATCGTTAAAAAGCATATAACATTTAATCAGAATAATCAAATAGCCCACATCTTGTCAGTATGACCAGAGAGAATCTGAATCCACATTAGAAGCCTTTGGAAATGAGACAGCTTCTTTGTTGTGAAGTAAGTTCTATAATTTAACTTAAAAGCTCTTAAACCGGGTTTTTAAAAAGACTGTCAATTTAAACAATCTTAGACACAAATGTAATCTTTTAATTTTACTATTGTTACAAGTAACCCTTAAAATGACTATCTCTGAAATACAGGAAATATTGTTTTCCTCTAGTTTTTGTGTTAGTTTACTTTGTGTGTCTGACAGCATTTTGTGTATAGTTGGATTGTCTCTCTCCCCGGTATAGTCAATAGGTTTTCCCTGTGTTCCAGTTTCCCCTGGAGTGAGAGACTTTTTTTTTTTTTTTTTTTTTTTTAAGTTACAATTATTGTAAAACCACAAAAATTAGCAAGGGACTAAGGGACAGGCATAGTACCTGAATTAATGTTTTTGTTTGTGTTTTGTTTTAATGACTACATTTCTAGTTGGCTTTTATGGTACTTTTAACCAAAGACATTAATATAACTAGAACTTGCCTTACAATAATAATGAAACTGATTTCCAATGGTTTCTAATGAGAAAACTGATTGATTCAGTTCCTCTTCATGTCAGCAACCTGTGCCCCTGCTAGGAAGTACAGTAGAACCTTACTAATGAAACAGATTGTGAATTACCCCATTTTATAAATTAGCAAGTAAGAATAGTCCTTTGTCACAAAATTTGTTCATTTATCTTGACAAGTACAGGTTAGGTTTAATTATTTATTTTATTTCATAGTCTAGTAGTAAATGTAGGTGAGTATATTTGTAAAAGTAATGATAACCAGTAATATGAGAGCCTACTACAGCACTATTGTTCAATTGCTACAAAGTCGAGTGAGGCTGGTAGAGTTTATGTAAGAATAATCAGATTTGTGGTTAGCTAAGTGAGAATTAGTGAGGTTCTACTGTATCATTAAGAAAGCACCCTTGTAGAGAGATGCAGAATAGTTATCCAGGAATAGTGACGGTATTTAGAAAAACCTAAGAAATCCTTAGTTATAGCATTTGCAGATAATTACTTAAAGCAGTGGTTTTCAGCCAGGGGTATGCATACCCCTGGGGGTACGCAGAGGTTTTCCAGGGGGTACATCAACTGATCTAGATTTTGCCAAGATTTACAACAGGCTACATAAAAAGCACTAGCAAAGTCAATACAAACTAAAATGTCATACAGATTCTCTATATACTGTACACTGAAATGTAAGTACAATATTTATATTCAATTTGATTTATTTTATAATTATATGGTAAAAATGAAAGTAAGCAATTTTTCTGTCATAGTATGCTATGACACTTTTGTATTTTTATGTCTGATTTTGTAAGCAAGTAGTTTTTAAGTGAGGTGAAACTTGGGATACTTGGGGGTACGCAAGACAAATCAGACTCCTGAAAGGTGTACAGTAGTCTGGAAAGGTTGAGAGTCTCTGACTTAAAGTTTAAGTCTTAAAGGATCTGTGCCTATATTACTTTCATATCTAACTCACTGTAATGTATCACCGGACTTTTCCTTAAATCAAAATCTTTGTATGATGAACATTAATTTCATTTTGTGTAATAATGTTTCACTTTGAAATCTTATTTTAAGTATTTTCTCAAGATTTGAAAATGTAGGCCCCAATCCTGTAAGCACTTAAGCACATGTATGACTTCACTAGCATAAGTAGCCCTGTGGAAATCTATGAGACTACTCACAGTAGTGAAGTTAAGTTTGTGCATAAGTGTTAGGAGGATGAAGACCCTAGATATTGGCACATTAGGTTGTTTTGTTACTCTGAACTTCACTTGTATTTACTAATGAATGCAGCGCTCAACACCAAGTTGCAAAAATGCTATATAACTTCAGCTATGTCCTCCTGCTCCTTTGTTGTGTTAATTTGAAAAGTCTGAGGGGAGGAAATATTATACCTATGTTTCAAGGCAGTATTACAATATTATAAATCATTAAAATGTTCTGCCTCCAATGTAGATATCCACAACAGGCTATGTCTGTGATTAATGTCTTGTCTTATTTTTTTTTCATGCTTTTCTGTACTTCAAAGAAGAAACCAAAGAGGTAATCCAGCACATCAATTTTTAACACTTTCTTTACAATTACTTAATATAACTTTCAAACTTGATATGAGATTTTCAACATTCTTGTATTTTATGTTTTACAGCAAGAGGGAGAAACTGAGTACAAATTTGAATGGCAGAAAGTAGCCCCACGAGAAAAGTAAGAACTATTTATTTATCTGGATAAAATCCACTCTTTTTGGAGCTAGTTTCCATTTTGTTGTGCTTTCTTTCCTTCTGTTACTTTTCAGGCAGGTGGTTTCTCTTATTCTGTCATGGCCTCATGGCTGGTTAATCAAGCTTTTAAAACTAGAACACACAAACTCCTCAATCAGCTATTTTTCTTCTGGTTTTGTTCTGGGGTGCATATTTGAAAACACCTGTTTTAGTACTGAACACTTAAGTACACTTTTAAGTTATTTGAAATTCCTCCCACTTGTGTGTATTTGAGATACTTTGATTTTGGAATAGATATGAATCCTATACATCTAACAATGAGATGTTTTGTATATGATAGTTTGAAAAACTTTTCTGGTTATTTGATTGTATTAATCTTAAAACTTTAATCTGTTTCTTTTTGCATGTAACAGATATGCTAAGGATGACATGAACATCAGAGATCAGCCATTTGGTATCCAGGCAAGTTACATTTACCTTTGTGAGAGTCTTAGGTGTATTTCAAATGTTTGTCTAACTACATGACATTCACATTAATTGTATCCTATTCAGTAAGTTAAAACACCTCCTTATACTTAAGAACATAGCAAATTACTAGAAAACATGAAATTCTATTGTTAACTCAATTATGTCTATGCTGTTTATTCGTCAGGTGCGGAATGTGAGGTGTATTAAATGCCACAAGTGGGGTCATGTAAACACTGACCGAGAATGTCCTTTGTTTGGTCTTTCTGGAATTAATGCAAGTTCAGTTTCCAATGATGGATCAGGTAGGCACTAGAAATGCATTTAAAATGTTTTGTAATTGTCTATCTCAGAAAGGACTGACAATAAATCTTGAAGGCATTTCTTAGATCTAAATGTTGAATGTACAGGTACATCATGTTTCAAATGGTAGATGAAATGGGAAACAAGAATCCTTGATTCTAAATGTTGTATCTATTGTAATTTCTAGATCATATCTTAGATTCCAAAGATCTAATTATCTAATTAGTAACACGTGAAAAAAAAATCCCATGAACATTGTCCTGGTGACATTGCTTTGCCCCTTTATGTAGGCATCTAGTTCTGATGCAGCCTTATGTCTTTTCCATTCAGAACTGAAGTAAAGATGCTTCCGTGTTGATAAACTGAGTTAACTGGACCATCAAAATTGTGTAACCACAATTCAGACTCAAACCATAAGGGCATGGGAAGTAGGGAACACCAATTCATACTGGTGACATACCATATATACTCGTTCATAAGCCGAATTTTTTTAGTAAAAAAGGGAAGCACCAGAGAAGGGGGTTGGCTTATGAACGGGTATAGAGAGGGAGAGGTGGCCCCTCCTCCCAACAGAAGGAGCAAGGAGAGGCAGCACAGCTAGCTGAGCCAGAAGGGAAGAGGCAGGGCCAGAGTCTCTCCGCTTCTGGCCACGCTGCTCTCCCCCCAGCCTCTGAAGCAGCTGCAGCTCCGGGGCTGGCAGGCTGCGGCCCCGCCGCCCGGCCCCACCCCCCAGAGCAGGCTGCGGCCAGGCCAGAGACATCCTCCCATGGCCCTCCCCAGATAAGGTAGGAAGGGATGGGATGGGGAGAGTGTGGGGGTCCCGGGCTAGGGGTGGTGTCATGTGGGGGGTGGTCACAGGGGTTACTCCCCTGACTCCCAGCTTCTCCCCCCTCCCCCAAAAATGTCCCCACCAGTTGCTGTCCCGGCCCGTCAGGGTAAGCAACTGGCGCGCCGGGTCACTTTGTTTACTTAGGTTTACCTCTGTGCCTGTGGACGCTGGAGGTAAACAAACCATCTCGGCCCACCAGCGGCTTATCCTGATGGAACAGGAGCCAAAGTTTGCTGACCCCTGAATTATAGAGTCGGCTTCTGAACGGGTTATAAAATTTTTCCATTTTTTACTTATCCATCTTGGGGGGGTCAGCTTATAAACAAACCGGTTTATGATCTAGTATATACGGAGTAGTTTGTCTTAATTTCTTAGATCTCTGAAGTGCCTAAATAAATTAATCAACAAGTAATTGAGGCTTAGTTTTCTAAATGCCACATTTTCCCCTCGTGTTAGGTTTTCACTGCTTCAAGAACAGTGATTTTGCTCTGTCATCTTTCTTGGTGACTAGAAACACTTACGCTGCATTTTATTTTTAGATCATACTATCCTGTAATCAGACGCATATGTGATTTAATACATAGCACTCTATATTTACTTTGAATGCTTGAAGGGGAATTCAATTTTTGTCTTTAGTAATTTGACCCAAGATTGTGATACTTTCACAGTCATAACGAAGTATCTAAGAGTGATTCTAGTTGCACTGAAGAGGTGTGTAACAAAAACATAAAGGAGTCTTCATGCTGTGGCACATTCCACTGCAGACTATAGCAAATCTTATAGTCTGAGAATGAAATGTATTCTCAAGTCATTTCTTCAGGAACGCCATTACAATTGGCACCCTGGTTAACTTTCTGAGCAGAGAGGCCAAGGATAGAAGCTAAACTATGTTGCTTTCATGTAATAACTGTTAGTTCTTTTTGCAAAGTCAGCCTGTTGACGATCTGTCTTATCTAAAGGGACTAATTCAAAAAGTTATTTGGTGTTCCTTTATTGAAAGGAAGTGCCATAAAGCTTTACTTCAAGAAACAGTATATCATGCTGCTTTGCTTTTAAGCATTGTCAGAAGATCATACCATCATAATAGCAACTGTATAGTTGTAGATGAGATGGCAGTCTTTCTAAGCCTCTGTATTCAATGGCTTATAATGTTGTTTACAGCTTAGAAGAAATTTTGATTGGAAAGTTTTACTGGTATATGTGTGTGGGTAGGGGGATGGGGAAATATACTTTACAGCTATTACTAGTGAGACATGCTTTTATTCAGCTCTGTGCTGAATTCAATCTTGACATATATAATCATCAAATACTCTTGTGAAATTTAAAAACACTTGTAAATAAGTGTTCACACATACCGTATTGTGCTTATTCTTCTTCCCATTCATAACTGCACCAAGGCCACTTTTCAGTGTCTGTTGAAAACCTAACTAGTTTGTCATCAACCCTAAGTAATCTCCGAGTGGGCCAGGCCTTTTCCTAGTCAGGTACCTGTCCCCAGGGCATCTTCCCAAGCAACTGCTAAGAGCATAGTGAAAGGGATTTAGTACATCTGACATACTTTCCGTTTAAACATAAGCATTATAAATTCCACAGTTTGTGTGCTCTGAAGCCAAGCGCCTCATAGCACAGGGGTGGGCAAACTTTTTGGCCCGAAGGCCACATCGGGGTTGCGAAACAGTATGGAGGGCCGGGTAGGGAAGGCTCCCCAAACAGCCTGCCCTCCGCCCCCTCCCACTTCCCACCCCCTGACTGCCCACCTCAGAACCTCTGACCCATCCAACCCACCCTACTCCTTGTCCCCTGACCACCCCCTCCTGGGACCCCCCTGCCACTGACCACCCCCTGGGACCCCACCCCCTATCCAACCCTCCTTGCTCCCTGTCCCCTGACCGCCCCCTCCTGGAAACCCCACCCCTAACCACTCCCAGGAACCCCCCTCCCAGCCCCTTTCGGAATGTGGCTCTGCGAACATGGGCGGATGACTCGGGAGGAGCAGGGGCAGCCATACAACCGAAGAGAAGTGGCGGTTTCCCCTTTAAAGCGCCGCTTCTCTCCGGCTGGCTGCACGGCCGCCTGGTGCTCCTCCTGAGTCCTCCGGCCGCGTTCACAGCGCGCACCGCCCGCCTGCTCCCTTGAGGCTGCGGGTGAGCCTCCCTCCCTGCTCTCCCCTGCCTCTGCCCCTTGCAGGGGGTGCGCCAGTGCTGAGTTGCCTGGCGGCTGCGGGGGAGGGGGAACAGCAGGGGAGGGGCCGGGAGCTAGTCTCCCCGGCCGGGAGCTCAGGGACTGGGCAGGACAGTCCCGCGGGCCATACTTTGCCCACCTCTGTCCTAGCACAATCACTTCTTGAAATTTTTAGCTTTAGGGCCCTAAAAGAAAGTGTGTGATCCTGAGCAACTCCTGATAACTTTTTAAAATAGGAGAGAATGTAGGGAGATGACTGGTCAGGTTTGGGGCAAATCTAGAGTGCATATTTTAAATTTGGTTGCATGTATGATCTCTTGAATTAAATATAAGACACACTGATACTTTACTTCCTTTTCTGTGGTTTTTTTTAAGGAAATTAAATGCAAAGCGCTATAGTTGAGATTTTCAGAAGCTCTCAGCATTGGTCTAATTCTGTTCCCATTAATTTAATAGGGGCAGAGTTAGGTCTTCCTGGAGCATTTTTGAAAATTTCCTATATGTAAATGCAACATTTAATGTGGAAAGATAAATTACAGAAGTTAAGAAATTCATTTATTCCCACAGCAGCCATAACTCAGCTACATTGCACATGCACCAGTGTATTAAAGCTAATGCTGTATACAAGTAAAACAGAATACATCTCTACCCCGATATAACACGAATTCGGATATAACGTGGTAAAGCAGCGCTCCTGGGGAGCGGGGCTGCGCACTCCAGCGGCTCAAAGCAAGTTCGATATAACGCGGTTTCACCTATAACGTGCTAAGATTTTTTTTGGCTCCCGAGGACAGCGTTATATCGGGGTAGAGGTGTAATATGAGCCAAATCCTGAACTCAGGGCATGGCCCAAATAAGTGAGATGTGGGAGGAAGTAATTGCTTTCCCCCATAGTAGCAGAGCCACCACTGTAGAGCTACACTCCAGCTTTTATGATAGCCTGCTGCTGAACCTCCATAAGGAGGAAGCGAGTTTGGTTCATGGATCTGTGCAGTAGCAGATTTAGCATTCTTCTTCGAGTCCATTCCCCTGTAGGTGTGTGCTCGCCGCAGAAAGTTTTTCCCTTAGTGGTATCCGTCGGGTTGGCTCTGGTGCCCCCTGGAGTCATGCTCTCATAGCGATGGTATAAAGGGCCCTGCTGACCCGCCGCTCCCTCCTCAATTCCTTCTTACTGCCCATAACAGTTGCTGGAACTTCAGCTCGTCCTTGTGTTTTCCGGCAAGTACATCTCTCAGTGGACTTTGTTTCTGTTACTGTGTATAGTTATTTGTAGTGGTTAAGTTTTAGTTAATTAGTGGACCCCACTTAGCAGGGTTAGCCCTTCCCCGACACCAGGGCATGACACAGTCCCTGGGGTTTAAGCCGTGTGCGTCATGCCATAAGCCAGTGCCTGTTAGTGACCCCCATTCCAGCTGCCTCAACTGTCTGGGGGAGGCCCACGTGCAGGAGTGTTGCAGGATCTGCAAGGGGTTCAGGCCCCGTACTAAGAAGGACAGGGACACCAGACTCAAGTTCTTCCTCATGGAGGCAGCACTTTGTCCCACCTTGGGGCCAAGCCAGGCCAACTCGGCACTGAGTACTTTGGCTTCAGTAAGAAGCATCCCAGCATCTCTAAGAGATATTGGGCGCAGTTCTGCTTCTCCAGCGCCAAGGAAGGACTCTTCTGTTTCCCATGATTCCTAACACCAACAGTCACCCCGGTGCCGAAGAAAACCACTCCTTCATGGACTCTTGGCACACTTCTCGAGAAACAAGCTGAGGAAAACTGACCGCGGGCGATCCCCAACCCCAAGATCTGTTGGACACACAGATGCTAGGCAGAGTGCGACCCATGCCGGGCCACTCAGAGATACTAGCTGGGTGGACGGTACCATTGACTCTGGCCCCTGGAATGGTGCCATTGAGTCCTGCAACTCTGGACTCTCCACCAAGAGAGAGCCAACACAGTGCAATTACTCTGGCATTACCATCCACCCGAGGCATTTGAGGCAACAAGGGAATCGTTCTCACTCCCAGTACTGCCATCGCCCGCCATTCTGGAGCTATCAGCGGCGGCACCGGAGATAGCCACGCAGCACCAAGACCCCAGGCGCCATCAAAAGGGAAACCTCCTGTGATGACACAGCACCGATCTCCTCCCTCCTGGCACCACTCGCTGGCACCGGTCAGCACCGCTCCACCTTGGTTGCCAAGAAGTGACTCCTCGAAGTCAGACTCGGAGGCAGAGTCATATGCCTCCTGCAGGAGCTGACACCACTCCGACTGGCATTCCCCAGTGGTCGACATGAGCCAAAGCATTCCGCTGGCGGCCTGGCCACCAGTACAGTGGCAGATGCCACTACAGTGGCTGTTTTGGAACCCCCTGGCTTTTTCCACCAGTCCAGAGATCACAGTTCAGAAAGCCCTACTCTGTTTTATCAGAATCTAGAGCTCCCCCACCATCTCCCTTAGAACTGGGACCAGGTCTGGTGCCAAATTTCAAGATCTGTCACCACGAGATCCATCTGGTGCAGAGGGCGAGGAACAATGCCCCTTGTCTGTGCAGGCTCCTTCCTCCTCCTCCTCCTCCTCCTCCTGATGAGGCGGTTTCAGGAACAAGTGTAGCGCTCTCCCAAAATGATTATAGAGCGCATCAGGAGTTCCTCAAGAGGGTAGCTCAAAACCTGGGGATCCAGGTGGAGGAGATCACAGAATCCTCCCGTGCTCTGGTGGACATTCTAGTGGCATTTACCCTTCAATGAGGCCGTTTTGGACCCCATCAAAGCCTTATGGCAGACCCCTGCATCCCTGAAACCAACAGCGAAGAGGATGGAGAAAAAGTACTTTGTTCCACTCCAGGGTATGAATTCCTCTACACCCATCCTTCACTGGATTTGCTGGTGGTTTCAGCAGCCAATGAGTGGGAGCAGCAAGGGCCAAATCCCAAGGCCAAAGATGCAAAAATATAGATCTTTTTGGAAGGGTCTACTCAGCTGGTGGCCTCCAGCTCAGGATCGTGAACTAGCAAGTGCTCATGACCCATTATGATTTTAATTCCTGAAACGCAATGGCAAAATTTAAGGAACTATTGCCACAGGAGTCCAGGGGTGGATTCTCGGCCCTAGTTGAGAAGGGAAAATCAGTGGCAATTCAGGCAGCCTTGGACACCGCTGACTCTGCAACCTGATCCATGGCTTCAGCTATAGTTATGAGGAGAAACTTGTGGCTTTAGTCCTCTGTTACTCTATGAGGTGCAGCAGACATTGCAGGATCTTCCCTTTGAAGGCACATCACTCTTCTCGGCACAAACAGATGCCAAGCTGCATAGTCTGAAGACTCAAGCCACCCTGAAATCCCTAGTGTTACATACTCCAGCTCCTTCTTTATAAGCCCCAACCGGCGGCTTGCTTCTACCTGCCGCAGTCAAGACGAGACTACAGTAAGAGAAAGAGTAGAGGCTATAAAAGGAGGCCTCCATCTCAGTCCTTGTCAGCCTCCGTGCCTGCCACTCCCTAGGGGCAATTGGCAGGGTCTAAGCCTTTTGATGGGATGCTTGGTGATGATGTACCAGGACATGTGGATCCAATTTCCCTAATTTTTGTGGACCAGCTGTCCCACTTCTATTAGGCGAGGGCTTGCGTTACCTCAGATTGCTTGGTGCTATGCACGATAGCACTGGGATACTCAATTCAGTTGTTCCCCTCCTTTCCACCTTCCCTCCCTGTCCCTCTTTAGGCACCTCTCTCAAGAGCAACTTCTAGCCCAGGAGGTACAGTTGCTCCTAAGGGCAGGAACAGTGGAGGAGGTTCTGCTGGAGTTAAGGGGCCAGGGGTTCTGCTCCCATTATTTCCTAATCCTGAAAGCTAATGGCGATCTCAGACTGAACCTGGACATGCAGAACTTCAACAGGTTCATGAAGAAGCTGAAGTTCCACATGGTCTCCTTGGCCTCCATTATCCCTTCTCTGGATCCAGGGAACTGGTATCCCACCCTTGATTTGAAGGATACTTATTCTCACGTTTCAATATTTCGGGTTCACAGAAGGTTCCTATGATTCATTGTGAACCACGTGCACTACCAATTTACTGTCCTCCCATTTGGCCTGTCAGCGGTCCCTTGTATGTTCAGAAAGTGAATGGCAGTCGTCGCAGCCTTCCGGAGGAGGCAGGGGTTTTACCTCGATGACTAGCTGATGAGAGGTCAGATCAAGGGCTAGGTGGAGGCAAATGTAAAGTTAATCAACTTTCCAGGACCTAGGGCTGTTGATAAATATGCAGAAGTCTACCTTCTCCCTGGTTCAAAGGATAGAATTAATCGGGTTGATCCTCGACTCGGTCCAGGCCAGAGCCTTCCTCACAGAAACCCGATCCCAAGCTCTAGGGGTGCTCACAGAGAGCCTGAAAATCACCCCATTACCATGGGAAGAAACTGCCTGAAGCACTGGGGTTTGTGGCATCGTGTTCCTATGTAACGCAACACGAGACTACGGTTCAGAGCTCTTCAGACTTGGCTGGCATCGGTATATGCGCCGGGCCGACACATGGTGGTCTCACTTCCCCCTTCGGTGATCACCACCCTTCTTTGGTGGCTGGACGTGTGGGTAATATGTGTAGGAGTCCCATTCTTGAGGCGCCAACCATCAATGTGTCTAATTATAGACGTGTCAGCGATGGGATGGGGGGCTCACTTGGGGTTCCTCTGGTCTCCAGAAGAGCTCTCACAACACATCAACATGAGGAAACTCAGATCATTGCACCTAGCCTGCCAGGTGTTCCAACCTCACTTGCAGGGCAAGTGTGTGTCAGTCCTTACAGACAACATGACAGCAATGTTTTATATAAACAGGCAGGGTGGAGCACACTCCTCTCTCCTATGCCAGGAAGCTCTTCACCTGTGGGAATTCTGCATAGCCCACTCACTCCACCTCGAAGCCTCCTATCTCCCAGGGTTGCAGAACAAGCTAACAGATCATCTCAGCAGATCCTTCTCCAACCACCACAAGCAGTCCAGCCATCCAGATGTTGTGAAAGGCATTTTCCAGAAGTGGGGGACTCCCCAGATAGATCTGTTTGTGATGAAGCACAACAAGGAATGTCTTCAGTTCTGCTCCTTCCTTGGTCACAGCCTGGGCTCGCTCGCAGATGCCTTTCTCCTCCTTTGGACGGACCATCTCTTCTATGCATTGCCTCCCTTTCTCCTCATACACAAGGTCCTGATGAAGGTCAGAAGGGATGGGTTGCATCTTAACCTGATTGGCCTGGCCCTGTCAGCACTGGTTCACCACCCTCCTGGACCTCTCAGTGGAACCGCCAATCCACCTGTCTCTGTTTCCAGAACTGATCTCCCAGGACCACGGCCACCTATGTCATCGGAACCTAGAGTCCCTTTCACTCACAGCCTGGAAGCTCCATGGCTGAACCTTGCACAACTAGCATGCTCCATGCCTGTTCGCGAGGTGCTGTTAGGGAGCAGAAAACCATCCACTAAAGCCACTTACCTGGCAAAGTGGAAGAGATTCTCAATCTGGTCTGCACAGAAAGGGGTTTCACCTACACAGTCAACACTACCTTTCATTCTAGATTATTTAGTTCACTTGAAACTGCATGGCCTAACAGCAGTGGCTCTCAAACTTTTTTACTGGTGACCCCTTTCACATAGCAAGTCTCTGAGTGTGGCCCTCCCCCCTTATAAAATAAAAACACTTTTTTATATATTTAACACCATTATAAATGCTGGAGGCAAAGCAGGGTTTGGGGTGGAGGTTGACAGCTCGCGACCCCCCATGTAATAACCTTGCGACTCCCTGAGGGATCCCGACTCCCAGATTGAGAACCCCTGCCTAACAGTTTCATCTATTAGGGTCCATCTAGATGCAATCTCGGCTTTTCATTCATGAGTGAGCAGCCGGTCTGTCTTCTCAAAATCGATCTGTGGTCATTTTCTTAAGGGCCTTGGAGCGGTTATACCCCCAGGTACATCAGCCACTCCCTCATTGTGACCTCAGCTTGGTACTTGCAAGTCTAATAGGACCTCCATTTGAACTGCTGGCAATGTGCTCGCTGCTCTACATATCCTGGAAAGTGGCCTTCTGCCAGAAGGGTCTCAGAGATTCAAGCCCTTACTTTGGAGCCACCTTACATGATCTTCTTCAAGGACAAGTTTCAACTGTGCCCACACCCGGCCTTCCTGCCAAAGGTGGTCTCGAAATTCCCTAGTAACCAGGATATCTTCCTACCAGTCTTCTATCCAAAACCACATGGTAACAGGGAGGAACAGAGACACTATTGTCTGGGTGGTAGGCATGAATTAGCCTTTTACATAGAAGGGACTTTTGGAATATTTACTCAGGTGTTTCTGGCCATTGCAGATAGGATGAAAGTCCTTCCAGTCTTGCCCAGAGAATTTCATCATGGATCGCTTCCTGTATCTGCACATGCTACAACATGGAAGCATGTTCTCTGGAATGGTGGCCGAAGCATAAAGGGGGGCATATGAATGTTTAGCACATCTGGCACGTAAATACATTGCAATGCCTGCTACAAAAGTGCCATGCAAATACCTGTCCTCACTTTCTGGTGACATTGTTAATAAGAAACGGGCAGCAGTATCTCCCATAAATGTAAACAAACTTGTTTGTCTTAGCGATTGGCTGAACAAGAAATAGGACTGAGTGGACTTGTAGGCTCTGAAGTTTTACATTGTTTTGTTTTTGAGTGCAGTTATATAACAAAAAAAATCTATGTTTGTAGGTTGCACTTCCATGACAGAGATTGCACTATAGTACTTGTATGAGGTGAATTGAAAAATACTATTTCTTTTGTTCATCATTTTTACAGTGCAATTATTTAATAAAAAATAATATACACTTTGATTTCAATTACAACACAGAATACAATATATATGAATACGTAGAAAAAACATCCAAAATATTTAACAAATTTCAATTGGTATTCTGTTGTTTAACAGTGTGATTAAAACAGCAATTAATCATGGGGGAGGGATAGCTCAGTGGTTTGAGCATTGGCCTGCTAAACCTAGGGTTGTGAGTTCAATCCTTGAGGGGGCCACTTGGGGATCTGGGGCAAAATCAGTACTTGGTCCTGCTAGTGAAGGCAGGGGGCTGGACTCGATGACCTTTCAAGGTCCCTTCCAGTTCTAGGAGATGGGATGGGATGATTAATTTTTTTTTTTTGAGTTAATCGCGTGAGTTAACTGTGATTAATCGACAGCCCTAATTATTTGCAACACACGGGTTGCAGATCCCCTGATTGGTTCCCTGCATTTTTCCCTGTGCCCCAAACATTTGTCCGTCTCCCATCCACAGACGAATACACCTGTTTTCTACTGCATTCTGGGCTTTCCTTGTCCATAATAGAGAAGGAAAGCTTTACACCTACATGTGCAAATGGGGTTTAAGTTAGTTGATGTGAGTGAGCATCAATGAATTTCCTGATTCTTGAGTTCTTAAGTCTGTGTTTGATATCACTAGTTATATGCTCTGTAGCTTTAATACAGACTCTAAATGGTTAATTATTAGTGTACACACATGGGCTAAACTGGAATCCATGACAGTTACTGTTTTTCCCTGTTAGTTTGCTTGCTTTTTTCCCTTTGCTAGTCCTGGCCCATCCATTGACAATTGTACTGTCTTTCCTGCTGCCCAGGCACATAATTTCGGTGTCATTTTTGACTCCTCTTTCTTCCCCAAAATCCAGGTGCTCAATAAATCCTGTCACTACTTTCTTTATAATACCTGAAAAATTAATGAAGTGAGCATTAGTTAAAAATCCAAGTGAGAGCTTGTGACTTTTCAGTACATAGCAAATAAATGTTATCTCCTTTTAATTTTAGAAAGCTGGCAGGAATCCATATAAAACACAAATAATCCTAAGCACTTCCATTTGTTTTGGCTGCTAACCCTAGCCCTAAATGAGAATTGTGGGATTGTTTTTTTTGGGGTGTGTGTGGGAGGATTAATACCAAGATTTTGTAACGTTCTAGACCAGTGGTTCTCAACCCACGGGCTGCTTGCGGCCCAGTCAGCACACAGCTGCGGCACATGTGACATCCTCAGGGCCGTACAGGGTGGGTGGGTGTGTATGTATGTGTGTATATAGATATAGATAGATATAATATTGTGTGGATGCAGCCCGCATAACACACAGAACTGCATGTGCTTCCCACAGTGGTAAATAGGTTGAGGACCACTGTTCTAGACACTAGGGACTAGATTCACAGAAGGACTTAAACTCCTAACTGCTGCTTTAGGTGCCTAAATCCCAGAATCAGGCTGCACTGGGATTCGCAAAGCCTCCACTTACCTACCTTCAAATTCTGTAGGCGCCTAAACTCACCCGGTGCCCAAATTTTTACAGTAAAAGTTCCCTAAGTGCCTGTGCATCTGCCTCTGAGCACGCACACTGCAGCCCCATGCCAGGCACCTAGGACTCAGAATGATGCGTGAACCAGGGGAAGATACACATTGCTTTTCCTAACATGCCTGTGATTCCTGATCCAGTAAATGTGCTCAGACCTTGTCTATCTGATTGGATCCTACAGAGAAGCTTATACAAAATGCCAGGGAAGGAGGAGGTGGAGGACCTCCTTCATAACTTTTAGCTCAGTGGTTAGGGTACACACTTGGAATGGGGACACTCCCAGTGCAAGTTTGCCCTCCATCTGAAGGGGAGGAGAGATTTGAACGAGGATCTGCTGCCTCTCAGGTGAGTGTCCTAGCCACTGGGGTATAAGATGTTCTCAGTCTCTTCTGGAGAAGCTGTTCCCCTCTGGGTAAATAATTAAAAACATAAAATAAATATTTCGAGCAGGGAAAGTGGATTCTGTGTTGCCTACCTCCCAGCTGAGTGCTCTAACCACCAAGCTAGAGTTACTGTCGTGCTTGCTGTCTGGCCCCATGTTGAAGCTGTTCCACTTTGAATAAATAATGAAAGAATAATTGGGCCAAAGAGAGAAAATATGAGAGTGACTCTGTAGCCTGGTGGTTTTGCACTCACATGGGAGGCAGGAAACTCCCAGTTTAAGTCCTCTCTCCACCAGCTTGAGCATAGCTAGGTTGGGTAAATCTACACGAGCTGGGAAATGCACCTCCCAGCTCAAATGTAGACATACCTTGGGTTCATGGGAAGACAAGCAATGCCCTGCCTTGTCCTGTCTATAGAGTAGATCAGTAGTGTTAACCAGTTTATAGCCTGCTCAGAAGAAGGATTGAAACATATTACATCCATATGATTAGCAACCACGTGATAACCATGTTGCTGTGTATGGAATCAATCCTGTTATAACCTAGTCCTAAAGTCTTTAAAGTTCTGTGGAGTATAAGGGCTCTTAAACACAGGACAAATATTTCCAGGCCAACTGTGTCAAATAAAGTGTAGCAATCTATTTACCAAACTTTTGATTCTACCAAACTTTTACTGTATGGACATAGAGAAGGTGCTTGCCTTATTTAAGAGAAATTTTGAACATTGCACTTGATCAAATATTCCTCTCTATTTTGTTTCCCAATAAGGACAAACCTTTGATGACTAGACTACCATGTTAAGATGCCCCTCAGCATTAATGGAGGACTGTCTGTTTTTGTTTCAAATATCATGTTATTTGAAATGTTAGTTCTACATCTGATAAAGTCTAAGGATAAAATTTTGAAAAGTGCCTAAGGCTCCTAAATCTCACTGAAAGCCAAAATTATTTATTTACAATTTAAATACTGCAAAAGTTTTCATTCAGGTGGTGCTGGGTGGATCTTGTTGAAGAGACTGAGGCAAGGGGATGAGCAGAACTATAAATGCTATACTTCATGATGATCTGCTGTCAAGCATAATTTCTCACATTTCAGCTATTTCTGATGTCTTGTTAACCGTTTTAGGGTAGCCTACTGCTAGAAGTTTCTTTTTAAAATCCTACTCACTTTGTTCTTTAGATGTTTAAGAACAGTGCACTTAACTTTTAATTACCTGTACTGAATTGTGTATGTGTATGTGTATATATATATATATATATATATATATATATATATATATATATATATATATATATATAATAAAAATAACTCTTCTAGAATGTTGCTTTTGTTGAGCACTAGATTGGACTGTATGATAGGATGGATCACTCAATAATTGCCATGTTCTGTTCATTCCCTCCTAAGCATCTGGTGCCAGCCACTGCCAGAAGACAGGAGGCTGAGCTAGATGGACCATTGGGCTGACCCAGTATGGCCATTCTTATGAATAAACAGGCTCATGAGAAATTTCCGGGGGGGGTTGGGGTATTTTGTACAGTGTTAATTTAAAAAGAAAAAGAAAAAAAAGGAAAAGTTGTTTCTTCAGCCCCATCCCCAAAATAGGTGAATGGGAATTTCACATCTCATCCCCAATCCTCCACCCCAGCTGCCCCTTCACAGTAAAACCCAAAAAAGCTTCTCCTCTAGGCTGAGACTATTTTCAGCCTCAAAGAGAATTTTTGAGTTGCAAGTGAATGAAAAGGAGATTGACTGTGTGGTCAAGTCATTTAAAATGTTTGCTTCAGTTTCCCCATCTATATAAAACTGCAGTCCTATTTACCTAGCTCATAGGAGTGTTGTGAGGACTGATTCAATAATGTTTGGAAAACATTTTGTACATAAAAAGCACTGTGCAAGTGTGACGTATTAAGTTGCAATTCAACAACAATAACTATTGCTCCTGTAAAAACTGAAATTGTTTTTTAACAAAAAAGCATTTGGGCCTTTGGTAGTGATATGTTAAGGAACCTGCATTGGAATTATCTTCCTCTTTACATACAAACAGACTTGCATTGCCCTTTTGGGCTGGATACCGTATCTGCTCCATGTACAGACTGCCCGTTGACTTAAGTGAGAATTCCACATGTGGAATTGCTGCAGGATTGGGCCTCTACAGATTAAAGCACATGTCTACTGCTAATCAGAGTCCTGTTCTGTGAGAGAAGACAGCTGTTTCTCAAGATCCAAAATGTAGGGCTATGCTGCACCACACAGGAAAACCATAACAACCCAGTACTGAGTTAGTTTCATTTTATTTTTCTTTGCATGCAGACCATTATACTTATTCAGTTGGTGATTCAAGATTTAAAAAAAAAAAAAACCTTTAAAAAAAAATCACCTATTGAATAATATTTCACCAGTGAATAGAGATTATTTTTGCAATAAGGCAGTTTCAGTGGATGTGGTTATCATGGGATAATCACACCCCTGGGGTACAGCCTTATCTGTAATCTCCCAGGAGTGTAATTATTTCATGATAACTGCACCCCCTGATGTTGCATTATTTCCATTATGAAATTCTTAGTTTGATATATAAAGTAACTTACTTTGATCACTGGAAACTGCAAGGTAGTGTTAGAATGTTCCAGCTGTGAGGTTTACAGAGACCAACTATAAGATTTACTACTCCTTTACAAAGTTAAATTAGGCAATCAAAATGCTTCTTCAGGCTAGGCTGTTTTAGAATGGTTTTTTTTTTTACTGATACAAGCATAACTTCTAAGGTTCATAATCAAGATAAGGTAAAAATTATATGCAATATTATATATCAGTTGTGATTACAAATTGGTATTCTGTGTGTATACGTATTTGTATTTAATAATTATACACAAAAGTACAGCTAACCGCCAAAAGTTTGCTTGATTTTATACAACCCTTATTTTTCTAATTAGCTACCAGCATCTGTCAATTATTTGTTCTTTTGATGCTTTATGGAGTTCAAACAGCAGCTTTTAATTTCTGAATACATCAGTGTTCTGTTCACAATCCTGGAACTATTTCATAATGTTTTGATATTTGTTCATTCCAAAATGTCACTTACAGAAAGTGGTACACACAGATTTAAAATATGCCATATAAGTTCGGTAATGGAATTTACTTTTAGAGGAACAAGAGGTTATAATAAAACACCAGAGTTAGTTTCATATTTGGATGACTCCAAGGCTGTGGTCATGGCATGTAAAATAAATGAGCATTTAATTCCATTGGAGAAAATGGATGCCTTCACACACCTACGACAGTGTAATAATATTAAATTTGTAATGAAAATTGTTAGAGATAGTCAGAAGAATCACAACTGGCTCAATTTCTTCTAAAAACTTAGAAGCATCACTAGAGAAGTGAAACTCTGATTGCTTCAGAAAGCAGTGAACAACATGGTACTTTTAATACCAATTTTTGTTTCCTAGCAGATAAAAATCAGTTAGCATGCAATAGGAAAGCAGAATTTAATTCTGTGCTCTACTTAATCTGGAATAGTGTTTTATTAAGAAAAAGTTGTTTAATGTGACTACCATGAAAATTCGTGTAAATAGTCATCTGTATTTAGGTACCATCAGAAAATGCATAGAAAATAAAACCCTCCTTAAAGATCTGCAGCTGAGCACTTTGATTGTAAACAGTAGGATCCCAGCAAAATCTTCACTTAGCCTGGGCACCAATTAGATTTTAGATTAATCCCAAATTCATGCTTCAAAATTATCAATATTTTGGTTTATTGGCATTAAATATACTTGGGTTTTATAAAAGCATGGATGAAGTCACTGAAGACATGTTTATCTTTATGTCAATAAGACCACTTCCTTTCCCCTCAAAAAAGAGAAACCTTGAATATCCTCCCAAATAGTCTTTGGCAAAAGCATGGCTGATTATATTGGCCTTCTGTCTTGTCAAACCAACTTGGGAGAGAAGTGAGCAATGTAGAGGTTCCCTCATTGAAAATACCATATCTTTAGCCTTCTCATATTTAAATTGAGGGGGTTGTTAGCTCAAGTGCCTCAGCTGATCTCAGTTGCCATAATATAATGTAAGGATGGGTAGTCACTCAGGTAACCAGGACTCCAATCCAAGCCATGCAGACCACTGGTTTAACTTTCTCATTATCTTCAGTCCTGTTTTGTAAGATAGCAAATGTTCTCTCTCTCCAAGCCCAACAATTCTCTACTGCTTGGTTCTGTTAATGTTTCATTTGTCAGGCCCCCCGATAACTGGTGTTACACTGATCGCAGTTTGAAAACAAGCAAATATTGATCCTAATAGCTCAAACTATTGCTGTTAATTGCATCCAGAAGCAAATTTGAAGCCAGTGAGAAGCACCACTAAGTGGGCAGCCATGTTTCATGTTGGATGAAATCTGAGAGAAAGAGTTAAGGGAAGCTTTGTCGATAAGTAATCGATTCTAGAGATGACGTACACATGGATCATCATGGCACGGTCTGCATCAGAATGGAAAAATCTGTCTCAGAAAGTAGATGAAAATTAGCACTTCTGGCCATAGCTGTTACCTGGCCTTGTAAAAGCAGTCAGGGATCCAACGGGGCTTCACCCACCCAGTTTGTGTGTCTTTATGACAAAAGGTGAGCAAATCCCCTCTTTCAAGAAATCAACTCTACCATCTCCTGGATGTTTCCCCCAGTCAACCGCCATCTTCTGTGGATTGAGCCTCATCTAGGACCCAATCTCAGATGTACACTGGGAGAGCTGAGCCACTGCCCTCTCCAGGTCTGATATTAAAAAGAGGGACTGAGTGTAATCAGCAGATTGGTGACATCGCAGCCCAAACTTCCTTGCTATATGAGGGATTTTACTTGCACATTGAACAGGAAACCTAACAGTTAGAACCTTCGGCACCGCATGCAAGAGAATGCTTGGAACAGAGGAGCTATTGCCCAATGTATTATCTGGCTCTTCTCTGAGAGAATGGAATAGAGGATGGGATTTTCAAAAGTGAGTTAAAAACGTATGTCCCATTGACTTGTCCCTACCTGACCCCACAGTCCCCACAGATATTTCATCTTTGTCCATTGCCAGGAGGAAAACCCTCAGAGTTGCCTCCATAACTTACCCTGGAATCCTTTCAAAGTGGTTTTAGATTTGGTTATCAGAATACTCAACGTATTGGCAACGGTGTTTGGCTAAAACCTTCACAGTAACCTTCCCCAAAAAAGGAAGATTAGAGACAGGGCAATTTATTGTCAAGATTCTCACATCAAGAGACAGTTTCTTAAACAATAGTCCCCTAATAACTGCTTATTGAAGAAATTTTTGGCTTTCTGCTCTCCCCCAAAGAAGCACTGACTAGCTCCACCAATAATAGTCAGTAGCATCCCACTGAGTTTAACCACCCATGAGAGAGACTGACCCAAATAGAGGCTGTAATCTGAAGTTCATGAAGCACTTCCAGGACCGCAAAGGATAAAACTAATTTAAAGTCAAGGATAGAAGACGTTGCACTTACTATTTTCCCCCACAGTGGATATGAAAATTACTCCATCAAAGTGCATATCTCATCTGAACTCAGTCTTCTCTGTGAGGTAGTAGAAAAGTTGAGAAATGCTCAACTCTTTATTAGTGGAGGTAGCCCAGATTCATTAGGTTGTCTTGACCTGGAACATTTCTGCTGACTGGGACTTCATTGTCCTTGTGGTGGAGTGAAAAAGAGCTCTGCTTTTATCGCCATCACAGCCATTACCTAAATTCAAAAATTCTTTCCTGTGATCAAGCTCAGATTGTGATTTCCACCACTGGTGCTAAACTTTCTTCTTTCTCCAATGACACAAAGGGAGGGGACATTTGAGAGTATTTAATGGTAGAGACTGAAAAAGTGTGTTCCAAGAAGCTGCTGGGTAGAATAATTCATTGGTTTTTACGTATACCCCCTCCAAGAATTTTAAAGTCTAGCTACTTTTCTTTAGTCTCCAAGGACAGACCAATTAAAACAGGTCTTCCACCTCAAACAGTGAGCCCTGACGGCCAACCATAAGAAGCAGTGTTCTGGATCTCTAATTCAAACTCCAAAATAAATCCAGTGTGGGGCTAACTAGGTATATTCAGCAAAAGCCCACCAGAGAGACGGCCCTTGGTTGTTAAGAGCTCTTGAGTCAATCTAGAAGAGTTTTTGTCTTCATAGTCAATGAAGTCACCCAGAACAGCAAGACTTTGTGACTTCAGATCTGACAATAATATGATCAACTCATCCTGCACAGCTCAACACTTCTTCTCATTGCAGTCCAGTGCAGGGACTCCTACACTTGCCTATGTAGTTTTTGACCAATAGGATTGTCTAGTTTGTAAACATAGGTTGCAGAGTTCACATTGAATAGGTAATCTAGTAAATCCTTGTCTTTTCTTTAGAAGTTGCTAGAGGGACTAGGTCTAAAGCTTGACTGATGATAGTCATCTATTTCCCTCTGTGAAATATAAGAGCATGTTCCTAGAATCATTGCTGCATAGGAAGCAAAGTAGAACAGTGCTGTAGGTTTATTCCATCTGAAAAATGCAATTTTGGAAATATTATAGTAGCATGTAGTCTCAGGTACTCTTTAGATAGGAGAGAGTAGACAGCTTGCTTTTGCCAAACATTATTCCCAAAACAGTGCATTATTCAAAGGATACCATCTCACAGGTGGTTAGTTCTTAATCAGATCCATCAGCATATATCTATGGAGGCTCTATAATGATGAATCTTAGGGTTGTTCCTTTTAGAGTAAAAAGAACACACATTTAAACTAGAAACTGTCCCAAACCAGAACCCCCATTCCAGCTCCCTTCACCTGTGTGAAGTCAGCATTGCCACACTGGTCTGTTTCTAGTTCGGCACTCTGGATCTGTGCAACTTCCATTCCCAAACTTGAGGAAGGGTTTGGATCTGAATTTCTTGGTCCATCTCTAATCTAAACAATCTGTGCTTTGGTAAAATCTGCAATATATGCAAACAACTGGGGTGCACTAAAATGTGGCTAATGTTAGAAAAGTGACTGTAAAATGACACCTGTTAGCCTATGATCAGTGACTTCCCTATCAAATTGTCTGTTATGAATCAATATTCAGTAAATGCCACTACTATGCAAGCATAACATGATGTCTGAAAATCAGTTACTGTAATCTGCCCCTGCCTCTGGTGGGAATGAGTTATGCTTTCACTGCCTCTTACCTCAACACTTTCAATAGGAGTCTAGAATCAAAACTTAGTTGGTAACTTAATTGATTGCATGCAGCAGAATAACTCAGCTTGGTCTTCTGCAGTGCTGACAGAAATGAAAGCTTTTGTCAATCAACTAACCAGGCATTATCAAGACAATGCAGCAGGAGCAGATAGGAGAAATAACAAAGTGCCGTTTTTGGTAGTCACTAGTGACCATAAGATTGATTCTGTTCATGCTACAGTTTGAACTACTCTAGCAACAGCTATATTTAATTTAATTTTCCACCGCCATTGGGGATAATTTGAAAACCATGCTTTAGACCGCTTTAATGTAGGCCTACACTTTAGTCAGCATTATTCTAATAAAAAAGAAATCCTTGCCCACATTTGTTAGTGGAAACCATGATAGCAACTACTATGTGCTAAATACAGTTGTTGGCTGTGTGACTTCAGCCATAGTGTGGACAGGACCTAAAAGGAAATAGTTTCAGACATAACTTCCAGTCTTCTTGTGTATGGGAAGGGAGGGGCCTAAATGGGGAACGAGAGAACTTGTAAGTTAGACCTGTAGCAAGTAAAATATAGGATTTTTTTTACCTTTGTTGTTTAATAGAGATCATCAGATTGATGCAGTTAAATTGATCTCAATTAAATATCAGGAGAAATCTGAGTGCTCTGTTACGGTTGCACTCAGATTGTACTTCAAACAGGACTAAAATCCCTCATTTCACACTTTATTAAACGAGTTCAGTTTCCACATTTAGTACTCTAACTTTTTCTGGGCCAACTGAATTGTCTGTATTTTTTTTCTCAAATAGTAACTTTAGCAGAAGAAATATTTCAGAATAAGCCCATTTTGAAATTTCACCTCAAATGTTTTCAGGCTGCACTAACTTTATCACAGTTGCCCCAAACTTAGCACATTCATTCACATGACAGCTCAGATGTAGGCCACACTATGTTTTAATTTAAAATGTTAGAATTATTTATTTTATTTGCCATAACCGGCTGCTTGATCCCTACAAGGAAAAGCTGATAGAACTGTCAAGTTCCACCAGCTATTTCCATTCTTTGATGCTGTAGCCTGACTCTGTGACTCACCAGTTAGGCAGGCTGAGCAACCATGGAGGTATTCTAAGGTAGGCTGGCGGGGGCAGAGAGCAAAGCAGAGCTATCGAGGTCAATATAGCTTTGGAGCCCATTTGAGGACATGCTCACAATCTAGGTCCCCCCCACTAAGTAACCCTTTACCTTGCCCTTTACTTGTTCAGGTCTCCCTTTGCTTTATACAATAGCATTGTGGGGAGCCCAGAAGTGGACAGTGACATTCAATGGAGGGATAATAGGTGTGGGTGGAAGAAGGTCAATAGAGAGCAGGTGTTTTATGGGAGATAAGTTGGACTTGCGCTGAGGAGTTGTTGGGTAGCTGAGTCCATGGGAGGGTCACTCTGACACACCACAGGAGACTTAGCTGGAAATAGTTTCTCCTTGCACAGTTATTAGGACCATGAACATAAGGATCTTGTGTTGGATCTCTGGATGCATCCTTAACTATGGAGGCTCTTCTGTGTGATTCCATAATGTAATTTTAATTATGCATAAAGCTAAACAGTTTAGCCAATTGTCATCATATAGAGGAAAAAAGTCTGGTACCATTCTGCAATGACCCGCTTCTATCTGAGGACAACCGCTTTTATGGCTATACAGACCTTCATAGAAATTTACAATTTTTATTTCTTAAATGGGTGTCTTGAAAAGTTTGTATGTAACTTCTCTGTTAAGATGTAGATTCCAGACAACAAGCTGTTTGCCCAGTTCAATAATAGTTCAGGTACTGTAATTGCCTTGTTTCAAGAAGAATAGAAAATGGTGATGATTAAACAGATCATTGTTTGATGTTATTTTCAGTTTTGCTGATGGATGAATGTTGAGTGACTATTGAAAAGGGGTCCTAGCAATCAGCTGTTTTTAAAGGATTTTTATGTCTAACTTTCCATAAACTGGTGACACAGGACCTTTACACCCAACTTCCATGCCAACTTCCTCCAAAGTGGTCATTTGTATCCAGATTTTTGATATAGTTTGAGGAATTGCTGATGTCAGTCTCTGGTACGCAAACATCAAATATATTTTAAATTGCTGATTTAAGTGGAACTTTTCCAAGTTGATGATCACTAAGGATGGCCTAATTCAGATGTAATTGGGTCAAGTTGCATGGCTCCAAAATAGCTTTTACACTGGACTTGTCCAAAGACCTTGGGGGAAGATGTTGCAAGAAGGAGTGAGCGAAGCTCACCAACCATAAGAATCAAGGGTAAAGCTGACACCCCAAGTCTTTCAGGTTGACAAGCTACCTGAGGGGTAAGAGTGATATTCCAGATCCTATAAGGCCAGCAACTTTGACGAGAGGAAGTCACAAGCACCAACAAAGAGGCCGCTCCAGCCTTTGATCAGTCTCCCTGCACCCAAAGAAGGTCTGCTAGCGAGAAGCACTGTGCTAGCAAAATATCACTGTTTGGCTCCTTAACTGTAGATTCAGCTCCTACTCGGAGAGTCAGATATCCCATAAAGTCCACATGGGGAAGGTGTCTGGAAACAGCCCTAACTTTTGTCTCGTGAAATTACTCATTAAAGTGTGGTTGATGTTTAAAAATCCTGAGACTTGAGATTGTCACCTGTAACTTCAAACTTTTCCTTATCAAGAGTGTGTTGTTAAAGTCTGTATTCTAATATCTCCAGGCAGGAGTGGGGGGAGAAGGGCAGAAAGGGTTAGCGAGCTCACAGAAATTTAAAATCTAAGGAGGAAGCTTTTTAATTGACTCTGAGATTGTGTTCCAGACACAAGCTTAATACTGAAAGCAAATTATTCTCTAAACAATTCAAATTATAAACCTGATAGACATTGGTTAAATTCTTTAGTTGAGATTTATAACTAAACAGCAACCTTCTCAGACTCTTAGAATTTGTAAGGATTGATGATTTAATTGCAGTCCAGTATTGAGGCCAATTTGTTGATTTTGATATTGATTTGATAGTTGTGTTGCCTTTTTTTTTTTTTTTTCTTCTCCTTATGTATTACTGTAGCTCCCAGGAACCCTAGTCATGGACCAGGACTCCATTGTGCTAGGCACTGTACAAACATAGATCCTAGTTCATTTAATATTATTAATAGTAGCTTAGTTTTGGTTACATTTTATTTTTGTGTTTCAATAAAATTTATAAAACTGATACTGAGTCTCACAATTCTTGCAATTAGCAACATGTGTCCAGAACATTTGAGGACCTGGCAGGATACCTGCCAGTCAACCCAGAAGCCTGACAAGCTCCACTTAATTAGCCTTTGGTTCTCACAGCTGCAAATTACTAAATAAATACATCACCAGCACCTGAACTAGAACCAAGTCTACAGATCCAAAAAACATAGGCCTCTAAGACAGAACAATCTCTCCATTACCTGGCAGCTACAGAGAGGATTCTTATACTCACTGCAACCAGCCATTATTGGGTGACATACTCACTGTGACTGGGTGAGGATCCACACCCTTCCCCCCCCACAACACAGTACAGCTGCCCAGCAGGGGCTTGTTGAGAATTTATCCCTGTCCCTGGGGTATGCTTTTATTCTGCGGCTTTAGAAACATAACCTAGGTAAGAAAACTTCAAGGCAGGACTCTATTTACAGTTTTCCGTTAACCCTCACTCAAGCTTCTTTTCACTGTTTTATCCCCAGGGCTTCCCTCTACAAGATTTCCTGTCCTCCTCTTAGCTCTATCATTTTAAAGAATAACTCAGCTTTCTTTTTTTCTTCCTTAGTTGGTTCTAATGAAATTCACCTCATCTAGCCACACGGCTCAATCAGCAAAGTAGTTCTGCATTTCCATCCAGGGTCATAACATCTGGCATCCTGTTTCACTCTGTCCGTCATACGCATGCTATAACTTTTCATCAGAAATACAACCATCGTTAATAACATTTTGTAATTTCAGAGCAATTGCTTCAAATATAGCCTGAGCACGAGTTTGCAGTAGATTTAAATAGATGGGAAATTTCAAGGGGTAGTAACCAGACATTTCTGAGCTAATGGGATCTAGAACACTGTTACACTTGTCAAAATTCCAAATGAATAATTTTTTACAGACTTATAACTCGGTTTGACCAGTTTCCTTCAAAGTTTGCAGAAAATTCTCTTTTGTCTTCTGAGCAAACCTGTCAATTTCAGGTCAAGCCAGTTTCGCTAACCAGAATTATGTGGAGTCTCAAAATAAGGATCATGTTTATTTTATATGTTTCAATTTATACAGACTAAAAAAAGGGAACCTTTCCGTATGCTGTAAGCACCTTCGATGTAACTTCAATGTAACACACCTACAGGTCTAATGTTGCTTACCTCCTTTAAGCGCTTACAATTCTAGTAGAACCTGGTTCCAACCTAAAGTATTAGATTGGTGGAGCTATGAGCATGGCTCCATAATTTCTTTTAAAAAACAAAAAAAGTAGAAATTGTCTAAATCTCTTACTAGTCTAATTCATTTTCTTTTCAGGTTTACCTTCTACTGGGTCTTATTTTTCCCAGCAAACTTCAGAACTTGCTGAATACAGTTAGTTTTCTCATGCTTTTAGAGAACAGAGATGTTTAAATACAGTTTGGGGTTTGTCTGATTCTTAGCAGTCACTGAAGTAACAAATCTGGCCTTAAATTCCAACCAAAGTCAATTGGAGCTTTGTACAAAAATCAGTAGTAGGATAGATTCCCATAAGCTTTTTATGCAAAGAAGAAAATAGTGTGCTTTCTTTTCAATTATTATATGCAAAGAAGGCCAGAGAGATATTTTAAAACTAAAAAAGTTTATTCCTGGAAGACTCTGGCCCTAGTTCTGAATTGCACCTCTCGACTCCCTGGGGAATTCTGCACCAAAACATTCAAAATTCTCCGCACAATATTTGAAAAACTCTGCAAAATTCTGCCTATTTTATTTGTCAAAATAACACAATGTAATCACACCAGTTTCAATTATTTTGGTAATTTATTTCAAAATACCTGTCAGCATGTATGTCTATTGTAGTACAGACGAAAAAAAATGCAAGTAATGTTTTTTTGACAAATAGATTCCTTACTAGGCATATTAATGCAGAACTTTGAGTAATTCATTTGAACTACAATACAGAAACACATTTCCTGCACTCCTCAGAAGCAGTGCAAAGGCTTCGAGGAGTTGGGGGTAATGGAGGAGCTGAGGGAGGGGGAAGGACCGTGGGAGTGAACCTGGAGGGTTGCTTGGTGTGGGTGAGAGAAGTATGGAACAGGATTTTTTGGGGGGGAGAAGGGAGGAATTTTTAGGTAGTTGGGGAGCCTCCCCCCATCCCAAGCCTCTCCCATTCAGTCAGGCACATCTGCCCATGTCCCTGCACTCCCCCTCCACCCCCATGTGGCCCTGCAGCACCCCTCCCATTCAGTGCCTGGCTCATTGCTGTCACCCAACTAGCTCATGAGTGCACTCCCCATCTGTTCCCCCCCCCACTAGCCCTTCTGAAGCCCAGCCTAGGATCCCCCAGCAGCCCTGTGTGCCCCACTCTGTCTGTCCTAACCTGGCTCCGCGGGCAAGGTGCTGTGACGAATGCAGCCGCCTGTTGGCTGTTCTGGGGCCACAGCGGCCTGTGGTGGGTGAAAGGTAGAACTTCAGCACTTCTTGGGCAGAATGTATTTTTTGCTGGAATTTTTTTTTTTTTGCGCCAGACATGAATTCTGCATTTGTGCAGTGGTGCAAAGGTCCCCCAGGAGGTGTACTTAGAAGGCACAACCTAAGCAGAGCGATCAAGGAGATGAGAGGGAAAGGGGGCTGTAATTCTCTGTTGCACCTCTCAGATCCTGAGCATATCTGTAGCATAAGACAGCCACCCCCCAAAGACTACTCTGACTAATGACAATTTTGAACAACCTCCTATGGGCCACTCTGCCAGTCTAGAGAATAGTTGGAGTGCTTTGAGCTCAGCCACATCTCTGCCCCCATCTCTGACATGTCCCTGTGCCACAGGCATCATGCTACTAGGTCTGTGCTATCAGAAAAGCCCCTTAAGAGGATATTCCTTGGGGGAGTCAGGTAAACCAGTTCTGTGGCCACTTTACAGCAACTGAGCCAACAAACATGGAGCTATAGCAGGCTATTTTATGGATGGCTAGGTAACTAATAAAATCATGATATCACAAGCACCAAAAGAATTACAGTGATATTTAGTCAGATTGTTCAAAACTGGATTTTTTGCCCTTTTTCTTTTTTCCCTTAACACCTATTTAACTTCAAATGCCAGGTGAGAAATTGGGAGAAGAGATCTCTTTGCAAAAGGCTGAATAGCCCTATGTAGCCCGTGAGTGGATGGCTCAGAGAGCGCCCACTCTAGCTCATTAGTTCTCCAGCAAAAATAGGAAAGACAAAGATTTGGAATTGCTTATATTTCTACAGCAAAAGAAGGAAAACGGGGGGGAAATCTTAAGAATCTTTCAGACTTTTTTATATAATAAAAAACAAAATAGTATATGCATTTATTCTCTCCCCACCCCTCTTTGGGGAAAATTTGGACAAGTTACCTATATTTGCTGTGTCTCAGTTTCTCCCATCTGCTGACTGGGATAACTAGTTTTAATTCATTAATGTGTGTAAAATGTTGTGAGATCCTGAAGAAGGCAGAAGTTCTAGAATTACTATTTTATTCTGTCAGTTGGTGTATCTCTTCCATAGCCACATTTCATGTTTGCTAGCCTAGAAGTGTCCTCCTGGGCTTTGGTCTGATTAAACATTTTGATTTCTCTGCTATGGTGAAATTTGCCATCTGCCTTTTCATGTCTGTTGCCCTGGTGTGTCTGCCTTTCTCTCTCCCATTCTGAGGTCATTGTTTTGCCGTGTTTAGGCTATTGTAATGCCCTTTTTGTTTGTTTCCCTGTATGCATCATTAAAACTTCAGCTGGTACCAAATTCTGTTGCTAGGTTTCCATCTGGTATAAGCAGGTACCAGGATAATGCATCAGGAGCAGATATGGATAAGCGGAGCAAGGTTACAGCAGCAGTTCTGACTCGGTTACACTCTCTCTGCCTGTCACATTCAGAATTAGACTCAAGATGCTGCTCTTGACCTATAAATCCCTTCTGAAATCTTGACCAGATTATGCTCTCTCTGGTCTGCTCACACCTACCCCTCCTAGGGCTGGCTCTGAGGTCATCATCTGCTGGCCCATTTGTCTCACTGGCACCTAATTATGCTGCAGAGTATGTCTGCCATTTCAGGTATTACATCTCTCTGAAAATGCCAGTCAAAAGGTATCCAGCATAGACACCGTTTCAGACAAACTTGAAGAGTAATATCTTTCCTCTTTGCATCCAATTGTTAATCTGGCATTACAGATTGTGTAATTAAAATATATTGCATTATTAGTAAATTTCTTTAAGGTTTGATGGCATACTGAGATGCTACATATGTTGAATTACTGGTGAATGGCCTGTATCGGTATGATTCATCTACCTTTTACCTAATAAATCATAACAGCTCTTTCACAGGCAATAGTTATATGTTTTGTTTGCGGATGTAGATAGCCTTTTTGGTATTGCATAGTCACCCTGGCTCTGATCTGTACAGTGACAAGTATGCACAGAAATGCTGAGGAGTTAGAACTCACATTGATACTCTCCTCAGTCAGTATTTAAAACTAAAAAACAAAACTGAAAGAAAATGTAAACAAGGTGATCAGTACATGCATATTATGTACCTCTGGTCTCGATTATATTTTAGAAGAAAAACAGTCTTTGGTACAGGGCGTTCTTTAAAAATTATTTCAGAAAAGTCCAATTACTAAATCATAAAAATGTATGGGGAAGTTTTAAAATGTGTATTGTACGATTATGGAAAATGCTACAATGTCCTCTTAAAAGTGTGGTTTCTTATTGCTTTTGGAGAGAGGAAGTATTAAAAAATCTTGAAGTTAATATGGCTGTTCTAGGCTTCCTATATTTTTTGTACTACAGTCAAAAGCATACAACCAGACAATACCTAAATATATTGTTTTCAACATGACAAAGTTACATAAGAAGAGAATCCCCTTGCACTTAAAAAAAATGCAATTATTTTCTATTCTGAAACTCCAGACTGCTGTTTTAGAAAATCATATCTGATTATTTGCTCAGCAGAAGATTATTGAGTTGATTTAGCTGTGATTTTACTTAACAAAGCTTCAACTGAATTCCTACTGTGGAGTCCAAAAAAGGTAGAGAGATATAAATGATACATTCAAACTGTGATTTTTGTGAACAGGGCCATCAATGCACCCCTCAGAGCTAATAGCGGAGATGAGAAACAGTGGGTTTGCACTGAAACAAAATGTACTGGGGAGAAACTTGACCGCAAATGATCCATCACAGGTAATGATCTTTTTATCAGTAAGCTGAAAATGTCTGTAAATCTAAATGTGATTGCTTGTGAATTGCGACTTAACATTTTTCCAATATGCATATCCATAGGAAAGCTGGATAGATCCAGCAATGGAAAATATCTTGAAACTTATTGTGTTTTGCTGCTTAGTTTTAGCCAAAGTGACAAATCTGAAATGATTTTTTTTTAAGGCCACAGTTTAATAAATTAAATGTCTCCCCTGGATGACTACAAATTGAATATCTCCCAGAGGGGATGATTTGGGCACCTGCAACATACATCTGATGTGATACTTGCTGCCTGCAGCCTTACCCCTGAACTGGCTTTGGATGAAACCAGAGGAAAGCATGCAAAAAATAACTCTATTTAAAGCTTTTTATCTTAATTTATTTTTATTACATATTTTTTTATTTACAAGACTTTAAATATATAATTGTATTTATTTAGACTTTCACATAGTGCCTATTCAGATTTGTAGGTGCTTTAACAAAAATGTGAAATACGCAATTTATATACACTATCCAAAATAGCAAGCCCACCATAAAGCAACCTCACTCATATAGCAAGATAACTGAACCACCAGGCAACCAAGTGGAGGGATGGGGATGGGGACTTGCAGAGCAGGGACTGGACCGTACCTCGCAACCCTTCCTAAAAAGCCTGAGTAAACAGACAATTGCTTGTGTCCCTTTTTATGCACATAAGCAGCACTCTTTGCCTTTACAGGAAATTATGTACTCAGGAGACAATCTAGTTTATGGGATTAGTGTTAAATGTGTTGCAAAGTTCTCACCAGTTTTTTAGAAAAGTCACATATGGAGAACTTCTGTCCTAGTTTTTGCCCTGTCATTGCTCATGTGTTATTAAAATTAAAAATGTGAAGAGTGAGAAATTAGGTATTCCAGGTGCATATAATTTGAAAGGAAGGGGGGGGGTGGGTCTTCTAAAATTCCTAAATTTAAATCTGACCTGATTTTTAGTATTGTTGTTGTTGTTGTGGGTAGAAAATACAATTGCAACTTATTGTATTTGTATTGCACTTTACAGACAATAATTTAAGCATCATGACACACTTGTGAGGTGGATGGGTAGAACACCCATTTTTCCAATGAGTAAGCTAATGTAGAAAAAGGTTAAGTGACTTACCTAAATTTCTTTGTGACTCAGTGGGACTTGCAGTCTCCCATCCACCAACCAATGCTTTCATCTCTTACACTAGACAGAACTCAGGAAAGCTTTCCCTAAATGACTTAGCCTGTGGAAACACTATAGTGTTCACATTATGGTGCTATATGGTTCCTGTACTCTGGCACCCAACTCCTTTTAAACCCAGTATAGATTCCCTCTTTGTAGCAAGCTAACTGCTTATCTTCCCAAGGTTGCTATATAGGGGGTGTATGTGTGTGTGTGTTTATATACATAAAATCAAATTCTCACACCTTTTAATGTTCATAATATTTTAATACAGGAATCATGAATTTGAAATGCCACCTTATTTTTATGTAAGGATATGGTATCTTATTACTTTTTCTCTTCATAGGAATTTGTTGCAAGTGAAGGAGAAGATGACCCAGAAGTTGAATTTTTAAAATCACTGTCAACTAAACAAAAACAGAAACTTCTGAGGTACTTTTATCGCAGTTGCATGGCACCTACTCCTATGAGTTTAACAATATATAGCCAATAGCTTTTAACTACAGTTTTCCATCTACTAAAAAAAAAAATCAATTTTGAATAATCTACACTTGACTACTACACTTCGTATTATGCAGCATGCTTATCCATCATTTTGTAATCCAATTGTAATGCAGTTCTAATGGCTTTGTTTTCATTTTCATTTCATATTTAACTTTGAATGCTGTGACACACACTCTAACATTGTATATGCATTGGTTCACAGAGGACAATGTCAATTGCTATTTTAAAATATTATTTTACACTCCATTGTTTACCATGCCCTCTTCCAAGATTGAAAATTAAATTTCTTTCCTTATTGATTTTTGCACTTGGCAAAGCTTGACATACTTCCTTTGTTCCTAAGGGAGCTAAACGTAACCTGTCTTCTGTGCATCAGCATCAATGGTGGTGTTCCAGTTTACCATAACCCTAGGATTAGGATTAGCCAGCAGAGGGAGCGCAGGGTATTTTTGTAGTTCCCAAACAAAGTTTGTTTTTTCTCTGCTGCTGCCTTGTTGCTTTTGTATGCTTAAGGGGAAAGGAGGTTTTACATTTCTTCTCTAATTTTCTGTGTCCTTATTAACCAATTTTGAATCACTGGCTGATAGACCACACATATTATTTAAATATAATAACCTAAAGAAAAGTTAAAAGAACACTCTGTGAGCATTGTGAGGTCCAAAAATGTAATTTAACTTTTAAGGAAAGAAAACAGTTTACACTATTTATGAAGGATAATTGTGTGTGTGTGTGTATATATATATATATATATAGTTTCAATAATTTAACCTTTAATAATTTTGTTTGGTTTTCTAATGTCCCAAACACACTGTTTAAATTACAGTATATTTTTAAATGCTCCAATGTAGCTAAGTGTTTAGGTCCTCAGTGATTTTAAACTTCTTAATTTGTTTTAAATCCAATGAAGAAGGCAGTCTAGGTAGCATGTCAAATTTAGTGGCTGACTCATGGATAAGAATTAACAAAATAAAGAGTGACCAAGGGCTTAAAATTGCAAAAGCAGTTGAAATGAAAATGAGTGCGTTTGCTTGCCTGATAGAACAGTGTACTGTTGACTAGACATTTTACACCTCTGTTTATGACTGAATAGATGATAGCATTCTCCAGAAAGCTGTTAACATTGGGGGAAGATTTTTAAAGGCACATATAGCAGATAGGCTCCTAACTTCCATTGAGGGTCATTGGGAGTTGGGCACTTAACTGCTATTTGTGCCTTTGAAAATTTTCCTTGTTATATTACAGAATCAAACTGGTTGCACTACCAGTTGTAAGGCCCAGTTCACATTTCTTACCCTCATCTTCCTAAATTTGGTCCATTAGAAATTACTTCTTTGTAGTTCTGAGGGAGGGCTACAGGGGAGCTACATTTTAAATACTCAGTTTAGTTTGAGATCAGAAATTTAAAAATATTTTATTGAAACAAAAAGTTCAACACACTTTGTAAGAAAATGTTGCGTGTTTACTGCGTACTATCGTCTTAAGTCTTGACTGCACAAGAAGGCAGTGATGCTACATTTTTAACTATCTTTAAATGCTTGATTATTCTTTTTTATTTTCAAAATAAAAGGAAATTGGATCGTCTGGAGAAGAAAAAGAAGAAAGATAGAAAGAAGAAAAAGCAGCAAAAGAAGAAAAGCAAACGTAAACACAAGAAACATAAGATCAGCTCCTCTTCCTCCTCCTCCAGTGAGACTTCAGTAAGCAGCAGTGATAGTGAGACTGACAGCAAAGCCATACAAAAGAAGATGTATTCTAAGAAAAGAAAGACAGACAAGTTTTCAGAGGCTAACAGCAGTGATTCAGAAGGGAAGGCAAAGACTAAGAAGGAAAAACTTTATGAAGAACCCTCCAGTAGTCACGGTAACAAGGACAAAGACAGGGAGAAGTGTAGATTTTTAAAACAAGATAGTTCTGGGGAAAACAACAAATGGAGCTCCTATGAGAGTGAAAGAAAGTCCAAAAGCAGAAACCAGAGCACAGACAAGAGAGAAACTGAAAGAAATGAGAGGGATAGCAGAAGCCAAAGCAAGGATGAGAGGAGCGGGAGAAGCTCTTGCACAAGTCACAGCAATTACAGCCAAAGGCAGATAAGAAGAAGACCAAGTCGAAGCCCCAGTGAAGAGTGGCACAGGAAAAATGAAACCAGAAGCCACGGCACAGATGTGTACAGAGAGAAGAAATGTAGAGAGAGCTGTGGAGACAAGTGCAGTAAAGTGGACCATAAGGAAAGAGGCAGAAACAGCAGAAGTAGAAGCAGAGAGAGAGACAGAAAATATAGATAGTGTGGGTAACAGGTGCAAACACATCTTCCTTTTCATTGAATACCTTTAACCAGGGCTCAGTCATGCATTGCTTTCCTTCTAAGAAGTCACTTTTCATTTTCCAATTCTTGTAAATTCTCATGTCCTTCAAAACAGCATCAACTCCATTCATGATTTGGGGATATTTGTAAGTTAGATATAAATATTATGGTATTTTTGTAGAAATATTTTTGTTGGTGAATGTTTCTTGTATTTGTGTAACAAGCCCTAGACCATTTGTAAATTATACTTCCTTTGTTCAGAAATATTTTTAAAATACCAGTACATGATGTGTTAACATTCTTTAGAGTATTATTTCTTCTTGCTTATGAGATGTAACAAGTTTGGAGGGGCAGGGGGTAATTTTGGAAGAGTCCCAGGATTTGTATAATGATGCCAAACATTATTTGACATAGTTCAGGAAAAAATCACTGCTTCAGACCTCAGATTAGATTATTTTTGTACTGAAACTTTTTCAGAGGTTTCATATAAGAGGGCAATTTCACCTGTTAAAACAACACATAGTTCCACATAAGTGTATAGCCAACATTTTTTGACCTCCTGCAGTGTTTAACTTATTCAGGGCTATCTAAGCAGCTTGAACCCCTGTTGGTATGTGCCAGTACAGTGTTGTTATTGTTCAAGAATTTCTCAAGACATAAAAAGAATATTCACCCTTTCAGCTGTTTCCAAGATATCTCATGTGCAATAGAAAGTTAAGGCAAATGCTCATTCTTGTGTTGTCATGCAGCAGTTTGACTTTTATTTTTTCTTAATATTTGTGGGATTTCCCCCCCCCTCCCCATATGCCATGAGGATGAACTCCCTTAATAAACTGTTACTTTCTATAAGCAGTATGAATCGCCTAATTTTCCAGAGTCCTAAGTCATTTCAAAGGCACAGGCAGGAAAATAACATGCTTTTTTGCTGCAAAGAGAATGGTGTCTTTATGGTTTTTAAGAACATGGAAAATGCTTTAGTTAGCAGTGAAATGGTAAAATGATGCAATCAGACTCAGGCAAGCAAGTTTTCCCCCTCTTCACTACAAATGGAGGGTTGTAGTTCTTTAACTGTCCCACCTGCACATCTTAAAACTGCCAGACAGAAGTTTTTAAATATATGGAGTTAAAATGCTATAGAAGTAATTTGACCTTTAAACACCTGTGTTTGAAAGTTTTCACCCTTTAAAACATGTCAGGCTTTTCTTCTTTAAATAATTTGAACCAGCTTGCCCCTTAGGCCCTCGGCAGTGCTGATATAAATGGGAATTGAGGGCACTCAGCACTTGGAAGGATTGGGCCCTAAATAAAAGCTGTCATTTAAAAGGGACAAGAGGCAAGATTTGATAAATTTGGAGGAGAATCTTTAACAAATAAACCAAACTGTTGGGAGAAATGTTGGGACTCAGTCTGACTGCCCAGTGGTAGGATGCAACCTTTTAAAGCATATTCCATTTGACTCACAGCATATTAACAAAGTACTCTCAGGCACATCCACCTAAATATTGGGGGTGAGGCACCAACAGAACCAGGCACCTTTGCTACCAAGTGGCATTTACTTTGTTTCAAAAGGTCTGTAAAACACTGAGCACCAGCCTGGGGGGGAAAAAACCATAGCAGCCTGTATACAAGGTAGAAGCCAGGGTTGCTCTCTCCAATGTTTGGGTAGTTGGGGAGATGGCCTGTTTCATCATTTAAACGGTATGTTTTGAATCCAATTTGAAAGAGCACAAGGAATAACAACCAGCAGGATGTGCTTCTGCTCTTCTCTCTGAAGAGCTCAGTCTGTCTCTCCATGAATGCACAGTGTATTTTGTTGCACATGGCAGACAGCCCCTTGGATCTGTACTAGTGGCTTGCCAGCCTTGCAGCTTGGCTGTAATACAGCTACTAACTTTCTGGTGCACATAGAAGGAGGAAGGGCTCAGCCCCTCTATTTGTAGTAGGCATTTGTGTATGCTGTGTGTTTGATTTCTGTTTGCAGGAAGTTGGTAAAGTGTATCCTGAGCGTCTGACACTGCCTTTGTGCGTGCATGGAGCAGGTATTAGTCTGAGGTTAAGTGGTGTGTATCTGTTCCGCTGGCTGGCTGTTCTGTCTGCAACCTGGAAAAGACAGAAACAAGCAATGCAATCTTGGAAATACTGGGTAAGAGGCAGCATAGGGCAGGTTGATAAATCCGGTATTTTTGTTAGTTAAACCGCTCTTCTGCAGCGAGCAAAGGCAGCTGTGGGGAAGGATTCACTCTGGGTCAGGCGATGAGCCTTGTGGCCCGTAGCATTTTCTTTAGCCCAGTCCAGACTGAAAACCCAAGGGAGGGTCTGGGAGCAGCCCCAGCTCTGTTTGCCACGGCTGCTCTTTGGAAGGGCCTGATTTGCTTACCCCAGGAGATAGAGCTTTTAAAGGAGGCAGCCAGGGTGCCTCAAACCTAGCGCAAAGGGGCCAGGATTCCAGAGCGGCCTGTTGCCGAAAGCCTGGAGGCAGCAGTTTGTGCTTGGCCTCCAACCCCTGCGGGGCACGAGGAGACCTTCATTGTTCGTGCTCAGAGCGGAGGGAGCGCGCTTGTGCGCCTGCCGTGGGCATCCACGGCACCTTCTACTCCCGCCCCGGGGCTCCAGACAGACACAGCGCGCGGGGGCCCCTAATGCTGCAGCGCATTGGCCCGCCCGAGGCCCCCGAGCCGCCTGCGCGCCCCGGGGAGTGTCGCCCCGCGGCTACTGCGCGCGCAGGGGATGGTGGAAACGGCGCGATTTGACACTAGCGCGTTAGCTCCGGGAGGAGGTGCTGTTGGCTCACGAATGGCCGGGGATGTCATCTCCCGTTTGCAGCGGGACAGGATTAACCCTGGCGTCGGGCGCAGGATGAATGGCTGGTCGGTAAGTCCCCAGCCCTCGGGAACCACTTGTGCATAAGCCGGCTGCGAATTCGCTTAACCCGCAACATTAAAGGCAGCTCCCCTGTGAGGCAGGGGCTAGGCAGCCTGCGGAGACACTCCCGCTGCTCGTGAACTCTGGGCTGGAAGTAACTCGGCCCGGTGGTAGGAGCAGGGGTCCCAGGGGCTCGCCAGCTGATCCGCAATCGTGAGCGGATCGCATGGAGGAGGGAGACCGAACAATGCCTATGGCCCTGGCGCTGCAAAGTCAGTGGGTCAAAGGGCGAGTCTCCCGCTGTCTCCCCGCCCCGCGTTCTGCAGCCCCCTGACGGGCGGGGTGTTAGCCGGGGCCCGTCATGTCTGGGACCCCCCCCCCGAAACCCCATCCCTGGGGCGGGATGTTAGCCGGGGCCCGTCATGTCTGGGACCCCCCCCGAAACCCCATCCCTGGGGCGGGGTGTTAGCCGGGGCCCGTCCCTGCGGGCTGCGAGCAGACCGCGCCTTGCCACGCCTCAAGGAAAGTTGTGGGAAGTTCGGCCGCGAGTCCTTGCCGGGGGACCCCTCTGCTTGCAGCGGGGCCGGGCAGCGGGGCACCGTGCAGAGGAAGGTCCCCAGCCGGGGGAGCTACGCCTGGGGAGCCAGCAGGGCGCGGTGTTAAGGGGAGCTGCAGTGGTCAGGCAAGAGCCCCTTTGTGATCAGCCAGAGCGGGAAGCAGCTGCCGTGTGGGAGCCCGGGTCGCTGTGACAGTGCGGGGCAGCCCCAGTGCCGCCAGAGGAGGGGCCGCCGCTCCAAGGACCTGTGGGGGGAGAGATGTCAGGCCTGAGCCCCTCGCCCCGGGGAACTCGGCCAAACCTGGAGCTGCTGGGGCCACCTTTGTGCTTCGAAGGCGTGCCCGGGGCCGCCCCCTCGGCCCATGCACTCCCGCGGGAGCCAAGCCAAGGGGTTGGGGAATAAAGTGCCCCAGGAAGAGAATAATCGTCTCCTCCTAATAGGCCCCCCGGGCTGCAGCCCCGTCTGCACCCTCAACTGCAAGCCCCGGGCTGCTAGTCGGGGGTAGAGACGGGCCCCAAGGTTCAAGCCCCTGGACAGTCTTTGCTCCTGGGAGGGGAGTTTTCCCGGGGTGGTTGTGGTGCGACCTGATTCTGGAGATGTAGCCCCGCATGCGGGGCGTAGCGAACAGGTGAGTGGCCCGTCCCGTTTCAGCTGCTCACGGCGCGGCGGATTCCACGGGTGAAAAGCGTCTTCCGCTTTAATTTCGGCACGTCTCCTCCTGTTTGTGTTGTAACAATGGAGAGGCTTAACTTGTCATGGAAACGTGTTAATTAGGTGTGGAATGACAGTGATCAGCAGGAAAACAGGGCGTTTTCAATTGTGCTCCCCTTAGCCAGAAGTGTACATTATGGTCAAAATGGAGCCTTGGCCCTTGCCCCTGGGAAATAACCACAAGTGCAAGGGCGCTACTCCGCAGCTTCTAGTATGGGTCGATTTTTGTTGTAATTTTAGGATGACGATCGAGTTAGCACTGTTGGTGTTCGAGTAACTCGGAGTACCGACATCTATATCATATTTTTCACACTGCTCAAATTTTCCTTTAGCTCTTGGCGCTTGGAAAACTGATCGCTGAAATTTATGGCGAACGAAAATAAATTATTACTAATTGGAAAGTAAATAAACAGGTGACTCAGATCAAATTCCTGCTTGGATCGTTACAATAAATATCCCTGAAGGAAGCTCTCTATTTATGTTGTCATTGATTAATTCTCGCTACCTCATTTGATTTCGATTTAGAACGATTTGATTCTAATTTAATTAGCATGTAATTTGGATGTACATAATTACTGTAATTATGACATTCAGGTAAGGCAGCTTTAGGCTGAAAGGCAATTTCAAATTTTCTAGCAACCTACTTTGTACTAGGAAATGGACAAGGACTTTGCGCCCTGCTATCCAAGTAGTAATTAGCACATCTCTGAAACAGGCAGGGCTGGGGATTTGTATTAAAACACCAACACAAATTCAGCCGCATTACCCAGTGCAAAGGTAGCTGCATGCTACTGAAGAACATATTATTTTACTCCTTGCATGGTCACGGATGACCGAGTTCCCAAATACTAACTCTAGCCTAGCTCTGCACACGAGTCAAAGGCCGAGTGGCACCAAGGTGCAGATCCCATTGGGGATTAAGGCCCCAAACCGCACATTAGGTGGACTTTTAAAAACCATACACGTGTGGACTTGAGGATAGAACTAATTGGAAAGGGCCGCTCCTGCCCATAAAGTTATTGCAGTGAATTAGGGAGAGCTACAGATCAGAGCAAGCGGCTCCGTTGTGTTTCCTAGGCGGTTGGTTGCCTAGTTTTGTCGCCGGGCCAGCTCGGGGGTGGAAGGGCGAGGGAGCGGTAGCCCAGACCCGAACCAGGTCCTTTTTTCAGATGGGTGATCTCTGCAGCCTGGCTCGATTTTTCCCTCCTCGTCTGGTAAGTTTGCTCATGAAACAATAGGACTAACTTGAACATGCGTCGTTTGTGTCTCCTCTGGCTACTAAAGGCTCGGCGTGTGGCTGGAGGGACCTGTGCCCGCAGCCAAGGCTGCTGGGGGCGGTTCACCCTTGCTCTCGGGAATGAAGGGCCAGGCGGATTGTTGCGGTATTTTCATCTGCCTTGTACGGAGTTCGAATACATTTGAAATCCAAGCCTCTGCCAGAGGGCCGCTTATTTTAGCTTTACCTGTCTAACATTTCCAGCCTTGCACAGGTAAAAACTGACTCCAGCCAGGCTCACCCGCACGCCACGTAGCGAGGCGCTGCGTCCTTCTCGCAAGCGAAATGAGCAGGGATCTTTCTTGCACCGGCACAAAAGTCTTAGCGGTTCTGGGCTTGTGCCGTAGGGAGCGAAGCGAAGCGCCCTGTGCTCCTGAAGCTCTAGATGGCGCCAAAGAGCCACAGTTATAAGCGTCCCTCAAAGGCATCAAGAGCGACTGTCAAACATAAAAGCAAATCAGAGTTTTCCTTTTTTTGTTAATGTGTTAAGAATGTTATTCCTTAAGAAAATTTGTAGCTAAATTATTCTCACTTAAAATAAACACTTAGTGTACCAATTACCCAAATGGGCGGGATTTCTGTAAGATTTCCTTCATCTGCATTTTGGGAGTGTGGCAGAAAATCTTCTTAAATGAGCTAATGGCTGCAAATAAATTAGAGCTTCAATAAATAAAGTTTCCCTCTCAATTGAAATATTTAAACAAAGGTAAAAAATAACTGTTCATACACAAAGATGGAGTTCTATATTATCTCCTTAAACAAAAATATTCATGCTACCTTTACTACTTTTTATTTATTTAAAGGACTATAATAAACCCTGGGGGGCAGGAGCCACATCTCCGGTGAATCGGGAGCAGAGCGATCAAATGACATTTAGCAATAGTTTTCTCTGATATTTTACCGTTAGTCTTCTTTAAATCTTGTTTCATGGGGTTAGCTACAGGATCGAGTATGGAAGCTAAATCCCACAACGTGTACTGGTTGGAAGTAACCGTGCAGGCAAAATGTAAATAGTCATAAAAGTCGCGTTTGAACGGGGCTAAAACAGCAACGAATCTAAATCCTCTTTCAACTTCTCTGGCTCCCCTCCCATTAGAGGGTGACACGTAAAAAAACGTTTCTCTATGTCCCAATGTTATTTTTTGCTCCTGGGTTTGCAGGCTCCCACTATAGAAATGCCATTTACATTCACTTGAAAAGAGTGAATCAGAATTATTTTTCGGTTCTCACACTGTCTGTTCTTTATCCAGTCCTACAAAAGTTCTGTAGTCTCCAGACAATATAATTATCACCAACAAGTACTAAAGAATGGTGCCATTTATTTTTTAAAAGGTTACATGCTTTCTATTTTCTTGGTTAAACGAACCGGCTCTGCGGCCCAGAGTTGCTCCCTTCTTCATTTCTGGGGAGTCTGTAAATGATGGACGTTTTCTGACCCCAAGGGGCAAAGGCAATGCAAAGAGGTCCTTGATCATTGAGCTGAGAATTGTAACCCTGGCCTGGCAGAAACTGGACCTGGATGGCTTCCTTTGATGTGTTTTATTATGGATTGAAAACAAAGCTGACTTCTGCCCAACACCCAGTGAGAATGCATTCCTCGGAAACCCCAACAACTGACAAGGAGGGGAGTCATGTCCTGCAGCCCAGCAAGCGCACTGTTTATTTTACATCTGCCCGCCAGTGTCATCCTCGCCAGCTCCCATTGTCTCTCTCCCCGCCTGCCCTAGAATAAAATACATCTAATACAGATCCTCTAGGCACTCCAGGGAAAGAGTGGTGTGGAAAAGCAAGAGGATTTTCCTTCATCTTACAGAGCGGTCTCAGTTTAAAAAGGGGGGATAAGGAAGACAAAAATAGGTCAGGAAAGGAGAAAAGAAAGTGGAGATAATCGATGCTTTTGAATAATTTAGGTCGGAAAAAAATCAACTCAAGATTGTTTTTAAAAGGAATTGAAATTGCAGAAAGATTCCTTCTGTCAGTCCCTCAGCACCGCCGCTGAGCTACACTTGTGTGCATTTAAAACAAACGATGTAGGAACACGTTCTGCTAGTGTTTTGTGACTGTGTTGGGGAAAGTGAAATACCTTCTGTTAATATTCACAGCAGAATTTTTTTGATTCAAAAATCTTTGATTTGTGACTGACAGCACAATCCTTTTTCTGATTTTATTTGCGCTCTCTAGCTTGTACTGGCTTAAAATGTTATTCCTCCACTCTACACTAAATTAACTTTTTTTTTCTTTTTAAATAGCGCAATTATCTCATTTAACCATTTTCTTTTTTTCAAAAAAAAATACTGTGGCTGTTAAGTTGGTGGTCAGGAGACAAAGGGAGTGAAAATAATTTTCATTTCAATAATTGCCTTCTGGTCAATTTAACTGTGCCTTATTTTGAAAGAGCCTGTCTAAATGAGATTCCTGTCCCAAATGTGTTCCCAGGCCTTAGCCCAGCCTTTAATTATTCCTGAGGTTTTTTTTCTTCAGAATAAGACGCTGCACTGAGTAATCACAAAGAAGTCAGAGAGCATCCTTGAACCTTTTCAATAGCAGAGCCACTGATATTCAAATAACATGCAAGGACCATTTGACTGCATGGGGACATAAGCATTTCCAATTCACTATTTGCATAGATCAACTGTCTTTGAAAAGGAAAGGAGCAGTTGTCTTCCATAACATTAAAAAGCGTAGTTATCAAATCAAGTGCTTAGTTTGGGGCTTTTAAAACGTTTACATTTTATCTCAGGTTGCCCTTTACCGTTTGACATGCAAATTTGGTGCAGTTAATTTAGACAATTAAAAGGATCTTCAAGGGAGCTTTGTCACCGAGAATATTCGGAGTTGTCCCCGTGGACCAGCTGAGATAAAGTTGGCCAGAACAAATGATGTCTAGGAGATTAATTAGATATTTGATAAGACATGAATCCCTAATAAGGGAATACAAGGCACAGGGGGCTGCTATGTGCTCTAAGTCAAAATTAATAACATTTAACAAGATTTTCATTTAGGCATGAAATGTCTTTTCCGGAGTATTGACTCTAGCGGTTTATTCCCCAGAGATCATCTCCCAACCTAGGAAGCCTTGTGGGGCTAAAGACTTTTTTAAAAAGAGTTTCTTTGCACAGTTTGTTAAATCTATTTGGGGGCATTTTCATAAATTGCGTTTCCAAATTTGGATAGGTTTTAAACATTCTTTATTTGGGGTCAGATCTTGGGGGGCGGGGGAATGACGGAACACAGTTATAGGACATAACCCGATTGAAATTTGCCTTAAGATGTTTGATTAATTTGGATCCCTGACATCAAATGCATTTCTTGTTTTTAAATCCCATTCACTTGTATTACTGTACTAGCATTGGGAGAGGAACTAAGGGTTTGCATTAAAAGCTGCTCCATATAAGGGCTGGGAAAAAAGAACAAAAACCGTAAGTATATTGTTCAGAATCCTTTAATAATACCAAAATTAAAATATTAAGTCAAGATTTTTTCATACAGATAAACGCATTTAATTTCTTTAAATGACCTTAACTTACGTGTGTTTGAGTGAAATGTTAACTCAACATTTTAAATAGCTTTTACATATATACCGACTTCCACAAAGTGCATCAGAAATTTAAAAAAAAAAAAAAAAACTTCCTGAATTTCAGGAATTCACCAAAAAGGACAAAAAAGAGAGACAAAAATAAACCCCCTATCAGAATCAACGCTTACAAGAAAAATAAGATAACACAATCTTTTTTGAACCCTATTTATACAGATGTTTATGGAATACAGAGGAACTGTCTCAGACTTCCACTTTAATTTCTCACCTTAAGCCTCTTTTAGGGTGCTTTCCTTTTTTTTTTTTTTTTTTAAAAAAAAGTGTCGTAACTAGATTTCGTCAGGCAGGACCTGCTGTAGCTAGAGACTAGTAATCCACACCAAGGGCGGTTTTAGGTCCCGTTGGTTTCGCACTGCTCAGTCTGTGCGGGCTTGGGTCTCGCTATTGCTCTGCCTCCGGAAGCTGGGTCAGTGTCCTGCGGGGCTGAGGGGTTGGGCTGTGTCTCTGGGGCTTGGCCCTGGACCCTGCGCTTTAGTCCAGTCGCTCCTGCAGTCTGAGCGCAGTGTGGGGGGGCGGCTCCTTCGCCTCTCCCCGGCCTGGGCTTTGCAGGGGAAGAGGGCGGCTGTTCCGTCCGGGCTCCCTACGAGTCGTTTGGCCCCGCGGTGGATTCCTTGCCGCCGCCTCCCCGGGCAGCGGTCACCCCCTCGTGCAGGATGAGGTCGGGGGACTCAGAGCGGGGGGTCTCCAGGTTGCTGGCGTCCGTGTCGCTGTCGCTGCCCTTTTTGCCCCCGCCGCCCCCGTTGTGCGTTTTAATGTGTTTGCTCAGGTGGTCGCTGCGCATGAAGCGCTTGTTGCACACGGGGCAGGCGAAGCGCTTCTCGCCCGTGTGAGTCCGCAGGTGCCGCTGCAGCTCGTCCGAGCGCGTGAAGCGCTTGCCGCAGAAGAGCCAGTTGCAGACGAAGGGCCGCTCGCCCGTGTGCCAGCGCAGATGCGCCTTCAGGTGCGAGGTCTTGCCGTAGACTTTGCCGCAGCCCGGGATGTGGCAGCTGTGCAGCCCCTTGCGCCGCAGGCTGGCCCCGGCCGGCCCCAGCCTCTCCGCCTCCTGGCAGTTGGGGCAGTCGCAGGTGGCCCGGCCCGAGTACCTGCGGGCGGAGCGGGCTGAGCCTCCCCCGGCCGCGGCGGCCGCGGCGCCCGTGATCATGGCGCTGGCTGCCGCCACCGCCGCGCTGGAGTCCGTGTAGGAGGGCAGCACGGGCTTGAAGCCCTCCTGGGTCAGCAGGTGCTGGCTGGTGGAGAGCAGATGCGAGGCGGCCGTGGAGCCCAGGCCCGTGGAGCTGAAGGCGGAGTGGGTGAGCGAGCTGAAGTCGGGGTTGTAGGTGCCCAGCTGGGAGTGCAGCGAGGCCTGGGGGGCGCCCGAGTGCAGCGAGCTCTGGAGCCCCCCGGCGGGGTTCTGCACCTCCAGCCAGGAGCCCGGGTTGGTGTGCACGTCCCACCACGAAGAGGCCGCCCCGTTGGCCACCTCTCCCGCGGCCAGGGTGGAGTGGAAGCCCGACTTGTACCACGATTCGTAGGGGTGCGCCATGCCCACCCGCGGGTACAGGCTCTCGGCCGCAGAGCTGTGCACTTTGGAGATGAAGGCCGACTGGCCGCCGGGCTCCTGCGGGGACACGCCCGCCGCCGCCGCCGAGTTGGAGAAGAGGCCGCTGTAGTCGCTGCTGAAGGCCGAGGAGGTGGGCGAGGTGGAGGCCAGGCAGAAGGCACTGTTGGCGGTGCCCGTGCCGCTGGCCAGTCCGCTGGAGCCCCGGCTAGTGGCCACCGTGAAGCCCGAGAGACTGGAGCCCAGGTTACAGCTGGAGGTGGAGCGTTTCCAGGGGTGAAAGCCTCCCTTGGCGAAGGCGCTGGACTCGGGTAAAGTGGTCAGAGGGCTGGTGTTCCCGATCTTATTGCAGGTCGCAGCCAGCATGGCCAGGGGAGTTGTTCCAAATCTTGGCTCTTCCTAAGGGAGACACAAAGCAAGCCCGTGAGCCTTGGAGAGCCCAGGAGAGGCGCACACGCAAACACAGCAACGTGGCTAAATACTCTCTGCCCGAAAAGTAACACTGCAAAAGTAGCCTTTCGTTTTGGATGAAAACGCCACCCTGCCCAACTTGATGCAATTTCTATCTTGTTTTCAGGGACCTATAGTGCTTGAATAAACGCTACAAACCGATTTAATTTAATGATACACTTCTCCAGAATGTCATAATGGGGACGACCGACAGTGATGTTCTAAAATAACACAGACGTCATTTCTTAAGAGTTTTGTAGCGGTTTGAGACTCTTTATGGCAATGCTTTCCTCTTAACGTGCGACTGTAAAGGCAAAAATCCCCAGGGAAACGAAAAAACGATGTGCTCTAAAGCCTCAAGGGTTAGAGCTTACAAAATGAGCCAGCAGAAACAAACAGAATTATATTGCTATATGGCTTTGGTGCAAGCATCACGCGCCAGGCTGGTTCGAGAAAATCCATTCCAATTTGGCATAACCCTCCTCGAGTTTAAAAACAAAAGTTCATTTATTTCACAACAAAATAAACTTGATACTAAAGTCGTCTTGCATGTGAACGGTACGATTGGAAATCAGCCCCGCACGCCCCCGAAACATTAATCGAGTTTGCCCTTCAATTGCAGCACATCGTCATTTTTATAACGAGAAACTGCAATACAACAGCAACAGTTTTTTTTCAGGGTAACAAACCTGCCCCCGAGAAACCACAACGAAAAACGTGCCGTTTGTATAGAGATGTTTCTCTGACTTACCCCAAGTATAGACGTAGCCATAGCACGTCCCTTGGCTGGGTGATGGGATCGAATGGGGGGCTCTGTCTTGCGCTCAGCCCGGAGAGATTGTTCAATTTCCTCCTAGCTCCCCGCTTTACTCCAGTTGCACTAAATACACTCCTGGCTCTGGAGGGCTAAACTCAGCCTAAGTGTGGGGAGCGCCTGCTTTGAAGTACCGCTGGCTGGGTCTCTCACCCAATGAGGGCGCAGAAAGAGCAGGCAGGAGCTGCCCTGCAGCCAATCAGACACTTGGAGGTGCAAGAACCAGGGCTCAGGGCGCGTGCCAGTCAAAGGCACAGGGATGAACTCAGTGCTTTGGACTAAAGACATTCTACTGTAATTAACTTTAAAAAACAACAACCTGGGTTTAAATATCCTTAAGGTTGTGACATAAACCAACAAAAGCCAGGAAATTCCAAGTTAGGGCTGACACTTCCTCCGTAACTAACGGGTTGTGGGAAAAGGGGGGAAGCCACAAAGGGCAGGAGCTGGATGTCAGCATTCACTTCGAATTTTGTCAGTTTTAACCATAGATTCAAATTATTCGACTGTATTATATATTCTCCATAATTACTTACCCAATCCAACATACTAGCTGGATCCAGGAAATATGTATTTCTGTTTCTTGTAAAAAGAGGGTTTATTTGCTCAACAGGCCCTTCCTTTCATTGCCATTCTAGAATCTGGCCCATCAGGCAAATTGGGCAAGTGAGGCACAGACAATGCACATCATACATGCCCAAAAGTGATTATACAAATTTCTGTCCGAGAACAGTAACCACATTCCAAAGTGTATTTTACTCCTCTATATTTTTGTCAAAGTACTAAGTGATTCGTCATGTTGACGAATAGCAAATCATATATTTGCTAGTTTCTTTGGGGAAAAAACAGGAGGCTTTTTAGTTACATATCCCCGCAAAAAAGGATATTAAACTGACACGTATCTTTCTTTTTATATTCAGATAACTACCAAAAGGAGCCCGAGGAGCGATTGTTTGTTTGTTTGCTGGAGAGGAAGGGTTTTTATCTTAAATAACTATCCCTGGTTAAAGACTTTGAATGTCAAGTTTGCAACCTGGAGCACATTTTTCAAGCCTTATAGAAAGGCATGAAAACTGTGCTGCTAATAGCAGCAACCGTGCTTCCTCCTAGCAGTGCTAGGGCGCCGCTGGAATAAGCCTCCCCAGCACTCGCCTGTGGCCTCTGCACTGTGCACACTCCACACGCCCAGTGAGCGACAGACTTTACCTGCTCTCTGCATGTGCGAAATGTAAGTCCAAACCTTGGCTCCTAACTGTATTGCAGGCTAGTCCCTTTGACTGTAATTATTAGAAGCTTCTTCAGTAATTGCATTGAACTCACCCGCACTGTGTCGCGAAAGATCAATAGACGGACAACTTTTTAAATATTGCGATTGTATCTGTAGCGCTGAGATTATTACGGTGTCCTCTTTTTCTGTCTTCCCGGGTGCAGCTAGTTACAGTTCTGAAGCAGAAATCTGAGTGCATTCAGGCAACCCTAGCTACTTGTTCTGGATTGCAGTAAATATTCTCCTTTTCCTCAAATCCGCTTCAGTAATCCAGCATAAACTCCAGCACTAGATGCAAAAATACACATTGTTAAAGGACGAGGTGGAGAAAACCCTAGATTAAGGTTATTTTTCGCTTGTCTTTATTTCATTTCTAAATGTTCCAACGAGACAAGATAGCACGTTGTTGTACATTGTAAGCATGACCCAGTCTGCAATAACTATAGCACAGCGGCTAGGTATGTCAGTGCAGATTTTCTTTCATTTAAACATGTACGGCTATTTTCAAAGGGTGTTTGCCTTTTTGACGCTGTGAATATTTAAAATAGTGGAAGTCAGGAGAAATACTGTTCTGCCCCTAATACTTCGCACGTTGACTTACGCTGAACACAGGGGGCCAGCGAGTGAATTGCAATCCCTTTCTCCAAGAGGTCTGCCTGGAGCAGATCATAAACGGCAGTTTTACCCAGGGGGGCTGTAGCACTCCTCGGGTGGAGGCGATTGAAAAGCGATGGGGGTGGGGGGCCTGGAGCACAGGAAGGACTAGGAGTCCGACAGGGGCACCCGGGAGCAATCGCCCAACAGGTGACTCTTTCCTACGGGGGGAGCCAGCGCTCCTGTTTGTTTAGAGGATCTGCCGTTGGTTTACTAATAGGGGGGATTGTTCAGTGGCAGCGAGGCGTTTCTGACCAACCCCGGGGCAGCACAGGGAGGAGAACTGGCGAGGCTTCCCCCCCCCCCTTAAGGAAAGCTGACAAAGTAATGAATAAAATAATCTGCAAAGGGATTATGTTCAAAACCCAGCCATTTAACCCAGAGAGTAAAGGCACCTACATACCACTGGCCTTTTCACATTTTATGTTTCCAAATCCAATCACATTTTTTTTTTCTGTTTTTATACACGCATGGGTAGGGTGTTACATATAGTATTAATCAATTTGATAATAACAAAAGTAACTGAAATCTACTAAAAGAAGGCACACATTTAAAGAAATAAACGAATTGCAGTGAAATAGGAAACGCTCCTAAAATCTTTAGGGGGTCAAGAATTTTCTGACAGATTTTTTTTTATACGCCAAAAATCTAGTTTTTAAACAAAGATCAATGTGTTATGCTAAAGTGTCGAGCTGACTGTTAAAACATTTGGGGGGATAATGACAATGTAACAAAGGCCTGGTTTGGAGTGAATCACCACCCTTTTAAAAGTTAGAGCAATTTTCAGGAGAATAGCTTTCAGCAAACGCTTTACATTATTCAAAACGGCCAAATAATGCTCTATTATAGCGCCTGAATGCTGCCAGTCAGCCCATAAGTGCAATTTGTGCAAAGGCTCGGTGCCTTATCTCCACTTCTTTATAAAGAGGTGAATATAAAACAATTTCTTCCAAACCCAGACAGAGAGCACGAAAATTGCTTCCCTTTCTGCAATCAGGGCAATTTAACTGGAGTGCAATTAGCACTATTAAATGTCGATTCTGCATAAACAAATCTGACTAAGAAGCGAAAGTGGGGTGAGAACCTCATATAAACTGAAACTGATTTTTTTAAATTATGTATCCGGGTCCTTTACAATTGATCCGTGACGTTTTCATCTCGGAATATATTTACATCATAAATACACTATGGCTAAATCAACATAAATCTTTTTTAAGTCTCAGTGTGAGTACTAATAAAGAAGAATGGTCTAATTAAATGAAACAGTTCACTTCCTTTGAACAAATATTGTTTCCCACCTTCCCTTTAGCATAGATCTTTTGATCTGTGCAACTACTAAAGTTGCTGTCTTCAGGAGGTAAAGCTGGGAAACAATTCGTTCATTAAAGCTGATTGGAAGGCTCATGGGCTCGTTCAAGAGCGTCAGATGAAATGGTTCTTCTGTTCAAACAGGGCTCTGGGAAAGAGCTGCCAAATATTTTCCAAATACATCGATTTAACAGCAGTTAAATGTGAGGTTGCTGGACAATTTCCCGGGAATCCTAGGACGGACACGGAATTTACACACGGATGTTACGGGGGCGGGGAGGGAAGAAGGTGTAAACCTTTCCAAGTTCAGGAGAAGCAATCAGATTCTCTGCCAAACAAGAAACGTGTGGGGGAAACCCGCAAAAATGCCCATCGCTTATACAAATAATTGCATCCTGCCATTTTTTTAGCATCAGGGCTTCCATATGAACATCTCTCTCAATTATGGTTTCCGTTTACATGATACAGACTCCACTATTGATTATGAGAGCAGCGCCGAGGGGGACCAGGTGATAAATTAATAACTTTAGTTAAGAAAAGGCTTCCCCACTATTCTATGCAAGAGTAGATATTAAAAAAAGGGGGGGGCTATATATATAGAGAGTGTTAAAATACAGCCTATGGTGCCTGTTGAGTCCCTGAATTATTTCCGCTGTAGAGTTTTTCATTTGTGGGCAAAGATGAAGTGCAGCTTTTGATTAGAAGAACATCTTTTGTAGTTCATAAAAAGGGAATGAGCACAGGGATCAAATAGATCATGGAAATTAAGTGAAAATTATGGAACTCTCCGACAGTTTGTACTTGAGCTTTCATTTTATATTTGTTACATAACTCCCTCCCTCCCACTCCCACCCTTACCCATATAAATAAAGACCCAAAGATGGAGCAATTGATGGACGAAGCTTTAATCTTTCCTCTGTCTTTAAGGTCCCACTATTTAGAGGTAACAGGGAGACACATATATTCTGCAGTTGTGAAATCTGCAGGATACATTGAAAAAATCCTTGTCTCTTAAGTGCTCTCCAAACATTTGCCTATAAAACTAATTTCTTCCGCTAAATTTATTTGACCCATATATTTTAACCCCCCCCCCCCCGGTTCTGTTTATCTCAAACGAAGACACGTTAACAATTAAAGGGAAGACTGCAGTGTCAAAGGAAGGAAGGTGACTGTAGACTGTATGATGATTTTAATTACTACAATTATTGGAAGATTATTCAACAAGCTTCATAGATTTGTTTACTGCATCGATAGGAAAAGCCTCAGGAACATTTTATGAGGATTTTATCTTCTTGGTTCACATTCCTTACAATACTGTTACGGTATATAGATTAGACATGACAAGATCAAACCGCAGCAGGTTTGAAACTCAGCCCATGCTAGCGTTCTTAGAGCTATCTGTATTGAAATTAATGGGTTTCTAAGTAAAGGGAATTGAATTAGCAAACGATTGTACCCATATTTACAGAGTATAAAGCTACCTTTTGCATATAAGTCGGTTAAAGAAGAAGCTCTGATAACTTCGGAAATTTGGTAGCATTTTAAGTAGAGAAACGTTGGCCATGTTTATTAGTTTTGCTTTCTAGATATACAAGCCAAAATACCAGCGGTATCATTACTTTCGGATTTCCTAACTTCCACTTCTTCCTTTAGTAGGGCTCATTAGATGTGGTGAGGGTAAGCATTTGCACTGTAGAAGGTAAATGCGACATTAGACACGTTTGCTCAAACGGTGCACGTGAAAAGGGAAGATTTATTTTTTTAATCTCTGAACTTTTCATGTACAGTTCTTCTGATATTGGACTAGTTTTTTATTAACATCTATGGCAAGGTCTGACTCAGTATGTTGGATTGTGACTAAGAAAACTAGCTGTAGCTATAGGTATATGGGAATGTAATAAGCAAGATGACTGGCATTACCAAGTGCTCTTTAGTCCACAAAGACCAATAAATCCTACTGCAGGTTTTGCCCATTTAATGAATTGCTGATTTCGATCAGGAAAAATACACTGACTCTCTCCCATCTCTATGTTCTCCTTTCCCCTTGTCCTGGTATTAGGACTAGGAAAGACGGAGAGCCGTTCATTGTGCTCCTATGTGTGCTATAATTATTGGATCTCAAGCTTAAGGTGAATTTCAGCTCAGATCATGAACCATTTCACGTTCAAATGCAAGCTTGCAGTACTTTCCTAGTGGCAATTAGGAGCCTATTACAAGCCATTAGATTGATCAATGTACCTTAAACAATGTGAATGATTTATATGGCGAAGAAAAAAACCTTCTTACATCCATTGTACTGTTCCAGAGACCAACCTGGCCCCGTGAGTCCATCCATCACAGCTTTAAACAAGAAAAGCTATTTATTTAGAAAACGTACATGCAAAGAAACAGACTCGGTTCGTTCGTCTTGAGAGGTATTCGAGCTTTGTCTGTTTTTCTCTCTTTATTGGTAAAGAGACGTAGGCTAGAAGAATTGGGGGGCGGGGGGGAGGAAGAGATTTGCTGGGTTCCAAACGGATTAATTCACCTTGTACCTGAAAGAAGGAAACAAAGAGATTCCTCACTGCTTCCTAAGCAATCCCCTCTTCTGCTGTGTAGAGGCAATGCAACGAGAAAAGCACTGGGTTACATGTTTGTTTAACGAAGTGTTTAGGTAGCTTTGTAGCCCTTTAATTACATCGGGGACACAGACCCATTAGCCATTGAAGTTCTAAAACGGTAAAGGAGCTGAGAACCCAATCTGATGAAGGAAGGGCTATGCCACAGCGTTCCCTACAATGGCTAAATATTTCAATTCACCTAAAACGAAGAAATGACTAAATATCTGCGGCGATCAAAGCCAGCCCAGCCCCCATAGGCCTGGGTCTGTTTGCAGTTGAACACAAGACACATTGAACTTCCCACGACAAGGAAATTCATTCCAGTTTCTGACAGCCTGCAAACAAGGGGGCTGAGGGAAAGGACTGACCCACTTCACACTTGCCAACACACTTCTGGTTAGGCTTTGCCTACATTCAGGTCGAAACGACCAGAAAGTGGTTTACCGAACTAGTTTCTGAACTCAGTGCAAGAGTGCATGTTTCTATTTTATCACACCGTGATTGGATGAGTTGTTTTCATAGTTCTCTGAATGAAGTGCTCTGAATTTAAAACACTGGGAAGAAGAAAAAAACCCATACAAACTAACTAAGCTTTTCTTTTAAATATTCCAGGTTATCCCCGCTGGGGACAACGTAACTGGTGGAAATATTTGTTAATTAAAGTGTGCACAAGAATTGCAACTGCAATGTATGTGCCCTTCGGCTGGACATTTAATCCAACATATCACAGGAGTGACGATGTTAACTAGCACGAGATTCTAAGCATTAATTTGTCAGTTACCGTCTGGTCTGTTGTTTTCTACATTCTAATCGCTAGCAATCCCTTCAGAGCTTGTCAAAAGTAACCCTTTATCACATCATTTGATGAGAACGAGCAGGAGGTAAGCACAGTGCAATAGCATCGGTACAAAGAGACAGGGTGTCAAATCCCATCAAGAGATATGAGCCTTTAAAAAAAAAAAAATCAGGGACTGGATACCATTAATTTAGAATCTGTTTTTCCAATTTTGTTCCTATGAGATTCAAGCCTATTTATTTAGGAATCTAGTTATCAACTGGCTTCTCTTCTTGATTAAAAAAAATAGTAAAATGCATCATCTACCATGTAAACCGAGCAGTAGAGGCAATAGGACGACACGAACTGTCCTTCTCTATAGGAGATCCTATAATGAGAGAGGGAGTGTTTCTACTGAGTCTGACAAATACCAAACTCGGTTCTTCCCTTTCTTACAGAGCCTACACCATCAAGAGCTTAACACACGGAAGCCGCAGCGTGTCCTGCTTACCTTAAAGTTGTCCTTTCTTCTAGAGAAGACGTGAAAGAAGAATAAAGGACATGGAGGCCCCGTTCAAAGGCTTTCCACACACCGTCCATTTAGTCATTTGGCTCTAATGTCCCCCCCCCCCTTTCCTTTTTCCTCCAAAGCTTTGTACCGGACACCTCTCCCGGGAGAGTTACTGTGCCAACTTCTCAGGACAGGTCCTATCGTTCCCTTACTTTGTCTCTGTGCAAAAAGTACAGCTACTTAAAGTGCTTTGCTCAAGCCTAAACCCAGACTTGAATGCTCGCTTGCGAAAAAACAGCCTATGCCTTCATAAAGTGCTGCTTGAGGCAGTTATATTACATCTGGGTTGCATTGCCTTGTAATGATCAGTCTTCTTATTGTGATCAAGTGAACTTTTACTAATCTCCACATTTATTGTTTAGGTAAATAGATGCTGCTTTTAATCAATATGGAGGGCCACACCAATGCAACTCAAAGTAACTTAAGTCAACTGTAAAGAGTTCAATGTGTGTATAATTACAGAGGACGTCAACTATTCACTTCAATCTAATTCAATGTCTCTGTACGGGGGGAAGGGCGGGAAGGGGAGGGGTTGGGAGGGAGGAAAGGAAAAAAGAAAAAGCCACAGAGGCCAAGCAGCAGCCTAGCTGAACTTTCAGGTTGCTTAACAGATCAAAACAGCTAGGTGAGTGTAAGCGTACGGGTGCAATACAACACTTTCTTCCCACACAAAAGATTGATTGCATCTTGCCCTGGCATTAAATGTGCTATTATCAGAAGAAGCTGAAATAATGCATACAGTCATTCTAAAAGAAAGCAGGTTTCCTTTGCGAATACACCTATTATTTCAACAGTACTCAAGAACTGTTTCAATAGGGCAGGTTGTTGCTTACAGAAATACATTTGAATATACACTGAGGTTTTAAAAAAACATTTTAGTCTGAGTTATGCCTGAAGTTCTCATTAAATTTACCATTTGTAAAGGACAGATTAAATGAAAATGGCTTTTAGAAAAATAGAGCTGGAAATTATTTTGGCCTTTCTGACCTGGAAAAGGTGATAATTTACAGCTACACCAGATATTGAACATGTCTGGGCTTTTAGGCATTCGCTAACAGTTTCAGTTCTCTACACAGCTGAACTCGGTCTGGGACCATCCAGGAAATCATCTTTTTTGTTTTGTTTTGTTTGATATGCTTAAGAAAGCGGTGAACTGAAGAATTTCCCACTACAGCTGCAAACCTAGCTGAAACAGTATTGAGGGAGAACTGGTCCTTTTTAGGACAGAACTGAGGCATGAATGCTGATTGTCAACTCTTTATAATATTTTCAAAGCAAATATAGTTAACTTCTCTCTGTTCTCTATCAGTGCAATCCTTCTTTCAGGTCATTTACATAAATGTCTCCCCACTGGCTATTTCAGACTTAAACAATCAACAGAGCATTATGTAACATAAGACAGATGGGGTCAGTGGGTTTCACCTTAAAGGATCACTTTGAGTGGGATTTCTCAAACTTCTAAGTGATTTAGGAGCACGAGCCCTATGGACTTTTAGTGAGATGTGTTCTTATGCGCTTTTGAGAAATTCCACCCTTTGCACTCAGTTTCCAAATTCAGAAGATGAAGTGGGTTTTAGCCCACAAAAGCTTATGCCCAAATAAATTTGTTAGTCTCTAAGGTGCCACAAGTACTCCTAGTTCTTTTTGGTTATACTGTAGTGTGTCAGTAGATCCTAACTGCGAGATGAGATTGAGTCAGGAAGTCAGATGGGAACTAGCTGTTTTTCACTTTTTGCAAAATGAAGTAAAATAAGTTTTTCAGACAAGGCTCGTGGAATGGACAGGAGGGGATATCATGTCTATCATGCTCCTGCTCTATTACTGAGGGTCAGATCCTGTCGTCCTTACCCAGGTAAAAGTCCCATTGAAGACAATGGGAGTTTTACTTGGATAAGGATGGCAAGATCTGGCCATTTGTTGTTGTTACCTGGTGGATTACATTCACAGAGAGGATAACACGAAACAGCTACTCCTCCTGTATTGAACTATTTTTGTGAAACATCATGTCAAAAATGTCCCTTTTTTGTGGTTATGTGTAACTTGCTGTCTCCATCTGAACTAGCCTAAGAAGGATTGCCAAACTTTACTCCGAGCTACATAACTGGGGTTGAGAATAACATTACAGATGCTGTAGACATCTGATGTTTCCAGAATGATATGACTTTAGGTCTTTAAATGACAATTTAGTTTCCACTGCTTTCAGTCCCCCTGGAACGTACTCCTATTTAGGGTGCTCAACACAATCTATACTTGAATTTTAGTCCTGTTTTAACGGGATTGACTAAAATGATTATAAATGCTAAGTGGGGAGAGCACACAAATGTTTGCTATCCCTAGGCAGCAACCTAAGAGCAATGCACCTTTTTAAGTGTCTCGGCCCAAATATCTGTTTAGTGCCTACACTAAAATTTACAATCTGGTGAGTAACACACTTTTGAAAAAGCGGGGAGGATCAAGAGTAGACATGAGCAACGTTTGAAAGGGTGAGAGGAGTTTAAATAGTCAATTACTAAATACTGTGATGGTATGGAAAAGTATACAATCACATTTTGTTTAGTACTAATGCTCGATTGTGATAATTTGGGAACCATATTTATCACACAACAGTTTGTTCTTCAGTTTACACAAAAGTAAAACCGTTTCATTAACTGGATAAAATGTTTGCAAATAAACTAGGATCTTCTGGGAAGTAATAAAACCTTCAAAATACTCAGTTTTCAGTGTGCCAAAAGTGCAGACTGGGAATACGACACACCTTATTTACTTTAACGTGCTTACGTTGGCCAGTGGAATCCATGGGCCAATGTTTATTCGTACGTGTGAGAGTAACTAATCATATAAACCTAGATATTATTCCAAGATAGTATGCATAGGAACTTGTGAGGGGTAGGAGAAGGGTATGATACAAGGGGCTTTGAAGCTCTGTAAGTGAACCTCTCCAAATGAAAACTATTTGCAACTGAGCTCTCTCTCTCGCTCTCTCGCTCTCTCCCCCTCGCATGCACAGACACACCAAGTATGATTAGATCAGGAGGGGGGAAATCCCTTTAAATTAGTTACTCTTCAAGAAAATCCAGTCAGATTAACAGTTTGGTAGTTCCATATGTGACTCCCCTTTTGTTACAATATTTTTCAAACCACAGTTGCCATAGCAACTGAATATATTTTTCTTTAAAAAATTTTTTAGCTGTTTGAAAAAAAATTCTTGCCAGAATTCTTCCATAACAGCTTCCATTAACGGCAGTGACTTTTATGGGTGAGGCCAGCACTCATGTCTCCTGCTATCACAAGTCATTCACAAATCTAGCAGATGTTTTGTTTGCTAAAGCCAATTTAAGCTTTATAAAACATGTATTTTTTCCACCTCCAAAGAGCAAATACCAATAAGGATGGGATTCACCACTGCTAATTTGATAGCAGATAAAGCACTTGATACCCACCATGATAGCAGGTGGAAGCTAAAAAAATCTAACCGTACCAGTAATCTCAACAAAATAAAATAATCCCAAAACAAAGGCCAACAGTCAGACCCATGCTTTTCCATAAGAGTCTTATATACTGGAGTGCCAAAAAAAAATGAGGGAGAGCCCTTTACGGAGAGGAGTAGCTAGTAATCTCAGGCTTTATCATTTAATATATTTCTGTTAAACTCTTGAAATATATGTAGCTGTAAAAGAGAGCAATTTGGTACAACTGAACACCAAGGCCTGGTCTACACTAGGCTTTTATGTCGAATTTAGCGCCGTTACATCGAATTAACCCTGCACCCGTCCACACCACGAAGCTATTTAGTTCGACATAGAGCTCTCTTAAATTCGACTTCTGTACTCCTCCAAAACGAGAGGAGTAGCGCTAAATTCGAAATGGCCATATCGAATTAGGCTAGGTGTGGATGGAAATCGACGGTAATAGCTCCGGGAGCTATCCCACAGTGCACCACTCTGTTGACGCTCTGGACAGCAGTCCGAGCTCGGATGCTCTGATCAGCCACACAGGAAAAGCCCCGGGAAAATTTGAATTCCTTTTCCTGTCTGGCCAGTTTGAATCTCATTCCCTGTTTGGACAGCGTGGCGAGCTCAGCAGCACTGGCAACGATGCAGAGCTCTCCAGCAGAGATGGTCATGCAATCTAATAGAAGGAGGGCCCCAGCATGGACTGATCGGGAAGTCTTGGATCTCATCGCTGTGTGGGGCGATGAGTCCGTGCTTTCAGAGCTGCGCTCCAAAAGACGGAATGCAAAGATCTACGAGAAGATCTCTAAAGCCATGGCAGAGAGAGGATACAGCCGGGATGCAACGCAGTGCCGCGTGAAAATCAAGGAGCTGAGACAAGGCTACCAAAAAACCAAAGAGGCAAACGGACGCTCCGGATCCCATCCCCACACATCCCGTTTCTACGAGGCACTGCATTCCATCCTAGGTGCGGCCGCCACCACTACCCCACCACTGACCGTGGACTCTGAGGATGGGATATTGTCCGCGGCAGGTTCCTCGTCGGACATGTTAGCGGACGGGGAAGATGAAGAAGGAGATGAGGAGGACGAGGCAGTCGACAGCGCTGGCACCGCTGATTTCCCCGACAGCCAGGAGCTCTTCATCACCCTTACCGAGATCCCCTACCAACCGTCCCCATCCCTTACCCCGGAGACAGAATCAGGGGAAGGATCAAGCAGTGAGTGCTTTAAATATCTAAACATTTATTTTTACAAGAACTAGAATATTTATAATATTAACAATGGCTGTTTATTAAAGTGCTTAAACATGTAAACAATTAACTGCAAAAAAACTGGAATATTTACAATCGTAACAAAGGGTTTTTCATGATTTGTCTGCCTTAGGCTCTTCACAATTTAGTCCCAAGTATTTAAAATTTTTTTTACAATGTCCGGTAAGTCATGATTATGCTGCCCAAGACGCTCCACTCTTTAGTCCCAGTGCACCTACGCGAAAATCCGGTCAATATGGCCGGGGATGGAGGCGAAATCCTCATAGGAGAACTCCTCGTAGGTCTCAAGAAGGTACATTTCCAGCCTGTTCATCAGGTTCCTGGGTAGGGCGATCTTATTGGGCCCTCCGTGGTAGGACACGTTACCGCGCCACGACACCATCAGATAGTCTGGTATCATTGCCCTGCAGAGCATAGCGGCAAACGGCCCTGGTTTCTGAAGGCTTTCTCGAAACATCCTTTCCCTCTGGGACTCCGAGATCCTCAGCAGGGTGATGTCGCTCATTACGCCCTGCTTTGAATTAGGGAGGGGAATGTTAGTATTGGGACTGCTTTACAGCCACGCGGTGGAGGGAGAGGGGCAGCATACAGGGATCTTTCCCTGGAACAGCCGCGAGGGGGTGGGACAGGGGCATAGTTCATGCTGTCCTGATTGCTGGCAGCAGAGACTGGCATTGCTTTCAATGTGAAAGGAGGCCAGTGCTACTAGTACAGTTTTAAGCAGCCAGAAGTCTACGGCTTACCATGATTGCACGCTACAGAAGTTCAGGTGTCCTGCCACGCTTCTCAGATAACTGCAAGACCACTGCAGGACCCCAGGCACTGAAGGCGATGGCCGAAAATTCGACCTTGTCCTGAGTGCGCATGTGAGAGGTGCAGTGCATGGTCTTGTTCACAGAGAAAGACTAGGTTCTTTGTACACAACTTCATTTATCTGTCTCAGGAATTCACTCCATTTTTCCCATTCACACAGACACATCTGCGACTGTCTCCCAACCCAGCCTGTCAGCACACTCCCAGAGGCTAGCGCAGATTAGGAGGAGGAAGAAGAAGACGCGGGAGGACATGTTCTCAGAACTAATGAGCTGTTCCCGAGCCCAGGCAGCCCAGCAGACACAGTGGAGGGAGAACTTGTCCCAAATGCACCGAGCAGTCATGGAACGGGAGGAGAGGTGGCGTCAGGAGGACCAGCAGGCTACTGAAAAGCTGCTTGGACTTCTGAGGGAGCAAACGGACACGCTCCGGCGCCTTGTGGATGTTCTGCAAGACCGGAGGCAGGAGGACAGAGCCCCGCTGCGGTCTATCTCTAACCGCCCTCCCCCGCCACCAAGTCCCACACCCCCCTCACCCAAAGTACAAAGAAGGAGGGGCGGCAAGGGCCGTTAAAACTTTCAGTCAACCCCTGCAGACTGCTCTAGCACTAGAAGGCTCTCATTCCCCAAAATTTTAAAAGTCCTTTCCTACACACCTCACAGAAGCCCCCGTGCAAGTTTCAACCCCCACGTTTCATGTGTGGTTCATAATAAAATATTCGTTTCTGTTAATTACTGTTTCCATGATTTTATTTTGGAGGAGAGTCTGTCTGAACGAGGGGAAGGGGCATGGTAATTGGACAGGACAGTCACCTTTACCAGGGTACAGAGGCGGGGTCAGGTCCAGGATCAGGACACATACCCAGTGCAGTGACTAGTGACCCTGTTCAATCTGGGAGGTGGTTTTCGTGTTCTGGGGGGGGGGGGGGTTGCTCTGTGACTTTGTGGCGGGGGAGGGCAGTTACAGATCTAATGCATCACAGAGCCCCGCAGCAGGGGAGCTGTAACCCTCCTCCCCCTGCCAGACAGTCACATAGCCGACACATACACGCTGTCCCGCCCAGGAGGGCTGGCAGGCTCTGTTGAAACAACCAGTCCACCACTGCGGAACCCGTCATTCCTGGAGTTTAGAAGCATCATTTGCATCACAACAGTAAACCCGCACCCCGCCACAGTCTGCGTCCCAGGTTTAAAACATTCCCGCGAAAACAGTAATAAAGACAACGGTGTTCATTAACAAAACAGAACAGATTTTATTTTTTGGGAAGGGGGTGAAGGGGGTATGTAACTGGAGAGGATAGTCAACGGTAACTGGGTAAAGAAACGGTGGCAAGTTCAGGTTCTGAGTCCACAAACTTAAAATTCACTGGTGACCCTGCTCAGTCTGGAAACTGTCTTTCAAAGCCTCCCGGATGCACAGTGCGTCCCGCTGGGCTCTTCTAATCTCCCGGCTGTCTGGCTGGGAGTAATCAGCAGCCAGGCGATTTGCCTCAACCTCCCACCCCACCATAAAGGTCTCCCCCTTGCTCTCACAGAGATTGTGGAGCACACAGCAAGCTGCAATAACAATGGGGATATTGGTTTCGCTGAGATCACAGCGAGTCAGTAAGCTTCTCCATCTCCCCTTGAGACGGCCAAAAGCACACTCCACCACCATTCTGCACTTGCTGAGCCGGTAGTTGAACAGTTCTTTTTCTGTGTCCAGGGCGCCAGTATAGGGCTTCATGAGCCAGGGCATTAGCGGGTATGCTGGGTCCCCGAGGATCACTGTAGGCATCTCCACATCCCCAAGAGTTATTTTGTGGTCCGGGAAGTAAATACCTTCCTGCAGCCTTCTAAACAGACCAGAGTTCCTGAACACGCGAGCGTCATGAACCTTGCCCGGCCATCCAACGTTGATGTTAGTAAAACGTCCCTTATGGTCCACCAGTGCTTGCAGCACCATTGAAAAGTAGCCCTTTCGGTTGATGTACTGGCTGGCCTGGTGGTCCGGTCCCAGGATAGGGATGTGAGTCCCATCTATAGCCCCACCGCAGTTTGGGAATCCCATCGCGGCGAAGCCATCTATGATGGCCTGCGCGTTTCCCAGGGTCACTACCTTTGACAGCAGTACCTTCACGATTGCCTTGGCTACTTGCATGACAACAACCCCCACGGTAGACTTGCCCACGCCAAACTGGTTCGCGACTGACCGGTAGCTGTCCGGCGTTGCGAGCTTCCAGAGGGCTATGGCCACTCGCTTCTGGACAGTCAGGGCTGCTCGCATCCGGGTGTCCTTGCGCTTCAGGGCAGGGGACAGCAACTCACAAAGTTCGAGGAAAGTCCCCTTCCGCATGCGAAAGTTTCGCAGCCACTGGGATTCATCCCAGACCTGAAGCACTATGCGGTCCCACCAGTCCGTGCTTGTTTCACGGGCCCAGAATCGCCGTTCCACAGTATCCACAAGACCCATTGCCACCGTGATGTCCTCGGCACTGGGTGTCGTGGTTTCAGACAGGCGTGTGCTACTCTCGGAGTTCAGGTCCTGACCCCGGTGCCGTAGCCTCCTCGCCTGATTTCTCTCTATCTGCCTCAGTGAAAGGTCGATGATGAGCTGCGATGCGTTGACAACGGCCACAACTGCAGCGATGGTCACAGCGGGATCCATGCTCGCAGTGCTGTGGCGTCCGCGCTGTCACTGACCAGAAAAGTGCGCGAACTGATTTCCCGCCGGCGCTTTCAGGGAGGGAGGGCGGGAGTGACGGTTGGATGACGACAGTTACCCAAAAGCACCCTCGACACATTTTTTTACCCAGAAGGCAATGGCGGCTCGACCCAGAATTCCAATGGGCAGCGGGGACTGCGGGAACTGTGGGATAGCTGCCCACAGTGCACCGCTTCCAATGTCGACGCTTGCCCCGTTAGTGTGGACTGACAAAGTCGAATTACTGTCCTTAGTGTGGACACACACGTTCGACTTTGTAATATCGACTCCACATATTCGATTTAACTAAAATCGAACTACTCTCGTAGTGTAGACATACCCCAAGTGTTGTAAAATGGGATGCACCTAGTATATTTAGTCACAGCAAAAAAAACCCCAAATAAATAAAGAAAGAAAGAATAACATGTGCAGTGAGGCTGTCTGATAACATCTGGAAAATTTTCACAGGGTTTTAGGGTTCAGTCATTGACTTGAATAAGGAATAATCACCACAATAACTGCATTGTTACAGGCACACAAACTCTAGAGTGACAATATTGTCAGTTTTTGTTTAAATTCCTAATAATTAATTTTATTATAATAATTAACTTGCCCTTCCACAGCAGTTCCCGTCTGAAAAATCTCAAAGCACATTATATACACATCAGTTAATAAAGTCTCACAACAGCTCCCTGAAATGTTATCTCAATTTTATAGATGGGGAAACTGAGGCACAGTGTAAATTACTTACTCCAGATTACATACAGGATCAATATCACATTAGATTTCACATTTACATTCTATGTATACAAACTTGACCATTTCACCTTTTTAAAGTAGAAAACACAATTTATCCATTCATATTGCACATTTCAGGAACTGCACTTTTCTTAAAGGTACACATTCAATAAACCTACTTATTGTAGCTATTTACATTCAGAAGGTCCTCTTTGTACTAGAAAAACTATAAAAAAATTTAAATGTAATTTTGTTGCAAATGGCATGGCATCCCAAAAAACCCCAGCTGCATGACTTTTAAGGTTCTAACCTCAAGTTTAAGAACCCCTGCCTTAGAACAAAATAAGGGCGTGTAAGCTGTGTGTGATAGTCTTAAGATTTAGTGAATGGAAAACTAATAAAAGATAGCCATCTAGTGTGGGCATATTATTTTTCTTGGGGTGTGTGTGTCTTTTTAGCTAAATGCTAATCTTTTAGGCCTTCTACACTTATTGACTTAAGCATATATCGCTACATAACATATGGAACACTTTCTTTCTATCCATCACTTTTAGTAGCTGAGCATGCAATCCTTACTCACGTAAGTAATGCTTATTAACTCCAGTGGTGATACTACAGATTTACACCAGTATAACAGAGATAAAGATCTGCCCATTGATTTCAGTTAGACTACTCCCATAAGTAAAGGTCAGAGGAGCAAGCCCAATGTTTTGTTGGTGTGGTCATTAAGAACTTTAGTGAAAGGTCTGCCTTTAAAGCAGCATTTTATATTTTAGTTTCTGCTGTCTGGCAGAAATAATCACAACTGATATATTTAGATTAAAATTTCATGGGGGATAGCAATCTCTTCCTTTGCATGTTGGTTTTTATTATTGTGTAATTGAAGGGATAAAACTTTCTGTAATTTATTTCCCCCCCCCCCATTCTTTCAAAGTGTTACAAAAATATACACACATGTCAATATATTGCAGCTTTTCAGAATGCTGAGCTGTAGAGAAGCAACAGCAGGTCCAGAATTGTAGTTTCTCTTTTTGGTTTAGAAACACTGCTGTGAGGAGTCTGATCTAATACTCTTTGATCACTCAGGTCACTTTAAAATAAAAAGTGGAAGTGGTACTTCAAACTACTGCAATTTAGAATGACTGATAACATTAAGAATCTTTATCTTCACATCTGGCCCTCTAGTTTTTATTTGCTGCATCTTTGTTACCCAGTTCAAGATCCTGTAATACCAGCAATGAGTTTGCTGTATTGAAAGAAAATGACAACTAATATATGTTTCTTTGTAATACTGCATATTTTTTGAATGAGCATATGAAGAAATATGGGTGAGATGTATTATATTTAGCTAACAATTTAAAATCTTTTGTTCATATGCTTTAATAATATAGTCCTATTTCATTGTGTCATCAGAAGTTGCTCTAGGATGTGTAAAAATCCACAAGAAACCTTTCAAATGTAGAACTATTGGCACTATTTGAATTTCTGTACATTTACTGTGATCTTTGATAATGATTATAGCAAATGTGGGTGAGGTAATATCTTTTATTGGACCAACTTCTGTTGGTGAGAGAGACAAACTTTCGAGCTTACACAGAGCTCTTCTTCAGCTCAAAAGCTTGTCTGTCTCTCCAACAAAAGCTGGTCCAATAAAATATATTACCTCACCCATCTTGTCTCTCTAATATCCTGGGACCAACATGGCTACAACAACACTGCATACATCAAATGGGACAGTTTAATTTACTGTAGGTATCCAAAATTATTTCTGAAATCAATAATACACATGTTCCTTACAGCTTACTCATCTCAAAAGTTATGAGAAGTGTCTCAGTGTTGATCTTAACTACTTTAACATGACTTTATTAGCCTCGTGATTTAAAATAATTACACACAATGCTTCTTGCTAACTTTTTAAATAAAACCTGCTGCATTATGTTAATAGAGTTGAATGTTCATTGGTCAACTCTACAAAAGAGTTACTCTTTGAAATGTTCTCTAGAGCTTTAAGGCATCTGAGTGTCTTCAGGTTGTGGTTTTATAAGTTTTTGATGATGGAAAACTGTTTAATAAACAGTCTGAAAAATATTTAAAGTTTGATTAATAACATACAGTGCCACATAATTTACATAATATAAAATATGAAGTTTAACTTTAACATGTGGCCAAAAGGGTATGTATTCCACATGGTTGGAAAAATGGGAACAGGAGCACTCCCATTATCTGAGCAGGAGGAAAATAGTAGTTACATTAAGCCATTAAAATAATTTTTTTTAGAGTATATTAAACTATTCCCTCTCATTGGGCCAGAACATCTCCTCTGCATTTGTGGATGGAGGGGATGAAAATCCCATACATCGCCACCCAGGAGGGTATGGAATTCAGGAGTGCAGCTCCTTTGCCCCCCATTACATGTACATCCATTGTTTGGTCACTTTTCAAACACTTTTAAGTTCTAAAAAAGAGGAAAGTGTAAGTTGCATTTCTGTGTTGGAATAACTCAGGAATCAAATTTGGATTTTACAAATAGCTTTTTCTATTATAGAAACAAAATTTAGGCTAATTATTACAGTTGATAAAAATGGGTCATTGATAATGTTCAACTGCACTGTTCTTATTAACCAGATATAGCATAAGGACTTGAAACAAAGGATGATATACTGCCTTTATACCATCTCTGCATGAATTTCTCATTGACATCAGTTTTGATTGTGCATGTAGACTGGGAATAATATATCGCCAAATACACCTCTACCTCGATATAACGCTGTCCTCGGGAGCCAAAAAATCTTACCGCGTTATAGGTGAAACCGCGTTATATTGAACTTGCTTTGATCCACCGGAGTGCACAGCCCCGCCCCCTGGAGCACTGCTTTACCGCGTTATATCCGAATTCGTGTTATATCGGCTCGCGTTATATCGAGGTAGCGGTGTAGGTGTACAGTTAAGTGGTTCACAGCATGTATTTGTGGCAGTTTCCATGTTTAACTTTTGAACTGCTAATATTACACAATCCTTCAAAAAATACAGAACTGCAGATCTACATGTCCTCTCCATTGGTGAAGACAGAGCTAAAAACAGTGGCATGGTCTTGGTCAAAATACAGAAGTTCCTTCTACAGTATGCACATCCACCTTTGGGTCATTCTGTTTTCAGATCTAGACATGCATCTTTGAGGTGAACCAAAATGTTTAACTGAGGATCTGTGAGATTCGATTATCCTCCCCAAATATGCTTGATTCCAAATTCAGGTGGAGCTCATACTTAAGCTCCAAAAGGGGGGATGGATGGATGTTTAGTAAAAAAAAAGTGCTTAGTAAGACATACTAATTATGTATATTCTTCTTAGCTTTACATCTATTTCTGGAGCAGTATTACCAACTCTCATAATTTCATCTCATGACTCATGATTTTTGGAGGATTGTTTCTTTTTAAATTTTCCCAGGATATCACAATTGCTGGGATCAAATTCTCAAATTTTCCTGTATTAAAAATAGCCTCCATCTCACATTGCTTTAAATGGGATTGAAGCCAGAGAGAACCAAAGACTGATTAGGTGGAGCTGCTCAGTCTTCTATGCTGACTAACTACTAGTCACCTAGGTCTTCAAAAGTTCTGGACCCACATTGCTTATTGAAATAAAAGTGACTATTTATCTTTTTATACAGTTTTATTAAAACTCTTAAACTGAAATAAAAATATATATCACCAAAGCTAAGCTATTAATAATAAACTAAACTAATAAAGGAAACAAAACTACTATCACATCAAGATAAAATCAAATAAATTCGTCTCAAAATTCGATTGGATTTAAATAATCAAATGAATACCAAAGATAATCAAGACTTTTCAATTATAAGAATAAGTCTAAAAAGGTCGACTATAAATCCCAACTAAAAATGTTGTCAAAGTCTATCCAATTTAGGGCTTGAATGGTTAAGTATTTTAATACTGAAGCCAAATTATTGTCTAATATCTAAACCACAACCTCAGAGCCAATTATAAAGCTTCCTTGTTAGACTACAGTTCTTATGTGATAACTAACTCTTTCCGCTCCCCTCAACAGACATGTGGAAAAATCATGGAGCAGGTTCTCAAGGAATCAATTCTGAAGCACTTAGAGGAGAGGAAAGTGATCAGGAACAGTCAGCCTGGATTCACCAAGGGCAAGTCATGGGCAATTCACCTAATTGCCTTCTATGACGAGATAACTGGCTCTGTGGATGAGGGGAAAGCATGGGACGTGTTATTCCTTGACTTGAGCAAAACTTTTGATACGGTCTCCCACAGTATTCTTGCCAGCAAGTTAAAGTAGTATGGTCTGGATGAATGGACTATAAGGTGGATAGAAAGCTGGCTAGCTTGTCGGGCTCAACGGGTAGTGATCAATGGCTCCATGTCTAATTGGCAGCCGGTATCAAGCGGAGTGCCCCAAGGGTCGGTCCTGGGGCCAGTTTTGTTCAATATCTTCATTAATGATCTGGAGAATGGCATGGACTGCACCCTCAGCAAGTTTGCAGATGACACTAAACTGGGAGGAGTGGTAGATACGATGGAGGGTAGGGATAGGATACAGAGGGACCTAGATAAATTAGAGGATTGGGCCAAAAGAAATCTGATGAGGTTCAACAAGGACAAGAGTCCTGCACTTAGGATGGAAGAATCCCATGCACTGCTACAGACTGGGGACCGACTGGCTAGGCAGCAGTTCTGCAGAAAAGGATCTAGGGGTTACAGTGGACGAGAAGCTGGATATGAGTCAACAGTGTGCCCTTGTTGCCAAGAAGGCTAATGGTATTTTGGGCTGTATAAGTAGGGGCATTGCCAGCAGATCGAGGGATATGATCATTCCCCTGTATTCGGCATTGATGAGGCCTCATCTGGAGTACTGTGTCCAGTTTTGGGCCCCACACTACAAGAAGGATGTGGAAAAATTGGAAAGAGTCCAGCGGAGGGCAACAAAAATGATTAGGGGGCTGGAGCTCATGACTTATGAGGCGAGGCTGAGGGAACTGGGATTGTTTAGTCTGCAGAAGAGAAGAATGAGGGGGGAGTTTATAGCTGCTTTCAACTACCTGAAAGGGGGTTCCAAAGAGGATGGATCTCTAGACCATTCTGAGCGGTAGCAGATGACAGAACAAGGAGTAATGGTTTCAAGTTGCAGTGGGGGAGGTTTAGGTTGGATATTAGGAAAAACTTTTTCACTAGGAGGGAGATGAAGCACTGGAATGGGTTACCTAGGGAGGTGGTGGAATCTCCCTCCTTAGAGGTTTTTAATGTCAGGCTTGACAAAGCCCTGGCTGGGATGATTTAGTTGGGGATTAGTCCTGCTTTGAGCAGGGGGTTGGATTAGATGACCTCCTGAGGTCCCTTCCAACCCTGATATTCTATGATTCTATGATACAGAGTTTAATAGAGCACACTTGATAAGCAGAAGTTTGGCAACTCTTTTATTTACCAGAAATTATAGATGATAATCTCAAGTCTCCGAGAACTTTTAGACACAGTACTCATTTTAGTAACTATTTACATGAGACAATATTTAGGGCTGTTTAAATTAGGAGAACTTTTCTTTCCAGCACCTTCCCAGTGAGGGTTCTATTGGTATTCACAGACACATGCACTCAGACAAACTTCCACTTTCGCACCCTAAACTTAAATAGGCTGGGACATTTCCCAGTTTAGAAAAACAAAAGACTCAAATAGAAAAAGGAAAAATAAGATAATAATGATAAACGAGGGAGGCATTTGCAAACTTTTCAGCTCCCATAGTTTTCTGAACTGTCCTAGAGTAGGAACTGAAACTTCAGTCAAGGAGCCAGACAGTGATGTTCTGCTAGCACAGTGCTTCTTGCTAGTGGGCCGCCTCTGGGTGCAGGGAGACTGGGCAAAGGCTGTGGTGGCCTCTTTGTCGATGTTGTGACTTCCTCTCCTCCAGGTAGCCAGTACTGGGGATTCTGGAAATTCAGTCTTCCCATGGGTAGCTTGCTGATCTGGAAGCCGAGGCTTTTCAGTCTTACTTTTGATTCATGTGCTCTGCAAACCTTGCTCACTCTGCCTTGCAGCACCTTCTTCTTCAGCCGAGGCTCATCTTGGAATTTAGTCCAGCCAGGTTCCTATTAGGTCATCCTGTGTGAATGTCAACTTGGAAAAGTTTTGCTGAAATCAGCAATGTAAAAATATTTGAGGTTTGCATACCACTGACATCTGTGACTCTCCAAAATATCAGAAATCTGGATACATGGGGTAACTTTTGAGGAAGATGTCATGGTCTTATCTGGGGTGAAAAGGTCTTGAGCTGACATTGTGTCACCAGTTTAAGGAAAATTGAATATAAAAAATCCTATAAAAGTAGCTGGTTGAGAAAGAACCCTAGGAACGACTAGTTATTCAACATTCATCCATCAGCAAAATTAAAAATATGTTCAAAGTTATGATCAGTTTTATCATCTTCATTTTTTTCTCTGCAACTAAGCATTTACAATACTCTCTCTATTTTGGAAATGGGCTGTAAATCAAACAGCTTATCTTCTGGAATCTTCATCTTGATTGAGAAAAGTTGGTTTAAATCTATCAAAATGAAACCCACTCAAAACATAAAATTTTGAAGTTTATACACAGTCTGCATTCCCTTATAAACTATTGCTTATGCACTGCCCTCACTCCAGATAGTCACAATTTCCCTGCAGTCTTTGCACATGGAAGTGAGGCTACCAGTAGTATAGATGGCCATCAACATTCATTTATTTCAATGAGACTGAAGTCACGCTGCCTTCAGGAAAGATGACTGCTGCTCTAATATTATGGGGCTGGTCAGGAAACCACGATGAGACAATGGAAAAGGAAGGAATTTGAAAAGGTGCAGGAGGAGACATAATGTAGGAAAATATGGCAGTAGGAGACTGAGAGGGTGTAGAAGTATGTGGTATGCTGGGGAGAGATGACTCAAGGTTCAGAGAGAGAGATTGAGAGGGTGCAAGGCATGCTGGAAGCAGGAGAAGACTCAGGGGGCTCTAAGGGAATCCGTATGCAGGGGAATTAGGGTACAGGGAGGGAAACCGAGGGGGTCCAGGAGAATGGGATTACATGAGAGAGACAGAAGGGCAGGTAAAAGTGGGTGCAAGATAATGTGAGGCACAGAGAGGGAGAGGAACAGAGGAATGTGTAGAGCAGGAGGAAGACTGCAGAGGTGCAAGGGGACACTGAGGGGAGGCTGAGTGGGAAAATGTGAGGGGTATGATATTGGAAAAGAGAGAAATGGGGGGCAGTTGGGAGACAGAAGGCTATGGGAGTGCATGGAGAGAGAATGTGAATAGGAGAGGAGAATGGGCAAGAAAAGAATGGAGATGGGAAAGGAAGAGACAGGATAGTGTCAAGGTGTTGGAGTAGGTGAGGGCAAGTGGATTCTCATTTTGAGTAGCCAGTGGGGAGGCTTGCATTTTCACATATAAATTTAAGGTTGAATTTTGAATCTGAAATGATCACATGCACTTGTGGCTAGCAGCTTTCCCCAGAAGGCTCAAAAACTGGAAGGTAAATAATCCCCTCCCCTCCAAGTAAAAAAAATCTGGTTATTATTAAGAAAATCTCTTGTGTGTTTGTTTTTTTTATTTTTAGGTCTGTCACAGGGTAGCTGGCCCTTTAAGGGAAAATGAGACCTAGCCCACCTGTGACATTGTTAACTTGTCTCTCCAGGTGGGGAAAATGAAGATGGGTCATGTGATTCAATCAGTCCTAGGGTAAATAAGGGAGAGGCCTGGGTAAGCAGAGAGAAAGTGTAGCAAAGGCCTGGTTTAGGAGGTTCCTGCAAGAGTTCCAGAGAAGCTAGGAGAACAATAGAGTGGGCCGTTGCTTGCTAGTGTTTCTGAGACACAGAAAAGACAACTCAGAGTTTTGGAACCTCTCCTGGGGGGAAGGACTCTAGGTAGGATGGCCTGAGAGTTGCTGCTTGAAGAGTTTGGATATATTCCATCCAGCAGCCCTTCCAAGCCCTTTGTAGCTGAAGAGCAGACTGAAACTGAAAAACTGCCCCAGGACTGACAGAAGATGCCAAAGCTGAGTATGAACTTTTGTATTGTGTGATAATGGGCTTTATTTTTTGGGACTTTGAGGATTGTTTTTAACTGCTGATATTATTAAATCAGCCCCCCAAGCAGGGGTGTTAGTCATAAGAAAGTCTTTGTGGATTATTTTTGGGAAACTGAGGTGGGGCTGCTGCATTGCCACCCCTGGCCCCGAGGATGTCCTCTGAGAGGTGGTGACCCTTTTGCAGGGTTTGACATGATGATTGAACTCTTGTGGATGGAATACTGGTGGAGTATAAATTAATCTGGTTTTAAGTGGAGAAACAGATTTAAAACTGCCTTTGAAACTTTTATAAACAAGGTTAGCTCCATTGCATGTCTTATCTGAATATAATACTGTACTTGCAAGTACTCTTTCTCTTGCATAAGGAGAAAACAAAAAGTAAGTGTAACTTTGCTTCTCTGAAGAGAATGTAATTGTTACAGCTGCTTAGTGCTGTGGTACTCCAAAGCTGTAAGGGTATGTTTACACTGCAGTAGTGAGCCTCTCAGCCTGGGTAGACAGACTCTAGGGTGACCAGATGACAAAGATGAAATATCGGGACGGGGGGGGGGGGGCGGTGGAGCAAAAAAAAAGCCGCCGGAGCACCTCCCCCTCCTGCCGCCGCCAGACGGCACAGCCCCGTCTCCACCCGACTCTATGGTGGCCGCAACAGCTGAGCGCGCCCCGTCCTGGAGCTCCCAAGCCCACGTGCTGTGCTAGATCCCCGGGGCAGCCTGGCTCACTTCCCGGCTGCCCTCCCCGCCCGGGCCGGGCCGCTCCATGAGCCATGGGTGCAGCGCAGGAGGCCCAGGCCTGCCTCGCCTTCAACCAGGGGTTCGGGCGGAGGGAGCCGCTGTGGGATCTCTGCCGGGCCATGCTCACCTTCCTGGAGAAGCTGGACTGGAGCAGTTCGCAGGGTGAGTGCTGGGGGCCATCCCCTCCCTCCATGCTTGCACCGCCATACAGCTGATCAGCATAGGAAGTGGGGATTTGGGGAGGGATCCAATAGGGGAAGGAGGGGACAGGGCTGGGGGAGGCGAGAGTCCCTCCGGGCTCCGCCTGTGCACCGGAGCGGAGGGCAAAATTGCTTGTTTGTCCAGTGTCCCGACCGAACATCGGTCGGGACGCGGGACAAACAAGCAAATATAGGGACAGTCCCAATAAAATCGGGACGTCTGGTCACCCTAACAGACTCACACTAGCTTGAGGTGAGTTAGCATGCCAAAAATAGCAGTGCCAACATTGTGGCATCAGCTGAGGCTCGGGCTAGCCACCTGAGCTCAAACCAAGGGATGGGGTGGGCTTAAGACCCTGACCTGCTACCTGAGCTGCAATGTCCACACTGCTATTTTTAGCATGCTGACTTGAGCTGACCTAACACAAGTCTGTCTACCCGGGCAGGGAGGCTTGCTCCCAGCTGCAGTGTAGACCTAGCCTTGTAGGCAGCTCCAGGTCTTTGACCTACTAACTATGCTTCAATCTTAAGGTACTTCAGGGGCCACAGAATATTCCAGCTTGTCCCTTTTTAAGAGCAGGATTAGAAGCTCCAAGGGAGAACTTAATTACGCAAATATATAATAAAAAGTCTCCAACATTCCAGATTAGGAGCAGGCAGTGAATACATGATCATCTAGGTGTTCTGAGTTTGGCCACTAATTTATTACCTAAAAATTGCAAATCTGAGGTGTGGTGGGTGTGTAAAAATGTACTTTGTAATTTTATGTCTCTTGTGGTATCTTTACAGAAGGGGAAATGATTTACCAGAATTCTCACTCCTGGAGAGTAGATTATCCAAAGGAAGCAGCAATAATTACATAAGAGGTTTGGAAAAATACAAGCCTATACCAATAAGGAACATGGCTGTATTTTTGTTCTGGGTTTTTTTGAGGTTTTGTTTGTATGTTTTAATCAGGGAAGGAAACAATGCCCTCCAGAAAACACAACACATCAGGCTTAGCCACTCGGTGACATGTAGCATGCATCCATCCCAGGGAAAAAGATTACTGACCAGCTCTGTAACTGTTTTTCTTCAAGATGTGTTGCACGTCCATCCTATTTTAGGTGTGTGTTTGCCCAGTGCACCAATGTTGGAGACTTTTATCCTTTACCTCTCGGAATGGTATGTGCCCTCTGCTGCACAATCGTATTTCAGGCAGAGCCGACATCGACTCATCTCAGTTCCTTCTTACTGGACTGAATCTGATATATAGGGGAAAGAGAGTGGATCATGGAATGGACATGTGCAACACCTCTAGAAGAACAACAGTTACAGATCGGGTTAGTAACAATTTTTTTTCTTGAGTGACTGCATATGTCCTTTCCATTTCAGACGACTCACAAGCAGCTCAGTCCAGAGGTGAGGTTTGTAGTCTCTCTGAATAACAACTGAAAGGACTACTCGACCAAACTTGGCATTGTCTCTGGAATGCTGAAATATGGCATAATGAGTTGTAAATGTGTGTACCAATGATCAAATTGCAGCCCTTCAAATGTCTGTTATATGCACTTGAGCTAAAAAAGCTGCAGCAGTTGCCTGAGTTCTTGTCAAGCATGCTACCTTGCTTGATGGGGTGACTTTGACAATGTCACATAGCACATACATATGCAGGAGGAAATCCATGATGAGATCTGTGTTGAAACTGGGGGCCCTTCATCTTGTCTGCAACTATTTTGAACAGTTGGGGTGATGACCTAAACAATCTGGTTCTGTCTACATAAAAAGCTAACACTCTTCTGACATCCAAGATATGGAGTCTCTCGTCATCCTTAAGAGAACGAGGCTTAGGAAAGAAAGTTGCTAAGTCAATCTCTTGATTGAGGTGGAAATCCAGTATTACTTAGTCACAAATTTTGGATGTGGTTATAAGTAAACTTTGTCCTTATAACAGACTGTGTAAGGAGGGTCAGCTACCAATGCTCACAATGACACCACATTTCTTGCAGAGGTAATAGATACCAAAAATATTACTTTGGATAATATCCAAAATATTGGATAGGTGAAGTGAGGAGTAGGTAGCCATTGGTTCAAAAGGTGGTTCTGTCAACATTGTTAATGCCAGATTCAAGTCCCTGGGAGGAATAGGATCTGCCGCCTGGGGATATAACTTGACATTGGATTTGAGAATACCTTTCTGCTGTGACCATAAGGAGAATTATTTCTACCTCAACAGGTAAGTGGGTCTAGTAAAAGGCTTTCTGCTATTCAGAAGGATGTTTTGTACATTTCCCTGAACACTCTGCCTCCTGAGGTGTTAACTGTGGAGCACCCGAGTGGTAAGATGGAGAACAAATGGGTTGGGATGCAGGAGCTGACTGTAGTCAAGGGAGATGAGCTCAGGTTCTGGAGGTAGTATCAAAGGAGGCCTGATGAAGAGGCTCTGCAGAAGAGAGAAACAATGGTGGCAAGGCCACGCTGGTGCTATGTGGATCATGTGAGCCTCATTCTGCGTAAGCTTGGTCAACACCATGGAAGGGGGAGGATAGGCACACATCAGATTTTCCTGCTGTTTTGGACAGACCATGTCCGTCAGAGACCCCTGACTAACCTGCCCTCGAACAGAAGATATGATGTTTGGCACAACAGTAAACAGTAGCAAACAAGTCTATGCGAAGGACCGCCCCCAATCATCAGGTTAGAAAAATGAGTGTCTTGATATCTGGCCTGAGAGACCACTCATGATTTCTGCTGAAAGATCTGATCAGGTGATCTGCCAAGCTGTTATGAACCCAGGAAGATGAGATGCTTTCAGGTTAATCACACTGGTGATACAAAACTCCCAAAGCTGTGTTGCCTCTTGACAGAGACTGTCCAATTTGGTCTCTCCCTGTCTGTCCATGTAGAATGTCACCGCAGTGTTGTCTGTGGAGACATGCAGAGTCTGTCCCTTGATGTGAGAGAGACAAGCCTAACAGATGAGATGAAGAACCCTCAACTCCCACACCTTTATGTGGAGAGCTAAATCTTGCTGTGACCATAGACCATGAGTCCATTGTTTATCCTTAAGTGAGCTCCCAAACTTAAAGAAGATGTCTGTAACCAGTCAGTGTGAGTAGGGGAGGGGCAAAGGGCACTCCCGAACATGTGTTGGTTGGATCCATCCACCTATTCAAGGAGGCTAGCACTCCTGTGGGCACCTGAATAAGCATGTTCAATTGGAGACAAGCTGGGGAGTACACTGACTTCAACCAGCCCTGCAGTTTTCTGAGATGAAGTTTGGCATGCCAAACCACATACATGCAGGAGGCCATTTGCCCCAGCAATCTGAGGCAGTTCCTTAAAGTTGTAATTGGATGGGCTTTTAGGTCTGTGGGAATGGGTAATGATGATGTCTGGAATCTGGACTGAGGTAGGAAAGCCCCGATGACTGTAGAATCCAAGATCGCCCCTATAAATTCTGTCCTCTGAACTGGGGACAAGACTGACTTGTCCTCATTGATCAACAGACCAAAAACACTGAAGAGAGACCAGATCTTTGCTAGACTGAGTTCTACCTGATTCTTGGACGGACCTCCAGAACCATTTGGATGCCAATGTTGTCAATGCCATCTACATTATTGTTGCTTGCTGTGCACTGCACAATGTGTGTGAGGCCAAAGGTGAGTCATTTCAACAGGAGTGGACTCAAAGCACTGCTGGATTGCTGCAACGGTACATGCAACTAGAAACTACACCTATCATTACTGGGGCAGAAGCCACACACACAAAGGAAATCAGGGATGCTTTTTGCACCTACATAATGGGTTTGCAGGGTGACGTGGATGAATGGGAATGACCTAATATAGACTGTTACAGTTTTTATGAATTTTACATTTTATAAAAACTGTTGATTTACCTCAACACACAGCTTATGGATTACTGTGATGAGGCTTTTTTGTATTGTTTTTAATGAAGTCTGATTCTGCATCCTTGTTTGCAAATTCAACACACTATTTTAAATTTGTAAGTAAATAAGTAAAGATGTAAAAGTAGATAAATAAAAACTGCATATTAAGAAACTAGATTGGAAAAAAGGACAAAATGGCCAAACTCTATACATTGTCACCAGACTATTTTCAGTGTTGGTGTGTCCCCTGTGGTGGTGTTCTCCTGGGCCCTTCTAGTAGGTTTCACAAGCGTGGGCTGCAGTTGAACAGGAGTGGAGGAATATACAGAGTACGTTTGACTGTTTAATATGTTCCTTGCCTGTGCTATGGACCAGCCAACTCAGAATTGCCAAAAGGCTGCATAGGCTATAGTACATGGTAGTGGGGAGTAGACTCAGAGCATGGAGCTGGTGCTGAAGATAGAGCCTGGTTGCCATGAAACTGAGCAACTTCTGAAACAATTCCTGCTGCTGCATGCTGTCTTCTTCCCTCAGTCTCTTTTCTTGCTCCAGGAACTGGACTACCAAACTTGTCTCAGGCTGGTCAGCCTCTCTATTTTCCTTTCCTTCTTTCTTCTCCCTTTGATAAGAGAGCTGCTCATTGGCTTTGCCAAAAATGTCCAGTGTCACTTGATTCCTGATGCTCTCTTCCTCCTTGTATGCTGGTGACAGTCTGCTCCCCCAGGATGCTAGTTCCTTTTTTCTGCCCAGCAGAAGTGGAAGGGCCTGCTAAGGAAAATAAGAGCAATTGTTGTCCGCCCATGAGGCGGGGAAAAATACATTTTTACCACTTATGTGGGTTACATCACTTCAAGATCAAAGAATGAGGCATTTTATCATTGTTTTATTTTATTGATACAAAATTCATTGCCTTGTACGGAAGCTCCAGCAAGCCAACACACATACCAAAATCAATGAAAAGCATGTATAAATCCCCACATTTGTTTGTTGGAGGTGGAGTGTTTCTACAAAGGACACTGTCACTATCTATAATTTTATAATCCTCTCGGGCAGGGCAAATTCTGGAGGACATCCTTGTTCTGGAGCTCCCTGAGTTGAAGTGTGAAAAAACAGTTAGTAACCTGTTCTGTGGCTTGTTTTTTGAGATGTGTTGCCCAGTGCACTAGCATCAGAGATTCTGCCCTTAGCAGTACTCATCAGGCAGCACATGTGCCCTCTGCTGCCTTGTGCTGCTGTGTGAAGGTATAAAGGGTGGGGCCACTTCTGGCTCCCTCCTCAGTTCCTTTTTACTGGACCGAGTCGAATATAGAGAGGAAGGAGGGTTGGTCATGTAATGGACATGTGCAACATATCTTGAAGAAAACAGTTTCAGAACAGGTTAGTAACTTTTTTTTTTCTTTATTTCTTTACATGCTTGCAAATGTCCACTTCATTGCAGGTGACACACAAGCACTTCAATCCAGAGCTGGGATCAGAGTATATCTGAACAATGATTCAAGGAGTACACCTCCAAACTCTGCTTGTGGACCCAGGGTGATCTGTTACTGCTCTGGCAGCATAGCCAGATTCATGACTGGCATCAGCACCAAGGTTATTTCAGCTACTTGATCTAGCAGATGCAGTCTCTTCTGCAGTGGTGCCTCTGACTGAAGGGTTATAAGTGTGCCATCCTCACTCAGCAGATTGTTATGCAGCATTGTGGGTTCTGTGCTTGCCACAGTTCCCAATACTCAATCAGATTCCTCATAGAAGAGGCAGGTGGTAGACAGGGAGATCCCTGAGGTGCGGTTGGCTTCATGGTAGTTGGTCTTCAGCTACTTGACTTGCTCCTGGCACTGAGAGGTAGTTGGTGCCAGAGGATCCACCCAGCCTTGCTGAGATACTTTTGTACACATGCTCATTTCTGGTGTTCTTGCTGAAGTCAAATGTTTTGCTTTCCTCACATCACATTTTTACCAGAATTCAGCTGTATTCCTCTGGCCAGCTAGGAGGGCCCTTGATGTAGGACTTCTTGTTAATGCTGGCTATAGCTAACGCATGGAAGTGTTAACTGTGTTTCCAGTTGAACAGTCAGTGTGGAAATGAAGGATTAAACATCAAGCAGAACTGTATTTGAATCAGGAGGTTATATCCTGTTTCTGGGAATTGAGTGGGAAGATTGGGATGGAGGGGCAGGGATAGCATTGGTAGACTGTCCAGGCACGAGCATGGCTTTAGCTATATCCACACTGCAAAATAAGTGGGTTTGGACCTATGCCACAGACCTGAGTCCTGAGAGGTTTCTGGTGTGTCTCAGAAGATTTTTTTTTTGGGGGGGGGGGAGGTGGGGGGGAGGTCAGTAGCAGGGTTTGAGCTCAAACATGTGTCATGCAGTGTAGACCTACATACGTGTACTCCATATCCTGAGCAAAAAACTGGTCACCTCTCATTCAGGTAAGTGGTGAAGATGTCTGCCACTCTTCTACCAGAGGAGATCTAATCCTTTAACCCCCTGTCTAGAGATCCTGTGTGAGAGTGCAACAGGGCACACCGACAAATTAAAACGAGCTACAGGTCTAGCACTTCCCCATTCTCAGTGGAAATATGGGTGTTGTCATTTCCAGAGATGGAAGAGATAGGTCTCACAAGGGTTGCTGGGAATGGAAGCCTTACATAGGCCGCTCTCTTTCTTCAAAACAAGAGGGACCTGGAAGGAGCACATCCTGTGGTGGGGCTCTTCAGTCAAAGGACCTGTGAAAGAGTCTGGGAGGGGGTTAAGAGGAAGGGTTTGGGAAGAGGCTTAAATTAACAGCCAGATAGCTAGGTAAGTGCCTCTATGTGAGGGTCATTTGACCAGCTGTTGTGAAATCCCAAGAAGGAAAGCTAAGGGTCTGTAATAGGGCCAAGGAAAATACCCTTGCAGGAAGAGTTCACAACTGAATCAAGTGCCCATTTTGTAATCTAGGGCCCAAGGCTGAAATGCTTGTAAGAGTGAGGACAGCAGCTCTACTTCAGATATAGGGGACCACTGGAGGATGCCTTTATTATAACCCAGAGGCAATGGAGGTTTGGCACCTGAGGCGGGGAGCTCAAATGACACCCCCATGCCCCCTTGCTTGGGCCAAAACTTTTAAAGGTCTCAATTCTGCCTTCTTCCTGTTCTTCTCCTCTCATGGTACTGCTCTGCTACCTACCCCAATAAAGGAGAACTAACAACTTAAAATGCCTTGTTCAAAAATTGTAAGTAACACTTACATTTGCTGTTCAGGCGTTTGAAAGTTAACTTTTCTTGTCTACATAATAAACACTGGCATTTTTATCTGTTTGAATAATCAAAGTGGTGCTTTCGTGCCTTCTTGATTGCAAAGATTTGAACTACTTCCTGCAGAAGGTCCACAGTCTGGGCCAGCTCATGCTCTATTGAGATGGTTGCATGGCCAACCAGCCTCTCCTGTGTCATTGTGGAGCATAGATGTGTGGGTTTTTTTTTTTTTTTTTTTAAACTATCTTCAGCTTGGAGAAGCTGCGTTCTCCACTGGCAACTGTTACAGGCAGTGTTAGAAGTATGTGTAGAGCAACAAAAGCCTTTGGAAAGAGGGTGGTCATCTTATTTGTGCACATATATTCCAGAACAGCCTTTGGAGTTGATCCTGCTGAGACATATCTTGAAAGGGCTTTCAGTTCATCACCTAAATCACTCACATCAATATTGCGCATGCCATCATGTGTCAACATTGTCTCTAGTGCCCTGCATTGCTGGTGTAGGTTTTCTTCAGGTATAGTGAGGAGTTCTGGAATATCATACAACATCCCAAATATACTGCTGTGTTCCTTGAGCTGCATGAAACTTTCTTCAACTGACTGTATTGCACAATCTAGCACCTGGTTAAAGAATTCAACTTTGAATTGTTGTTTGGGGTCTCTTATGGGATTATCCCGTGCCTCGTAATCAAAATGTCGTCTTCTTCGGTGACTCTTGTATTCTTGAATGCGTGGGGAAAATAGCTTCAGTGTGAAGTTCCTCTGCCAACTTCTGTGCACTCTTCAGAACGTTTTGAAATCCCTCATCTGACCAGTAAGACTGTAGGTATGACTTTGCTTTGTCCAGTTGTTCCATTGCTCCCGATATATCAAGGTCCACACCTTGGAGTCTCTTGCATACAGCATTTATTTCAAACAGTATGTCATGCCACAACACTAAGCCACACAGAAATTCGAAGTTATGTATGTTTCTGGTGATTCCATTTCCCTCTGCTACTGTTCTCCCACGAACCATTCCTGTCATAGCATTATCCTCCATAATGGCAACTATGGCATCATCTATCTTCCCAATTTGGTATTTGATAGGCTTTATCGCCTCCACTAGACTTTCCCATCGTGTGGCACTCAGTGGTTTCAGTGTCAGAGAGGATGTTCCCAGATGTTGCTTCAAAATTTGCCATGGATGAGTTGATGCAGAGAAAAATACATAGATGCTTTGAATTACATTAAAAAATTCAGCAGCCTCACTAGAAGCTGATGCTGCATCACTGACCACCAAGTTCAATGAATGAGAACTGCATCGGACAAAAAAAGCTCGAGGGTTTAACTCTCGGATCCATGTCTGCTAGGGTGACCAGATGTCCTGATTTTATAGGGACAGTCCTGATTTTTGGGTCTCTTTCTTATATAGGCTCCTATTACCCCCACCCCCACCCCACTGTACCGATTTTTCACATTTGCTGTCTGGTTACCCTAGTGTCTGCACTCCTCTGTTCTTTCCTCTCATGTTGGCCCCATTATCAGTGCCCTGACCTCGCCTGTCAGCTATCACAATTCCCATATCTTCCAGCTTTTTAAGAAGCACATTTGTCATATCAGCTCCTGTAGTATCAATGTCAATAAATTCTAGAAAATGCTCTCTGGCCTTGTCTACACTATGAGTTTAATTTGAATTTAGCAGCGTTAAATCGAATTAACCCTGCACCCGTCCACACAACGAAGCCATTTATTTCGAAATAAAGGGTTCTTAAAATCGATTTCTGTACTCCTCCCCGACGAGCGGAGTAGCGTCGAAATCGATATTGTCATTTCGAATTAGGGTTAGTTTGGCCGCAATTCGATGGTATTGGCCTCCGGGAGCTATCCCACAGTGCACCATTGTGACCGCTCTGGACAGCAATCTGAACTCAGATGCATTGGCCAGGTAGACGGGAAAAGCCCCGCGAACATTTGAATTTCATTTCCTGTTTGCCCAGCACAGGAGAGCACAGGTGACCACAGAGAGCTCATCAGCACAGGTAACCATGCAGGCCGATAATCGAAAAAGAGCACCAGCATGGACCATACGGGAGGTACTGGATCTGATCGCTATATGGGGAGAGGATTCCGTGCTAGCAGAACTTCGTTCAAAAAGACGAAATGCCAAAACTTTTGAAAAAATCTCCAAGGGCATGATGGAGAGAAGCCACAATAGGGACTCAGAGCAGTGCCGCGTGAAAGTCAAGCTCAGACAAGCCTATCAGAAAACAAAGGAGGCAAACGGTCGCTCCGGGTCAGAGCTGCAGACATGCCGCTTCTACGCTGAGCTGCATGCAATTCTAGGGGGGACCGCCCCCACCTCTGACCGTGGATTCCGAGGCGGGGGTAATCTCATCAGCCACACCTGAGGATTCTGCGGACGGGGAAGAGGAGGAGGACGAGCTTGTGGAGAGCACACAGCATTCCGTTCTCCCCAACAGCCAGGATCTTTTTCTCAGCCTGACTGAAGTACCCTCCCAAGCCAGTACCCAAGACCATGACCCCATGGAAGGGACCTCAGGTGAGTTTACCTTTTAAAATATAAGACATGGTTTAAAAGCAAGCATTTTTTAATGATTAATTTGCCCTGAGGACTTGGGATGCATTCACGGCCAGTTCAGCTACTGGAAAAGTCTGTTAACGTGTCTGGGGATGGAGCAGAAATCCTCTAGGGACATCTCCATGAATCTCTCCTGGAGGTACTCCAAAAGCCTTTGCAGAAGGTTTCTGGGCAGTCCAGCCTTATTCCGTCCTCCATGGTAGGACACTTGACCACGCCATGCTAGTAGCAAGTAATCTGGTATCATTGCATGACAAAGCCTGGCAGCGTATGGTCCCGGTGTTTGCTGGCATTCAAGCAACATCCGTTCTTTATCTCGCTGTGTAATCCTCAGGAGAGTGATATCGCTCATGGTAACCTGGTTGAAATACAGGAATTTAATTAAGGGGACAGAGGTGGCCATTCCTACTGGGCTGTTTGCCTGTGGCTGAAAAGAAATCCTTCCCTGCAGTTAGCCAAGTGCGCGGGGGGGGGGGGGGGGAATTGGCGCTGAGCTTTTCGCCTTTGGCTAGCAGGGATCTTCCCGCGGTGGGGGGAGGGATAAAGCGATCATCCCAGAGAATTGGATGGGGCGGGGGTTAGTTTGTTTTCTGCTGCTGAAGGTTAACAGGAAAACTGCAGCAGTCAACGGGCTTTGCTTGGTATGTGGGAAAGGAGGGTGCAGAAGCTGAAAGACAATGGCTTACCATGGCCGCATGCAAGCCGAATTCTGTTGCCCGGACCTGCGTCTGTGATCTCTAACACCAAAGCCACAGGCACTCAATATTAAGATGCAAAATGCGACCTTGTACTGAAATCACATGTGCTATGTAATGTGAATAGTGTTGTTCACCGTGAAAGAGTATAAGCATTGTTCTGTAAAATGTATCTTTTTAAAAACTTCTCTCCTTTTTTCCATCCTTCCAGCAGCTGCAAATTTTTCAAGCCTCCCTCCTCTGTCCCGAAGGCTATCTCAGATAAGGCGGCAGAGAAAGAGGACGCGAGACGAGATGTTCTCGGAAATAATGGAATGCACCTGCAATGAAAGAGCTCATTTGAATGAGTGGAAGGACACAGTATCTAAGTACAGGAAAGATGCCAGTGAACGTGAGGTCATGAGGGAAGCTTGAGATGAGAGGTGGCAGGCTGCAACGCTGGGGCTGCTGCGTGATCAAACGGACATGCTCCGGCGTCTGGTGGAGCTTCAGGAACGGCAGCAGGATCACAGAGTGCCGCTGCAGCCACTGTATAACCTCCCTCCCCCCTCACCATGTTCCATAGCCTTCTCACCCAGACGTGTAAGAACGTGGGGGGGGGGAGGCTCCGTGCACCCTCTCACTCCACCCCAGTGGACAGCCCAACCAAAAGGCTGTCATTATATTGAATTTTTTCAGTGGCCTTTTACTTCCCTCCTATCCTCCTCCCAAATCCCACCCGGGTTACCTTGTCGGTTCTCTCCCTATGTTTATAATCAATTAATAAAGAATACATGATTTTTAAACGATAGTGACTTTATTTCCTTTAAAAGCAAGCTGTGATTTAAGGGGGGAGGGTGGTTTGCTTACAGGGAATGAGTCAATCAAGGGGGCGGGTTTTCAACTAACAGAACTTTCACACCGTAGCCTGGCCAGTTATGAAACTGGTTTTCAAAGCTTCTCTTATGCACAGCGCTTCCTGGTGTGATCTTCTAATCGCCCTGGTGTCTGGCTGCGCATAATCAGCAGCCAGGCGATTTGCTTCAGCCTTCCACCCTGCCATAAAGGTCTCCCCTTTACTCTCACAGAGATTGTGGAGCACACAGCAAGCAGCAATAACAATGGGGATATTGGTTTGGCTGAGGTCTGACCGAGTCAGTAACGAGCACCAGCGACCTTTTAAACGTCCAAATGCACATTCTACCACCATTCTGCACTTGCTCAGCCTGTAGCTGAACAGGTCCTGACTCCTGTCCAGGCTGCCTGTGTATGGCTTCATGAGCCATGGCATTAAGGGGTAGGCTGGGTCCCCAAGGATAATTATAGGCATTTCAACATCCCCAACAGTTATTTTCTGGTCCGGGAAGTAAGTCCCGTGCTGCAGCTGTTTAAACAGAGTAGTGTTCCTGAAGACGCGAGCGTCATGAACCCTTCCCGGCCAGCCCACGTTGATGTTGGTGAAACGTCCCTTGTGATCCACAAGTGCTTGCAGCACCATTGAAAAGTACCCCTTGCGGTTTATGTACTGGGTACCCTAGTGCTCCGGTGCCAAGATAGGGATATGGGTTCCATCTATCGCCCACCACAGTTAGGGAATCCCATTGCAGCAAAGCCATCCACTATGACCTGCACATTTCCCAGAGTCACTACCTTTCGTAGCAGCAGCTCAGTGATTGCTTTGGCTACTTGCATCACAGCAGCCCCCACAGTAGATTTGCCCACTCCAAATTGATTCCCGACTGACCGGTAGCTGTCTGGCGTTGCAAGCTTCCACAGGGCTATCGCCACTCGCTTCTCAACTGTGAGGGCTGCTCTCATCTTGGTATTCTGGCGCTTCAGGGCAGGGGAAAGCAAGTCAAAGTTCCATGAAAGTGTCCTTACGCATGCGAAAGTTTCGCAGCCACTGGGAATCGTCCCACACCCGCAACACTATGCGGTCCCACCAGTCTGTGCTTGTTTCCCGGGCCCAGAATCGGCGTTCCACGGCTATAACCTGCCCCATTAACAGCATGATCTCCAAAGCGCCGGGGCCCGCGGTTTGATAGAATTCCATGTCCATGTCCTCATCACTCGTGCTGCCGTAGCCTACTCCTCGCGGCCTGGTTTTGCAGGTTCTGGTTCAGAATAAACTGCACGATAAAGCGCGAGGTGTTTACAATGTTCATGACTACTGTCTTGAGCTGAGCGGGCTCCATGCTTGCCGTGATATGGCATCTGTACTGTTCACCCAGGAAAAAGGCGCGAAACGGTTGTCTGCCGTTGCTTCCCTGGAGAGGGGGGAGGATGTACCCAGAACCACCCGTGACAATGTTTTTGGCCCCATCAGGCATTGGGATCTCAACCCAGAATTCCAATGGGCGGAGGAGACTGCGGGAACTGTGGGATAGCTACCCACAGTGCAACACTCCGGAAATCGAAGCTAGCCCCGGTACATGGACGCACACTGCCGAATTAATGTGTTTAGTGTGGCCGCATACATTCGACTTTATACAATCTGTTTCCAAAATTCGAATTCTGTAAATTCAGATTAATCCCGTAGTGTAGACATACCCTTTGACAGTCACCATTGCAGGGACATTTTCACTAGGTTCTGTTGTTACAAAACGCACCATTAAAGTCATTTGTTCCGTATGTCAGGTGTGCAGTCCAGAATAACAGAGTATCTTGCTGACTTCAGATCTGCCACCATCTTCTGTTTGACTGACTTTTGTTGCCAGTAACTGTATGATCTCATTTTGAATTGTTTTTCCAAGGTAGTGGTGTGTGTACATTTCTTGGGTGGTAACTCTTCTTAGATGCTCCTGGAGTACAGCATCAAACTCAGCCATCAGCTCCACAATTTTAAGGTAGTTTCCATTGTTTGGCACATACAGCTGATCTGAAGTGCCACGCAGTGCTAGGTTTTGGGTAGCAAGCATTCTCACAATGGCAATGAGCCTTTTCAGAACATTTTGCCAGTAAAGAGACTCTGATGCAATCTTCTCTTGATGCTGATCATCTATGGTAGCCTGCTGCCTTCTCATGGCATGCCAGATTTTTCCAGTCCTTTGTTCCTGTAGAACCCAATGTGGCTGGAACATTAGACTGGAAGAGTTTGCAACAAAAACAGTATGCAGCATTCTGGGTTTTTGAGTACATAAGCCATGGCCTCTCCACTTTGTCACCATTGGGGATTTCATTCCAGTAATGTGTTGGATGGAAACTTCTATTTTCATTGTCTTTGGGGAACATGCAGTACAAGGAAGTCCCTCAGGCTACTGCTCAAATGGGCCCACAGTCCTGGATCATCTAGACTTAAGGAACTAAACTCAGCAGCAGCTGTTTCTTGCGTCCCCCCCCCCCCCCACTCTTCTCTCATCTACACTTTTCTTCAGGAATGTGCCTGGTTACATCCATTTGAGATGGAGATATGGATGCTGCAGTAACTGCCAGGTCACCTGCACTCTGACTAACTAGTAGATCAGGCATCTCTTCACCACTCCCATCCTCACTGGGGCCGGAAGACTCACCATGAACATTTGTCTATGTATCTCAGGAGAGCTCCTTCCTGCTTAGATAGAAAAGCTTCCTTTGCTTGCTTTCTTTTCTGAATGCTGCCCCAGAGGGGCGTTTTCTTCTTTCACTCCTGACTGCTGTTCTGTGCCAGCGATAGTGGCTCTCAACACTCAATTGAAGGGGACAAATAAGCAGGCTGGTAGCAGGGCCTGAGTGAGGGAAGATATCAACGTCTTAAGGGCCTAACTGGCTCCTACTACTTCAGTTGACTGCCTGTTCTCCTTAAGTGGGTTCAGGGAAGCAGCAGGAAACAGGAAGCTCCCTGAGAAGCTGGTGTTAATCAGTCCAGGCTCCTGGGGGTGCTAGAGAGGTACATAAGAGGTGGCTCCTCCTCTCTCTCCCTGCAGCTTCTGCTGCTTTCTGTTATTCCCTCTCACCTTTTCTCCTGCCTGACTGTTATGTCTCTTGTGCCCTCCTTCCTCCAGCACAGCACTCCACCATCTCTGTGCATCTAGAGCAGAGAGAATACATATACATCAGCAGCAGACACAATTTTCTACACTCTGGGTCCTAGTGGTGCCCCCCACAGTCTGGCACCTGAGGCGGCTGCCTCAGTTCGCCTCATGGTAAGGCCAGCCCTATAGGGCCCAATCCTGCTCTACTGAAGTTTCAGTGGAAGAAGGTTCAAGCCCTTTGTGAGACTACATTACAAATGGTTTTGTAAAGAATGATTTACATTCTTGAGTTTCCTCAGAGCTGGGATTGAGTTTTACATATCTCTGAACAAGATGCATCACCCAAATGCAAAATCAAGAACTAAAGGACAGCATGTGGTGTTTTTTTTTTTTTTTTTATGCTTCATAGAGGATTTAGGGTCAAATCCTGGTCCCACTGAATTCAGTTGGAATCTTGCAATTAATATATGTAAGACCAGGAATTGAAAACATAAAGGGCTGTATTGTACCCTGACCCTCTGAAGTCAGAATGAGAGGAAAATTTGCCCCATTATTGATATTTTACCATATATTGACCCATCTGCATACAGAGCTACTAGTATACATTGTTTTTGCATGAAACTCAAGGGACAGCATATAGTCTATTATAATTTTTTTTAGTATCCCGTATTTGAAATTATTGTTCTCAGCAATGAATGGCTATTGTCCAGTAAGACACTTAAGAAATCTAGAATTTACATTTGGTTTCCATCATATCTCTGATAATGTAACTAATTTAACTTAATTAATTCTTCTATCACTTACAGTTTTACCTTAATGTGTTATTCTAAGCATTCAGTATAACTTTTAATTCAGATACAGAACCTCAAATAGAACAGTTCTGTTGTGATCTTAACTTTTGAAATAAGCATGTTGAAGTCCATACTTCCTGTATGTAAAATCCTAACATATTTCCATAAAATAGTAGCTATTTTTGTAAACATTACAAAGTGATGATATATTTTCACCTCTTTGTTCAAAGACATTTAGAACTAAAGCTTATTGTTCAACCTGAATAGCATTTTGGAACCAGTATCCTAAGACCTAGATATTGTAAGCAAAAGTGTGAATTAAGGTATGATAGAATAGTCACCAATGGATTACAAAATATATTAAAAAAATATATATATATATTTTTTAGAAACATGGTACAGACTCTGCTGTGGCACTGTATGCTCTAAAAGCTGCGGGTACATTTTAGAAAACACTGATGAAGCCATTACGGCTCCATCCATTTGTTCATAGTATATATCATTATTCAAGAAATTTAAGAACCATAATGATGGAAAATCACACAGAAAGAAAAGAAAAGGAACATGGACTTTGTCAGAAACAAGGGCTACATTTTTATTCAAGAGGTCCATAATGATGGAAAATCACAGTGAAAGGCAGAGACGAAACAGGGATCCCATAAAGGACATGACACACCACAGTAGTACAAGTAGGAGAACTGTCATAGCAAGTGCATAAAAATAAAGACAACAAAATTAACTAGAGAAGAACTGGACTAGGGAATGAAATACAAAACAGAAACAAATCACAGCAAATGCTGAAGATTAATTTCAAATAATCTACTGACAAGAAGCTAGGAGACAAGCTACATCAATATTAATGAAGCTGAAATAGAACTCCAAACAACCACAACCTCAAAATGACACACAAAGCATTTTCTTTTAAATAGATTGTAGATTGGATCACGGGGCCATCAGAAAAATGAACAGAATTCATAAAAAAAAATCATTGCATGGCTACCAGTGTGATAAACAATTACAACATAAATCCTACAGATAAACTATAGAAAGATTAACCATCATGGTAAAAAAGCAACAACACTTTTTCAACAATTTATAAGTGGGTGGGGAAGAGGAGAATAATTTATTTTGATACCTAACAATATATTGAAATTTTAAAGGATCTTGCATAGCTTCAAGTCAGCTGGGATTCTTAAAACTGCCCAAGAGAGTTAGGCACCCAACTTCTATTAACAGACTCCCTTAAGCAAGTTTGAAAATCTCACCCATTATTCTCTGCAGTCAGCCACAAATCCTCTGCAAGAATATATCCCACTTTATGGTTTCATTATACTTCAGGAAAGAAATTATTTATTGTTCCCAACATTGAAAGGAAAAAGGATAAATAGATATTCTATACAGGTTGGCAGTTAGAACTCTGAGCACCCATGGAATTAAATCTTCCTGCCAATATTATTTAAACTACCCCACTCACATTAGGCAGCCATGGCTATAGGGCTTTCAGGGGTTCTTGACATGAAAAATTTCTGCCCCATGAACTAGTCCTTCCCTTATAGTTACATAGCATATAGTTAGAGATGAGGGGGATCACATTTAAGGACCTGATTTCTGAAAAAGACCTATACAAATGCATAATTTCTCAGATGATGATATCAAGAATCCTGTGAATTGTAACTAGCATGTCAATCTTAGTATAACCACTGACTTTTAAAGAAAAGTTTTACTTAAAACAATGGCATGATAGGTTGACAATGCCTTACACACACAAATGTAATTGGATTGTTTGTATCCCTAAGGGGGAAAAAGAGTGTTTGTGACAGCTATGTGTTTTTGTTTTTTCTTTACAGAGGCCACAGAGGGGAAGCTATAATTAAACCTTAAATTTAGGGTAAGTCTTCACTTTACCCAGATTTGGGCACCTGGGTCTGGAAATCCAGGTTAGCCAAGCCTGGGTATGTGCATCCAAGTACTAAGCCACTCTCAAGTCTTACCCTTGTAGTTGTGTCCACACTGTAGCTGTACTAACCTGGGTTAGGCATTAAGATTTCTGGGGTGATATCACATGGTTCTTAGTGCTGCACTGCTCTATTAACTGTTTCCTAGTGTATTGTGGGAGAACTTGTCTGTCCTTCCCTGGCCCCTGTGAGCAAGTGTTCTTCGTGCACTGGCTCAGTAAACTAAAACATTTCCAACTTGGCATATATCAAACTGTTTGTGGGGATGTTTCAGTTGGTAGCAAGGGATGGATCCAGCTCAGGATGATGACCTGTTCCAGCTGTTGACATTAATGCAATACTCATTTGTGGAACATCAGGTGAATGCAGGGCAATGTGGCAGCAGCTTGTCACCTTGAGAAGGCAGCAGTGTGCCTTGATGAGGAGATCATGCAGGTTGCCTGCGGACATGGTGGAGTGGAGACAACTGATGCTCGGCTTGATAGCTGTGGATTCCCCCTACGTTGACTGGTGGTTCTGCAACAGGACCACAGGCACAGAGCAGTGGCAGAACATCCTGCAGACCTGGGATGACCAGCAGTGGGTACAGAACTTCCACATGAGGAAGGACAGCATCGAGGAGCTTCCCTGGTTCTTCAGCACCAGGAGATGCAGATGAGAGAGGCCAGACCAGTCCAGAAATGGGTTGCTATCTGGAAAGTGGCTACCCTACACTAACTACAAATCTGCGAGTAATCAATTTGGTATTGGTGAGTTACTGTTGGTACTTTAGTGATGGAGGTGTGCTGTGCTTTACTTATGGGTGGTGAAGGTTGCTAATATCCCCCAAATAATGGCTGGCTTTGAACAAATGTGATTCCCAAACTGTGCAGGGGCCACTGATGGCGCACATGCCCATTGTCTGCCCCTGCACCTGGTATACATAAATATGTAAACTGGAAAGGACACTACTCATTATGCAAGCTCTGGTTGATTATAGAGGCAGGTTCATGAACACTAACATCGGAGGCCCTGGAAGGTTGTGTGATGCCAGGATAATAATCTCTACTTTGCCAGCATGCAGCAGTGCATGCTACAATACATGAGTAGTTGCATGTTTAAATTTTTTCCCCTCTGCTTGGAATCCATCTTGGATCATACAAGTCCAGTGAGGAAGAGGAAGGAGGGCCAGGGCCAGGGAAATGGCATTTTGTCTGCCTTTCACTGAAGCAAAACCTACCCCACAGGACACAATATCCACACAACAATAATGAGATTGGTCATAAACTTGCAAAGCTGTCCCACCTATGTTATAATATCCCCCCAATTGCCAAGCTGTCTGGAGCGGCTCAAAAATGTGTGTGCTATCCCCAGGGCAGACTGTTAAAACCAGGGCACAAACCCCAAATTGGTTGTGTTCTAAAATTAGATTTTATCAACCCGTATTAAGTGTGAACTCCTCAAGCACTATAACAGACTTAAAATGGAGTCACAGACAGTCCCCTCAGGCACTCTAGTCTATCTTGCCACCCAGGCAAGGCTGCCTTTGTGAGAGATGGTCCCTCACATGAAAAATCACAACAATATTCAGGTTATTTCCAGTCACAAAGGACCAGTCACTTAGCCCAGGTCAATTTCACCTCAGATCACATATCAAAGACCATGCCTGTAGCCAATCCTGTCATAATTAATAAATCTTTAGTTAGTTTAAGAAAAGGAAACAAGAGTTATTTACAAGGTTAAAACAGGCAAACACACACACATGAGTTAGTCTTAGGTTCCAAAACATAACAGCAGCTGCTATAATGTGCAAGTTGTATGTCCGTTAGGGCTATCCCAACCTATGCAGCTTGGGGATCCTTTGCTTATGGTTAGAAATATTACCCTCTGCAAGTTCCAAGCAGCAGAGTGATACATTTCATTCTGGTCAGGAATTTTTATTCCCTTCTCCCAGAGTTCAATCTGTGGTGAGATGAGGGTTTGTGCACGTCTCATAACACAAGAACTATGGGTCACCAAATGAAATTAATAGGCAGCAGGTTTAAAACAAACAAAAGGAAGTATTTTTTTCATACAATGCACAGTCAACCTGTGGAACTCCTTGTCAGAGGATGTCGTGAAGGCCAAGTCTATAACAGGGTTCAAAAAAAGAACTAGATAAGTTCATGGAGGATATTTCCATCAATGGCTATTAGCCAGGATGGACAGGGATGGTGTCCCTAGCCTCTGTTTGTCAGAAGCTGGGACTGGGGATTGATCATTTGGTGATTACCTGTTCTGTTCATTCCCTCTGGGGCACCTGGCATTGGCTGCTGTCAGCAGACAGGATACCGGGCTAGATGGACCTTTGGTTTGACCCAGGATGGCTGTTCTTATATTCTTATGTTCCCTCTTAATGGGTACTGGGGAATGATCAATGAAGTCTTCTGTCCACTGATGTTCCACAATGGTTTCTCTGGTGTCTATAGGCCTTCGTTTGTTGGGCAGGAGATGACCCCTCTTATGGTAAACTAGTATTTCACAAACCTTATAGACTAACAGATGTATTGGAGCATAAGTTTTTGTGGGTGAATACCCACTTCGTCAGACTCATGCGTATGACGAAGTGGGTATTCACCCACGAAAGCTTATGCTCCACTACATCTGTTAGTCTATAAGGTGCCACAGGACTCTTTGTTGCTTTTTACAGATCCAGACTAACACGGCTATCCCTCTGATACTAGTATTTCACACTTGGTAATGCTTCTCTCCTGACTGTGGGGGTTTCCAGTTTCATAGCAAACTCTTTTATAGTTACAAAGCAAACACTTATATATCTGTACCTCATAATATAAAGGTAATATTTAAGTAAGATCAATGCATGCAGCAGCTCACCAGCATTTCATAAAGTCCAAACACTAAACACATTCTTGTAAACAATATGTTTTAACAAAACCAACAAAGGGGTGAGCCAGACTGGTTTCCAGCTATGCACTTGTCAGTGCTCAGTGAGGCCTACGGGCCTTGGCATGAGCTGGCACCTGGTCTGCCAGCACTACAGGTATCATCGTCTAACTAGCCAGCTGTGATGCGCTTTCTTCCTGGCCTGTTCCTTGGTCTCCCCTGCTGAACAAATCCTGGGAATTCGGATTTAGGGCATAATGGCTGTCCTCTGAAGCAGTTGAGTCTGCCCCAATTCCTCCAGACCTGCAGTGCACACAGTTTGTTCAGGATCTTCCAGTCCCTCTGCCCTGCTCACGCAATAACCCCATCCATTCTCAAAAGTTCATCCAGCACAACTGCGAGCTCCATGCTTGGGGCAGGGCTGAGCCTCCAGTCAAACTCCTTGTAGTAGGGACAGGTTATCAGTGAGTTGCCAGACTTGCACTTGAAGTCTTTGGCCTTGTGCTGCATGCCCTTCAGGTTTTTGATTCTTTCCTGCACTGAATTGTTGTCTGGCTTATCCCCTCCTCTGCCAGCCATTTGAAGATGTTCCTGAGAGGTGCTGATTTTGGGTACATCTCCCCAAATTGCGGAATTTAATAATCTCACGCCAGAGGCCCACTAGAACCTTGATGTGAACCTCTGGACAGCTAGCAGCATGCTGGGATGAGGATCTCCTTCAGGTAATCTCTGTTCAAGTGCTATGTAGACATGGAGCAGGATGCATGGAATGTGTGTTGAAATGCTGACCCAGTATATATAAACCGGTAAGTTTGAAGAAGAAGGGCAGAAAAATATGGCCCCAGGAGAACTGTGGGAAGGCATTGGAGGACTATCAGCACGTGAGTTCTGTAACTTGGTTTACAGCCTATGTGCACCCTGCAAAGTGGCCAAGTTCCAGTCTGAGTTAAAGCAGATCCCTGGCTCTAATCTATAACCTAAAGCTAGCCCAAGTTCAAAGCACCTCCAAAAACAAGTAAAAGGTTGTTGTGTGTGGATAGTAGCAAGGTTAGAGCTAAAACCTGACTAAGAGCCTGGGTTAACTCTGCAGTGAAGACCTACCCACAGCAATTACATCATCCAGCACAGAAAGGGAACCATTTTTTGAAAATGGAATATGGTAACTGTTTACATCTCATAGCAATACAGCACAACAACTTAGAATAGGAAGTGAAAAATATTTTTCCAAATTCAATTACTGGGAAAGTATTGGTTGTGAGTGCAGCTTTACTGCTCTGCTAACTTTTTCTTAGATGGAGAATTAGGAAGTAAGCTACAACGTAGCTGAGTGGCTCTATTCTAAACAATTAGATGCAGCAAAATAGTTAGATGATCCTCTCCTAAAAATGAGAACACTGCTGTGAAATTTAAAATATTATTGTCCAAGGGTTCAGTTGCAAGCTGAATGACTGGAATTTTCATGATACAGGGACTAAAACTTGTCTTGTGATTGATTCCTGTGAAAATATTAAACTAGAGGATTCCCTGAGCTATTGGGTTCTACACAAACTTTAGGCTTTTATGTGTTCAAATCTTTGTCTGTAAATTAGCCTTTCTACCTATATCACTGTCACCCCAAGGGTAGAATGGGTACCTAGAGCCCATTCTTCTAGGATTGCAGTGCTCATATCGTATTCCTGAATCTTACTGAATTGTACACCCACTTGATCACCCTAACAATGTACTTGTACATCAGGCAGTGCCTCTGGGAGATGATCGCTGCCTCAAACTCCCTAGACTTTTATACATCTTTTCTCTGCAGTGGAATTTCTCCACCAAGATGCATACTATCTTCCCCACTAACATCTTTCTTACCTGCATAGCTATGATTCTCTTTGCTGCTCTAATGAATAAGGCTACAGGAACATGTCATAGCTCCTTTGAGTGCACTACACTGACCTCTGATAGCATCCAGCCAGTTTTAGTCTCCATCATTATTGTAGAAGTGCTATCTTTAAAGTGACATAGCTGTTGTAATCTTGTAAGAACTCCAGCTGACATGGGTAAGGTTGCAGCCTGTTCCAGATCTTAAAGCACTCTTCTGTATTTAGTATTTTGTGAATAATGTCCCTTTTTCAGCTATTGTCCTTGAATAACTTTCTTTTCCCCACACCCCAGAAATACAGACTAATGATGTAAAAGTAATAGTCAATGGTATCATAACATGTTAAAGTGTATCAAAAATACTAAGGAGAAAAATTACTCAATGGTGCCCTTCAAAGTGTGTTTTGTTTTTTCATTTTACAATCTTTTCTCAAATTACATACAGTGACAGCTGCAGCGGCACAGGAGCCAGCAAACAGAGCTGTAAACAGGGGAGTTTGAGTGAGAGGTCTGTTGGAGGAGAAGGTATTTGTATCTGTAGAGGCTGGTAGGGGCAGTGTGCTGGGAGAGAAGCTGAGCCCTGAATAGGGGGCGGGGCTTCTCTGATTAGGGGTCCTATAAAGGTAGCCAGCCAGTCAGGCAGTGGCACAGGAGCCAGCAAACAGAGCTTGAGGGGAAGACTAGGAGAACCAGGCAGAGGAACAGACAGGCTAGTGAAGGGAGTGTGTGTTGTTCTGGCAGTGTTTTGGTGCTCGTTGGGGGTTTGTTTTGTTGTGGGTGTTGGTGTTGGTTTGGTTTGTGTTTCCCGGACTAACAGGACTTAGGTGGGAAGGCTATGACAGATACAGAGGCACCCGTGGTAGTGACCCAAGGAGTGGAAGACACAATGAAAATGACTGGATGTGGAAGCTGTGGTATGTACATGATCCTGGATGGGGTACCTGAAAAGAGTTTCGTCTGCATGAAGTGCCGCCTGATAGAGCTGATGGAAGAAAAGATCCGAGGATTGGAGATGCAGGTGGAAACTCTGGTTGAGTTTAGAAGGGGGTTTGAGCAGATGATGGAGCAACGACCTGAGGAGGCTGAAGGGAAAAGCTTGGACTTGCAGATGGAAACAGGACCAAAGAACTCTGAGGGGGGACTGCTGGGTGAGGAAAGTGGACAGTGGAAGCATGTGACTAAAAGAACCAGGCAGAGGAAAAGACTGGCTAGTGAAGGAGAAATAGAGCTCAGGAACAGGTTTGCGGAGTTGGAAAATTAAGAAGGCGCACAGCAGGTGGTCACTGAAGGTGAGAGGGCAAGGAAGAAGAGAAGAACAGCTAGTCCTATAGGAAGAGTCAATGGAGATAACAATACCAAATACGAGTCCCAGGAGGATACGGGATGGGTTGCAGAGGATTGCAAGGGAGAATAGGAATCGAGAGGACTTGCAGCCAGAGGGAAAAGGGGATAGACCGGAGTATCGCACCATCACCAGGTCTACAAGATTGGGGACTCCTTACTGAGAAGAATAGACAGGCCTGTAACCAGAGCTGATCCAGAGAACAGAAGGGTGTGCTGTCTGCCAGGTGCTAAGATACAGGATGTGGACCTGAGGCTGAAGAGGATCCTAACGGGAGCGGGAAAGAATCCACTGATTGTCGTTCACGTGGGAACAAATGATACAGCTAGATTCTCGCTGGAACGGATCAAGGGAGACTATGCTAGGCTGGGGAAGACGCTTAAGGAAATAGAGGCTCAAGTGATCTTCAGTGGGATTCTGCCTGTTCCTAGAGAAGGGTAACAAAAGGTGTGACAAGATTATGATGATCAACAGATGGCTCAGGGAGTGGTGCTATAAGGAGGGCTTTGGGATGTATGGCCACTGGGAGGCATTCATGGACAAAGGACTGTTCTCTTGAGATGGACTTCACCTGAGTAGGGAGGGAAATAGACTTCTAGGATGGAGGCTGGCACAACTGATTAAGAGAGCTTTAAACTAGGAATTTGGGGGAGATGGTTGGGAGATGTCCAGGTAATCTCCACGACGGATTTTAACATTGAGAGGGAAGAAAACGAAGTAAGAAAGGATACAGCCGTGGGTAGGAGAATGGATATAAGGAGGAAGGGTAGTGTAGATACCAGTCTAATAGGTGATACTGGCGGTAGAATGTCTGTGCCTAATCGGGTAAAGAATGTTAGCGAAGCCAAACAGCAAAAATTAAGATGTTTGTACCCTAATGCGAGGAGCCTAGGTAACAAAATGGAGGAACTAGACTTACTGGTGCAGGAAGTGAAACCAGATATTCTAGGGATAACAGAAACATGGTGGAATAGTAGTCATGACTGGAGTAAGGGTATTGAAGGGTATGTGCTGTTTAGGAAAGACAGAAATAAAGGCAAAGGTGGTGGAGTAGCATTGTATATCGATGATGAGGTAGACTGTAAAGAAATAAGAAGTGATGGAATGGATAAGACAGAGTCTGTCTGGGCAAAAATCACATTGGGGAAGAAAGCTACTAGAGCCTCCCCTGGGATAGTGCTTGGGGTGTGCTATACACCAGTGGTCTCCGAAGTGGGGTGCGTGCACCCCAGGGCATGCGCAAGAGCATCCTTGGGGGTGCGCGGCAGGAGGAGCGCTTTTTTTTTTTTTGCTTCGGCAATTCGGGCGGAAGTCAGAGCGTCTTTTTTTATTTTTATTTTTTGCTTTGGCAAAAATGGTAGAGCTGGCGCAGCAGGGGGTGCGTGATCAAAATTTTTTTACTGATAGGGATGCACGATCAAAAAACTTTGGAGACCACTGCTATAGACCACTGGGATCTGATTTGGATATGGATAGAGACCTCTTTAATGTTTTTAATGAAGTAAATACTAATGGGAATTGTGTGATCATGGGAGACTTTAATTTCCCAGATATAGACTGGAGGACAAGTGCTAGTAATAATAGAGCTCAGATTTTCCTGGATGCGATAGATGATAGAATCCTTCACCAAGTAGTTGCTGAACCAACAAGAGGGGATGCCATTTTAGATTTGGTTTTGGTGAGTAGTGAGGACCTCATAGAAGAAATGGTTGTAGGGGACAACCTTGGTTCGAGCAATCATGAGCTAATTCAGTTCAAACTAAATGGAAGGATAAACAAAAATAGATCTGTGACTAGGATATTTGATTTCAAAAGGGCTAACTTTAAAAAATTAAAGAAATTAGTTAGGGAAGTAGATTGGACTGAAGAACTTGTGGATCTAAAGGCGGAGGAGGCCTGGAATTACTTCAAGTCAAAATTGCAGAAACTATCAGAAGCCTGCATCCCAAGAAAGGGGAAAAAATTCATAGGCAGGAGTTGTAGACCAAGCTGGATGAGCAAGCATCTCAAAGAGGTGATTAAGAAAAAGCAGAAAGCCTACAAGGAGTGGAAGATGGGAGGGATCAGCAAGGAAAGCTACCTTATTGAGGTCAGAACATGTAGGGATAAAGTGAGAAAGGCCAAAAGCCATGTAGAGTTGGACCTTGCAAAGGGAATTAAAACCAATAGTAAAAGGTTCTATAGCCATATAAATAAGAAAACAAAGAAAGAAGTGGGACCGCTAAACATTGAGGATGGAGTGGAGGTTAAGGATAATTTAGGCATGGCCCAATATCTAAACAAATACTTCGCCTCAGTCTTTAATTAGGCTAATGAGGAGTTTAGGGATAATGGTAGATTGACAAATGGAAATGAGGATATGGAGGTAGATATTACCACATCCGAGGTAGAAGCCAAACTCGAACAGCTTAATGGGACTAAATCGGGGGGCCCAGATAATCTTCATCCAAGAATATTAAAGGAACTGGCTCATGGAAATTGCAAGCCCATTAGCAAGAATTTTTAATGAATCTGTAAACTCGGGCTGTACCATATGACTGGAGAATTGCTAATATAGTTCCTATTTTTAAGAAAGGGAAAAAAAGTGATCCGGGTAACTACAGGCCTGTTAGTTTGACATCTGCGGTATGCAAGGTCTTGGAAAAAAATTTGAAGGAGAAAGTAGTTAAGGACATTGAGGTCAATAGTAATTGGGACAAAATACAACATGGTTTTACAAAAGGTAGATTGTGCCAAACCAACCTGATCTCCTTCTTTGAGAAGGTAGCAGATTTTTTAGATAAAGGAAACACAGTGGATCTAATTTACCTTGATTTCAGTAAGGCATTTGATACGGTTCCACATGGGGAATTATTAGCTAAATTGGAAAAGATGGGGATCAATATGAAAATTGAAAGGTGGATAAGGAACTGGTTAAAGGGGAGACTATAACGGGTCACACTGAAAGGTGAACTGTCAGGCTGGAGGGAGGTTACTAGTGGAGTTCCTCAGGGATTGGTTTTGGGACCAATCTTATTTAATCTTTTTATTACTGACCTTGGCACAAAAAGTGGGAATGTGCTAATAAAGTTTGCGGATGACACAAAGCTGGGAGGTATTGCCAATACAGAGAAGGACCGGGATATCATACAGGAAGATTTGGATGACCTTGTAAACTGGAGTAATAGTAATAGGATGAAATTTAATAGTGAAAAGTGCAAGGTCATGCATTTAGGGATTAATAACAAGAATTTTTGTTATAAGCTGGGGATGCATCAGTTGGAAGTAACAGAGGAGGAGAAGGACCTCAGAGTATTGGCTGATCACAGGATGATTATGAGCCGCCAAAGTGATATGGCCGTGAAAAAAGCTAATGCGGACTTGGGATGCATCAGGCGAGGTATTTCCAGTATCGATAAGGAGGTTTAGTACCGTTATACAAGGCACTGGGGAGACCTCATCTGGAATATTGGGTGCAGTTCTGGTCTGCCATGTTTAAGAAGGATGAATTCAAACTGGAACAGGTACAGAGAGAGGCTACTAGGATGATCCGAGGAATGGAAAACCTATCTTATGAAAGGAGACTCAAAGAGCTTGGCTTGTTTAGCCTAACCAAAAGAAGGCTGAGGGGAGATATGATTGCTCTCTATAAATATATCAGAGGAATAAATACCAGGGAGGGAGAGGAATTATTTAAGCTCAGTACCAATGTGAACACAAGAACAAATGGATATAAACTGGCCATCAGGAAGTTTAGAGTTGAAATTAGATGAAGGTTTCTAACCATCAGAGGAGTGAAGTTCTGGAACAGCCTTCCAAGGGGAGCAGTGCGGGCAAAAGACATATCTGGCTTCAAGACTAAGCTTGATAAGTTTATGGAGGGGATGGTATGATGGTATAGCCTAATTTTGGCATTTAATTGATCTTTGACTATTAGCGGTAAATATGCCCAATGGCCTGTGATGGGATGTTAGATGGGGTGAGATCTGAGTTACTACAGAGAATTCTTTCCTGGGTGTCTGGCTGGTGAGTCTTGCCCACATGCTAAGGGTTAGGCAACCTATGGCACGTGTGCCGAAGGCAGCATGCGAGCTGATTTTCAGTGGCACTCACACTGCCCGGGTCCTGGCCACCGGTCTGGGGGGCTCTGCATTTTAATTTAATTTTAAATCAAGCTTCTTAAACATTTTAAAAACCTTATTTACTTTACATACAACAATAGTTTAGTTATATATTATAGACTTATAGAAAGAGACCTTCTAAAAACGTTAAAATGTATTACTGGCATGCGAAACCTTAAATTAGAGTGATTAAATGAAGATTCGGCACACTACTTCTGAAAGGTTGCCGACCCCTGGTTTAGCTGATTGCCATATTTGGGGTCGGGAAGGAATTTTCCTCCAGGGCAGATTGGCAGAGGCCCTGGGGGTTTTTCGCCTTCCTCTGCAGCGTGGGGCAGGGTCACTTGCTGGAGGATTCTCTGCACCTTGAAGTCTTTAAACCATGATTTGAGGACTTCAATAACTCAGACATAGGTTAGGGGTTTGTTACAAGAGTGGGTGGGTGAGATTCTGTGGCCTGCGTTGTGCAGGTGGTCAGACTAGACGATCACAATGGTCCCTTCTGATCTTAAAGTCTATGATTCTATGATTGTGTCAAAGAGTAGTTTTTACTTCATTGTTCATGGACTGTGTTTGAATCTTTTCCAACCCTACTGATGCAATTTATCCGATAACCCTATCATAGTCCTTCTCTTCCCTAAAATATACTGGATCCTATGGGCGTGATTCTTCACTGCCAGGACCTGGCGTAGTCATGTACAGCTGTACTTAGTGATGGATAAGTGCTACCAAAACAAATCTGTAGCATTTGTAATAACTTTGCACAGTTGCTAATGACTACACCAGATGCATGACAGTGGAGTATCAGGCTCTATCTGTAAACACTTGTATGCTCAGCTTTTCTTTTGGTTTTGGTTTTTGAACAAATTGGAGAGTTTCAAGATGTAACTATACTAGTATTCTCTGAAGTAAGGCATTTTTCCACTTGAAAAGAGTTGAATGTACAGTAGTCTCGGCCCAACTTGAGTTTGGGAGCCTTGCTTTCCCCTAAAACCAATTCTGAGTGCAATTTATCAAAACAAAACCTGTGTTAATCATGCTTTGTAGAAGAAATAGGAAGGCAATATACAAAAGTAGTGCTCTTCCATCAAATTACAATGCCACTGACATTTGTATTGCCATGTAGCAGGTCACCACCATTGAGTGGCTTTGAAAACAAACCATGCACTAATCTTCCCAGTGTGGGTCTTCTTCCTGCCTACAACCTTGACTCTTCTTGATGGCAAAGTCCAAACAAATTAAAGAATCTTATAACACAGCTCAAACAAGATATCCCCTCTGTAGACCTCTCTGTCGGGCTTTCAGACTCTTTCCACCTAAGATCTGGCAATTACAGTCAGCGTCCAGTAATAGAGTTCAAACTCTGATTTTAAAAAAATTGCACCTCCACAGGGTTTCTTCCTCCCAGGTACTCATACTGGGTTGCTGTCTCTCCTCAGAGATCTGGTGGGCTCAAAAGTGTTGAACAGAGTACTGTAACAAAGTCCAAAACCATCCCCTCCCTGGGGTTTCCTCTTTGCCAGCATTCCTGTTGGGATTCCTGAATTCTCCAGAGATCTAGAAATATAGCGCAGACACCATTTCCCCTGCCTCTATAAGACATCAGCTCCCACTTCTTCCACAGTCACTGCATTCTAAGAGCAGGAGGTGGCTTTTGTCCTGCTCTCTTTCTGAGGATTTGTTCTGGCTGGTTGAGACAGAGGGGAGCTGTGCCCTGCCCTGCCCTGCCCAGCCCACTCTTCCAGGCTCCAGTCCCCAGCACTAAATAGAATGGACAGTGGTTTTGTCTTTAAACCACCAGCTGATACCTTGAGACCACTTCCTTTCTCCTAACCACTGTTTCTTTTGTGCCCTGGTGATCCATTTTTAGGAACAACCCTGGAATAGGTTAGAATGGCCCTTGAGCCCTCTGCAGCCTTAAAGGGTTAGTATATCCCACTGCCTGCCTCCCAAAACGTACATTATTTTCTTTGCTTTTTGATGTAAGTTGGTACTTGCTTTTATACTACCCTCTTGCTCGGCTAATGAAACAGTTTGGAAACTGGGCCTATAGTTTTGTTATTTCTCAGATACTTCCCCTTCAGCTATTTTTTTTTCTCTCTGGTAGACTCTCTTCTTTGCTATTCTCACCACGAAAATCAGTCACCTCTGTTTTAAATTTCGAATTGCGGTGAAGTTGCCAGTCAAATAATCTAGCAATAGGCACTACTATGTCAGAGATCCAGATCTGATAGTCTCTATCTATCCTTTTCTTCTGGCCTTCCAGGGGCTGCGAGCACTGCAGAAGCTATGGAAAAGACACCTTATGTAACTGTAACAAATGTTGTGGCTAATTTAGGAGCAGCATTGACTGCCGCTCCTACATTCTGCATTTCTTAGTAGGGAGGACAATGAGCACAACACAGAACCACTAGAGTGAGGGGAATAAATATAAAACACCAAGTATAAATTGTAATACAAAAAATAGGACTTAATTGAGGATGCATCCTGAAAAGGAACTGGATGACTCCAGGGAATAAGAAAATTACTATTCTAAGGAACAATTCAGCCAGGTGATGAGTGCCCTTAAACTCTGTTGAAGTCAATGAATGTTGAAGGCGCTCACCACCTGACTGAATTGTGCCCTGAATAGTACTTTTAAAAATGTCCATGTTTTCATTCCAAAGAGCCATCCAATTCCCTTCATGTGGCCAGACACCCATACCAGCCAGGACTGAGGACATGCACAGGCATCATGGCCCCTCCAACCTTGTTGGCTGCACTTCGCATTGCTTAGTCACAGCAAGGGTCAGCATCTCTGTATTTACTCTTTCAATTCTATAAAACTTCTCATTTTTGCAGTTGATGGTGATTTTGGAGTAAATATATGTTCTAGGCAGCAAAAGGCAAAGAGTATGTTAGTGGCACAAACCATAAGGTGTTTGAAGTATTACACTGCCTTAAAGATTGTTTTTAATCTAGTAGACTTGCTGGAAGACTGTTTGACTTCTGCACGTGTTTTAGTTGTACAATAAGCTATACTTCTGCAGTACTTTTATGCTGCAGAGTGAAGTTGTCTTTGAGGTCACCTTTATCTAGATACTGTTTTTCTCCACTTTTACAATAAATTAGATATATATTATTATGAATTAATTTAAAATACATTTGTCAGTTTATACTGCAGCTTTCATCAATATCAAAGAGCTGTACAGAAAAGTACTCAACACACTTTAAAAAAATCACTTGAAAACAGAAATATTTTAAGATTAACCTTAAAAATAGGTGTGAATGTTATATTGCAATGATAGACCCTAACCCTTCAAACACTCAACTGTTTAACTTTTCTACCATAAGTAGCCCCACTGAAATAGCAGCAGTGGCAAGGATCTGTCTCGCTCTCTCAGTTCATCTATACTCCCAGCTATCAGGACTAGTGTTGTATGTATTGTAGGATCCCTATAAATGTTCTCTGATGTAATGCAGCCTGTGGGAGGGATTTGGTTTATAAATAGACTCTTCTAATTTTTGAATGCCTTTGCTACAAAACACAGCTCCTGGCATAGACAAGCATCCAGAAATAGGAAAATTTAAGTCAAAGAAAGAGAAAAAGGAGAGAGATATGAGCACTTTCCAAACTGCCCTCCTTAAAGTAAGAAGAAAATTGTAAAAAGCAAAGGGAAAAACAAACCCTGCTATTGAAGAGTTCTCTGGAATAGAGAATTTCAGGTCCCCTGTCACACACGTACATGACTGATGAAGTACAAATATGAAGTTTATAACATAAATCAACAAAAATAACTGAGTACAATGCAACAACAGCAAGCGTATACAAAAAAACTTAAAGACCAGCCAATGTTAAAACAGAAAACTTAACATGTTCATATAGTGGCCATAAAATGACGTACGGGCATGTATCACTTGGGACAGTTTTAACTAATGGAAACAGGTGTGCTTGTGTTGAATAGTCTTCAAGTGTATAACTTATCCACTGAACAGGATACAAAAAATATTCTTAAAGAATTTGATGAGGTGTTTAAAAGCCGGGGATGTATTAATGCTATAAATCCCCGTGTTAAGAAAAATACATGCACCACATAAAGGAGTGAATCTCAACCTTTTCCATACTGCAGCCCCCTTTTCCATATTAGGACCATCCCAATAGCCCTCTCCCATTCATCCAGGCTGTAGAGGGCCCTGACCCCAGGTGGAGTTTGCAACCTGCAAGATGAGAACTTCTACGAAATCAAATAAATGTTTAACTTGACTAGATGGTAACATTAAATGTTACTGAGCTGAATTAGGGCACCAGCTGTCTGGTCATCAGTGTAAAATCAAACAAGTTAAGGATTTTTATAGATTGAAGAGGTTTGAATAAGGCTATCAAACACAAGTGCTATACCCTGAGAGAAGTTGAGAAGGTCATGCCTCGTCTTTAAAATGCAAGTGACAAAGGAGTCTGACTGAACCCAAGAAAGGTGGAGGCAAATGTACAAATGGAAATGCACTGAAAAAAGATGTTCCTATAGAGAGATTCATGGACTTGTTAACATCTAAGCAATTCATCCCTAATTTGTTACAATGAAATATTCCCATCAGACTGTTGTTTGAGGACATTACAGAATACCACTAAGCAGACTGGCAAGAGAAAAACTTTCTGGAATTAAAAAATTGAAACATTGGTACTGAAATATATTGAGATTAACAAAGAGCTTCAGCTCTCAGTCAGGGCAAGCTTTTATGGGTTAGGAGATTGTGTCTCTGCAAGATGATCATCCAACAACATATGTTTCCAAAGCACTGATTAAGACACAACAGTACTATGCTCAGATTGAAAAAAAAAATGCTAGCAATTGTTTTTTGTTGCAAATGATTTTATTAGTATGTTTAGGGCAGAAATGCTATAGGGTAGAAACAGACCATAAATCTTTGGAAACTATATTACAGAAACCATTGCAAAGTACCTCCTAGATTTAAGAAAATAATAATTAAATTTCAAAAATACTCATTACATGAGAAATATAGACCCAGTAAGAAGCTTTTTATATTAGGTTCTCTTGAAAGCATGCCCATCGGTCAGTGGTTCCAAATCTTTTTACTAAGGTGACCCGCCAACTGCATTTTATCTTTTTTTGTGACCCAGCCTGCCACCAGCATGGGGTCAGGAAGGGATTTCCTTCTGAGAGGTGCTTGTTGTTGTTGTTTGTTGTTTTTAAAAATCTCCTTCCTCAGAAGCATCAGGGATGGCCACGGCTAGAGATGGGACATAGGACAGAGAGGGCTAGGGCTCTGAGGGTGCACCAAGCTTTCTCTCTCTCAGGTGTTTGGCTGGCTGATTCTTGCACACATGCTCAGGGGCTAACTAATCACCACATGTGGGGTTGGGATGGAATTTTCCCCCATGTCAGACTGCCAGTGACCTTTGGGATTTTTCACCTTCCTCTGCAGCATGTGGATGAAGGTCACTTGGCAGAGTTATCTGGGTATATCATCCTTAATCATTTCTCTTCCATTGTGGGGCCTCAGGCACTGGTGCACCCTGGTCCCGCCTATTCTCTGCATATGGCACATAACAGTCTAGTCCAGGGGCGGGCAAACTTTTTGGCCTGAGGGCTGCATCGGGTTTCCAAAATTGTATGGAGGGCCAGTTAGCGGAGGCTGTTCTTCCCCAAACAGCCAGGTGTGGCCTGTCCCCACCCCCTATCCTCCCCCTCCTGCTTCTTGCCTCCTGATGGCCCCCCCCGGACTCCTGTCCCATCCAACACCCCCCCTTCCCTGTCCCCTGACAGCCCCCGGAACTCCTGCCCCTGACTGCCCCCCCCCACCCAATCCAACTCCTCCTCTCATTCCTGACTTTCCCCGGAGACCCCTGCCCCATCCAACCACCCCTTCTCCCTGTTCCCTGACCGCCCCCGTAACCCCTGCCCCTGACTGCCCCTTGCCGCCCCATCCAACCTGTCCCCCTTCCTGACTGCCCCCTGGGGACCTCTGCCCCCATTCAACCCCCCTGTTCCCTGCCCTCTGACCGCCCCAACCCCTATCCACACCCCCGACCACCACCCCGAACTCCCCTGCTCTCTATCCAACCCCCCCGCTCCCTGCCCCCTTACCGCACTGCCTGGAGAACCGGTGTCTGGCAGCACTACAGCCGCACCGTCCAGCTGGAGCCAGCCACGCCACCACGCAGCACAGAGCACCGGGTCAGGCCGGGCTCTGCAGCTGCGCTGCCCCAGGAACTCGTTGCCCCGCCGCCCAGGGCATTGCACCGGCGGTGGAGCGAGCTGAGGCTGTGGGGGAGGGGGAACAGCAGGGAAAGGGCCAGGGGCGAGCCTCCCGGGCCAGGAGCTCAGGGGCCAGGCAGGAGGGTACCGCGGGCTGGATGTGGCTTGTGGGCCGTAGTTTGTCCACCTCTGGTCTAGTCTCCTGTCCAGTTTAGTCAATGTCAGTTGTTGGGCTTAGCGTGCTGGTGTTGGTGGCGTATGAGACACAGGAGGTCAAACTAGATGATGTGGTGGTCCCTTCTGGCCTTAAATTCCATGACTTTGACATCCAGGGTCTCCCCTCCACACTGTGCCTACAGCCCATCTAGAACCACCCGACAACCCACCATTTGGGAAACACTGCTATAGAACAAGCAAAGTGCTTCTGGGAGCATATGAAGTAGATATGACTCAGGTAGTCTCTGTTTTCAAAACAAAATTTGACAAATTAAAATGAGAAATTAAAAATTACTCTACAATACTGGGAACGAGTGATCATAGATTCTAGCCAACAGAAAAAAACACCTCCAGTCATAAAACCTCTTTGGGACTATATAGACAAAATTATTGCATATGATAGGATTGCCACAATAACACATAGCATGAGATCAGAAATGATAATGATAGTCCACAGTGCTCATAGGAGTGTTAACAAGTGTAAGAATGGAGCCTGATATGAATGCTGCTTTCTCAATGCCTGGCCACAGTAGCAGCTTGGATGTTAGTAGGCTGTCTTAGGCTCAATAAGAAGGCGGAAGATAAAAAGGAAGTGATGCTGGTTGGTTAGAGGTAGCATCTAGAAAGTACAGCAAGGAAAGTGTCTGCCTGCATGACTAAAAGGGAGTGTACATCCTTTGTAGTTGAAGTTAATAATTTAGGGGGGTGAAGGATATGGGCCTGTACTGTCGTAAAATTAATAAATATTGTATCTTGACCTGGTTATTGGAATGATTAATGTATGAATATGTTGGGTTAATTTAATAGCAGGCTGTTGAAAACACAAGCAGGAAATGAAATAATGACCTGAGATAAGACACATCCTGGTAAACACTTGGAGATGGGAGGATAAAGAGGAAAAGCCTGAGCTATTAACTGAAGAGCTTAACTTGCAGGTTCCAGCTAAGTTACACAGCTTATTTTGCCAGTGCCAGGAACCAACAGATCAAAATCACTATAAATAGTTGAAAAGGACTCTCCATCTGGAGGCTAGAGAGTTGCTGTTCACGTGAACAGTCTGAAACCCACAACCCCAGAGGTCAAAGATCTGGGGTAAGATAGGCCTGCCTAAAATTCCAGGTAAGATAAGCATGAGGGGGCAAACCTTTTGTTGTTTCCTTTCTCTTACCAGTATGAACAAAGCATAACATAAGATTAAACAATCCTTGAGTTTGAGAAGGCTGTCTGCTCACTTTATTCCATTGTTTCTCAAACAGGGGGTCCCGACCCAAAAGGGGTGCAAGCCTATTGTAGGGGTGTCACAGTATTACCACCCTTACTTCTGTGCTGTTTTCAGAGCTGGACGGCTAGAGAGCTATGGCTGCTGGTTGGGCCCCCAGCTCTAAAGGCAGGGCCGCCGCCAGCAGCAGCACAGAAGTAAGGGTGGTATGGTATGGGGGGGTCATCACTTTTTGTGGGGGAGTTGTCACAGCCTGAAATATTTTCAAATGGGGTCCCAGCAAAAGAAGTTTGAGAACCCCTGCATTCACTGCTGGTAACAGGCTCTCAAAAGGGGAGATTGGACCTGCTTGGGTACGCATGAATAAGGATACTGTAACCCAAGACCCAGTCTGAAAGGAATAATCACTGGATTTCACTCCAGGAGGGATAAAGGCATAAAGCCTAACACCTGAGGGGGTGTACTCAGAGAAACCAGAGCAGGGTCAGAGGTGCAGCTAGCCCTGTAACTGTGACAAGGGGTACTTCTGGGTCTCAGATTATTTGTGGAGAGTTTCCACAAGTTAGTGTGGGTTTTTCATTTGTGTTTAATGCAACAATTGGGATAATTTCTCTGTGATCTTTGGAATTTCTTGGGCACCTATTATTTACATCGGTGGTTCTCAAACTTTTGTACTGGTGACCCCTTTCAAATAGCAAGCCTCTGAGTGCGACCCCCGCTTATAAATTTAAAACACTTTTTTATATATTTCACACCACTATAAATGCTGGATGCAAAGCTGGGTTCGGGGTGGAGGCTGACAGCTCACAACCCCCCATGTAATAACCTCACGACCCCCTGAGAGGTCCTGACTCCCAATTTGAGAACCCATGATCTACGTGGTATTTAAGCATGATTGATATAGAGCTTAATACAGTTTTCCTTGTATTTGTGACCTCCAGGTAGGTTTATTGAAATGAAAGCTACATGAAGCTACCCTGAAGACAACTTGGAAACTGGTGCACAATATGGTAATCTGCTTCTTTAGTGCTTTTAGTCAAAAGGAGCATATTACATCCATGCTCTAAGGACTGAACTCGTTCCATATTTACTTCCAGGCATAACTCAAAGTTCTGCTATTACTTGTTATATGGACATATAGTTTGGGTCCTAGATATATGTAAAACTGCTTCTGTCTCTAAACCCTCTGGGCCTTCCTGTCACAAAATGAAAACATGTTTCTTCATGTCCAAGATTATATTCCTTTTATTTTGGTAGAGCTGGTATATAAACCAGTTATAGTCTAACCTTGACTCCTCAGCAAAGAACATCTCTAGTGATTCTCAAACTCTGAGAATTTTAGTTTATAGACTTAAAGTAGGACATGCTTTAAGAACAGTTTTTACTGCTCTCTGTCCTTCAATTTTCTTAGCAGGCAACACTTGATGGAGTCTATCTTTAATGGTTCAGAAAAATTCACAGCCTGTTACTGAGTATTTCTTTTGAAAATCTTAGATTCTTGGTCTCACATTTCTAATATTCTTTATCTATAATTTGTTTTAATAGATTGTAAAAATTCAGCTTTTTCTTCTGAACTCCTCTGAGAGCATCAGGTCAGACACAGACCCTAATATCAATACCTAACTTCACATTTCAGATATTTTGAAACCACACTTTTCAGGTTTCTCTGTCATTCACAATTTCCTGTTTTTGCCACCTTTTCCAGTACATGGTTTTCCCTGATCCAGCTCAGCCACTAATTGACATTATAACTTGTGATACAATATCCTCAAACCCCATGATGCTACTACAGACTGGAGTCCTTCTGAGGCTGGAAGAAGTTGCTTACGTCACAAAATTCAGAAGTATGCACAAAAGAAGGGCTGGGTCATATCTGTACATTTATGAAAGCCTTGTTTTGTCCCTTCTATAGCTTCCCCTTCCTGTATGCATGTAGGATAGCCAGGCATCTGGTTTTCGACTGGAATGCCTGGTTGAAAAGCAACCATGACAGCTCCAGTCAGCACTGTTGACCAGGCTGCTAAAAGTCCGGTCGGCAGCGCAGCGGGGCTAAGGCAGGCTCCCTGCGGCTCCCAGAAGCGGTTGGCATGTCCAGCTCCAAAGAGCAGTGGCGGCCATGGGGGCTCCACGCACTGCCCCCGCCCTGAGCGCCAGCTCCGCAGCTCCCATTGGCTGGGAACCACGGGGCAGTACGTCTGGGGGCGCGGGCAGTACGCAGAGCCCCGTGGCCCCTCCGCATAGGAGCTGGACATGCCAATTACCTCAGGTGGCTCCTAGAAGCAAGTGCCGCCCAGCCAAAGCCTACACCCTGAGTCCCCTTCTGCACCCCGCCCCTAGTCCTGAGCCCCCTTTTGCACCCCAAACACCTCATCCCCAGACCCACCCTAAAGCCCACACCCCCAGCTGGAGCCCGCACCCCCTCCCACACCCCAACACTCTGCCACAGCCCAGAGCCCCCTCCTGCATTCCGAACCCCTTGGCTGCAGCCCGGAGCCCCCTCCTGCACCCCAAACTCCTCATCCCCAGCCCCACCCCAGAGCCCGCACCCCCAGCTGCACCCCTACCCCAGCCCCCTCCCACACTCTGAACCCCTCACTTCTGGCCCCACCCCAGAGCCTGCATGCCCAGCCAAAGCGCTCATCCTCTCCTGCACCCTAACCCCTGCCTTAGTCTAGTGACAGTGAGTGATGGTGGGGGAGAGCAAGTGACGGAAGAAGGGGGGATGGAATGAGCAGGGGTGGGGCGAGACGGAGCCTTGGGGAAGGGAAGGGGCAGGGGGCAGGGCAATGGAGTTTGGTTTTGTGTGATTAGAAAGTTGGCAACTATATATACATGACATTTTGCTACAGTTGATGTCAGTGGAGCTACTTGAGCTGGAGCTCCTTTGCTATAAGAGGTTTTGGGATGCTGGGATTTTTGATTGTTGTAAATGTGGCTAGAATATAGAATGGCCTCTGGTTGAGTGCATGACATCCTTTATAAATAAATGCAAAAGACGTGTATATGCACAACTGTCTCTTATTCTGAGAGTCCTAATGTGCCACAGTGATGAGTGTGGTACAAGAACCTGAATAGGTTTTCTCTTTTCAAAATGTGATCACTTCCTGGCTGAGCCAAAGGAGCACTGTTGCTGTTCAGCCTGTCTTCATAGGAGCTGGGAATGCTACCTTCGCAGTATTCCCAGGATTGCTGAGTCAGAAAACAGAAGACCAAAGAATTTGAACCCAGATCTCTACTTGGTAGTGAATAGCATTTCTCTCTAGGCTATAAAGCGGGCTCTAATGTTTCTTTTTCATTCAATTTATTGTTTTGAGAAGAGTCCAGGTTCCTGTTTGCAGCTTCCTATAAGCCATAATCATCTCAGAAAGCTTTTGGAGATCATATTCACTAAAAGAGCCTAGATACGAGCGTGTCCTAAATAATAGCTTCACATATTTTGACAAGAATAATTTAGGCTGAAAGAACTGTTGTTTTCTTGCTGAAGGCTTTTTTTTTTTTTTTTTTTTTTTTTTTTTAAGGAAATGAACTGAGAAATAAGGGAACTAATTTTCAAGAAAGAAAATATTTTTAAAGACACAATAAATAAAATTATACACAGAACTAGGATAACTCAGTCATTATTTAGATTTCTGGGATCTCTGAGGATAATGGTATACAAGGCCATATGCAATTTTAACAAAAAAGTGTTTCAGGGACACCACCGAGTCAAAAAGTAGTCATTGTCTGGTCCCGGTAACTGAAGCAGGTCCAGCTCCCCTGTAACAGACCATGTACTTCCAGGTGGGCCAATTAAGGGGGTGGGACTGCACTTGGAGCCATAAAGGATTGGTGGGAGTTCCTAGCAAAGGAATGTCTGTGAGAAGAAATTGGGTGAGGGAGAGCAAGTTAGGGAGATGCAGGAAGCAAGACTGCCAGAGTTTTCTGGGAGGGGAAGTAGTAAAAGACTCAGATGGAAAGGTTGTGCTGAGGAATTGTTTTTGGTTGTTGGTTTAAGTTTGGATAATAAAAACCAGCCTCATAAAGACTGTGGGTGCGGTAGTGAGTCCTTGACAAGCTGCGGAGAAGCTCCATTTCATGACATGTGATGGAGAATCTGAACACCTTGATCAGCTCCTTATACAAGGGGAGAGTAAGGAAGATCCTTAGTGCAAAGTGGAAAAGAAAGACGGGAATTGAAGGTCTTGACAGCGACTGGTCCCACCTAGTTCGGTGATTAAGAAAGATGGAGGAGATATTTGTAGGGGTGATGGCGCAGCAGCCACAGATGACTGTTACAGTGGCAGCAGGAACAGCAGCAAAAGACTTGGGCAATGCTCCAGCAGTTGATGGAGAGCTTGCAAAAGCAACAAAAGTTACAATTTGTGTCTCAGCAATGATGGCAAGAAGCCCACTTCCAGCAATAGGAGTGGCTGCAGAAGGCCAAGGGTCTCAGGAGAATGCAGGAATTTCAATCAGTCCCTGGCAAGAGGGGTGTGGCTCAGCAGTGATTCTAGGGAGTGGAGGCTTGCTGCCCAACAGAGGACCTGGAATGGTATGGATTTACAGGCACCAACTTTGAGAGTTCCCAGGGGGTGCTCGACCCCCAATCCACCCCTTCCGCCAAGCCCCCACCCAGTCTCTTCCCGCCCCCGTTCCTCTCTCTCCCCCCCAGCATCTGCTGCATGCCGCTGAACAGCTGATCCCGGCGGGGGTGGGGAGAGGTGAGGAGGGAAGGGAAGGAGCCCAGCCCTGGAGTACCCACGAAGTTGGTGCCTATGTATGGATTAGGTGCTTGGTCCCTTGTGGACTGTTTTAAAGTTTTTGGTGAAAACTTGGGGAACTTCTTGCGTGTATATGATGTGTACTGTGAAATGTTTTATGGAATGTTTGAGTAATATGTCTTTGGGGAAGGTGTTTTGGTTTGGGATGAGAGAAGCCCAGTAGGTACCTTGAAGGTCAAACACAATCTACGTGTGAGAGAGGCAGGTTTTTTTGTGTGAAAAAGATAGGAGGTTAGCACTTGGAGACTAGAAAGAATCAGTGAGAGACCCAGTAAGAGGGAGTCTCTCAGTGAGTCAGAGCAGAGTGGTTCAGTCAGGAAGAGCAGGTGATAGCTGCCAGACTCCAGGGGACTAGTGGAGTCTGCTGGAAGGAAGCAGAAGGTGGTTCCTGGGAGAACACTGAAGGCAGGAGAGAAGCAAGATGGGTTTGCTGGCTGGTGTCCCCAAGATGGAGAGCCAGAGCCAAGGGCTGGAGGAGGCTGAAGGCAGGAGGAGCAGCAGCAGAGCTTACCTGCTGACATCTCCAGGACTGGAGAGCTGGACCCAGAGGAACCATGAGAGGGCCAGGGGAAGTGAAGGATGCTCCCCTAGCAAGGATGCTCCCAGCAGAATGGCTGTGAGGGCTCCTGCTGGGAAGAAGTAGGGTTACATTCCAGTTGGAAGGGCTAGGGTGGCCTGGTACAAGGACAGGGAAGGACTGACAGAGTCCAAGCATGGTCAAAGATGCTGGTGTGTGATATGTAGTGCACTGTGGGATGAGATGTCGGGTGATCTTAAGGACTGTTTGCACTGGGATGAGAAATAAATTCTGTATTTGGGACTGTTATTAAGGATTATTTGAACTATGCTCTAGTAATAAACCATGTTCATGGACTAGAGGATAAGCCTTGCATGGAATTATTGGGTTACATAAGAGGGAAAACTGAGGCAGGTGTGCCTGTCATGCCATGGCTTAATGGTAGAGGGTGCTCTGGGAGGGGTTGCCCTTCTTACGGTAATCATATTTACTTAACATCTTTTTCAGTATAGAACTAATATAACAACTTTTTTATTTAATATAGTTCAGGAGAGCTGGCAGTCTGGGTGACACTTATCACTAGTTAGCTCTCTTCAGTCTGTTTACATGCTAAACATAAACAGTGAGGACTGTTTCTAGGGATTGATGACAGAATTCCCTATTCCGGTAGCTGTGGCTGCAACCCCATAGCTGCCTACAATGTAACTTAGTGCCTCAGTACATAGCACAATCCTCTACAAGCCCCCTCTGGAGTTATTTTCCTGGTGGGTCTATGACCTCTGAAGACACATCACACATGCCCCTGCCTTGGCCTAGCCTGATTTAGCATAGTCCAGCGGATAGGGCACCACAATGGGAGTTAGGATTCTATTCTGTTCTGTTCAAGTTCTTGTACTCATTTCACTAGTCTATGCCTCAATTTCCTCCTTTGTACTATGAGGATCAACATATTTTGCCTCTGTAAAGTGCTTTGGGATTTATGGATGTCAAGCTTCAGTATAGATTCTAAGCAACTATTATTTGCTGTGGAAAAACACCATGAAGCAATGCTCCATGAGCTCAAGGTTGCAGAGTCACTGGGGTGTCCCCTCTGCCGCCTATCCCCAATGTGCTTCTAGAGACCTGTGCAAGAAGGAAGCTGGATTTGCCCTGGCAGAGAGAAGAATGGGTGAAAAAGAATAACCTCACAGCTTTGGTTACCTGTAGTCAAAAGTTGTAGCCCTTTGCTCACACAGCGCAGGAAGTGTTAACCCTGAGAGGATGCTTATCTTTCTAGGTGGGGTTGCCACTCTGTTTAGCCTCCTCAGCCCCACTGTCCCTGGCTGCTTCTCCTGCTCTATCCCATTTCTCTGCTTCATTTCACCTCTGTCGCTTTCCTATTAACTTTCCCTTACTGCCTGTTCCCGCCTTCTCAGGGTGGGTCCTGCTGCTGTCACTTGCACCTTCCTCAGAGCTTTCTTCCTCTGACCAACTGCCATGGAGCCTTTTGGATTCCAACATTCCAAACCTTCTGTGTTAAGAAAATAGCACCCAAAGTCTGTCTGATCAGGGAGCAGTCAATAAGCTCAATCACTCCAATGTACTTAAGCTTGAAGGGGGAACTGTCTTATTTGGATTGAATCTTTTGAGATTAATAGTAGTTTTTGCTGTCTGTTTAAATAGCAGTTGATAGTCTTTTCCTATGGGCCACATTCTAATCCGTCAGTTTGCAGTTGTTCTGCATTGATACAGGCATAACGGATCAAAATCAGTTCCTATCACTCCTGTCTTTGCATGTTGGTATTGAGACGGATGTAAAATTACCTTTAGCAAAAAGTTCTCTCTCTCTCTCTCTCTCTCTCTCTATATATATATTCTCAGTGGCTGAAAAGAAACTTTCTACATTGATATTTATATTTATGTCTAAATTTGAAGCAAGGGAAAGCATTTGTATATGTCATGTTGCAAACCATTGGCTTTTCTATAACAAAGTGAACTTAAAAAATATTTCAGCTAAGGAATACAACTTTTTTTCTTTCCCCTAAGTGACTGAGATGTGTGTATGTCTTATTGTTTTTAATGTAATCCTGAAACTGCTGTATGTAGTTTTCTGGTTGCAACTTTGTTGATTTACAGTTGGTGAGTTTGTTATATTTTTGCATTCAGTAATTGCCGTTATACTGTATTGTAATATACTTGCTCATGTAATTCACTTTCATATCACCATCATTAGAGATACTCTGTGCTGGATTAGATTATTACTAAGGATGGTTTCAAGATCATTAATCAATTGTGTCATGATAAAGAAAGATGAACTGGATGTGACCCACCGGAAGTTCTTGTCAACCCATATGATTCAGCAAGCTTTTTTCTTTTTGCTCCTGCTGGACTACTTAAAATTCTTGATGCTTCCTCAAAAGTGACACTAGCACCCTTGAGAGCTTTAGCCTCCATTCCTATGTGTCAAGTTGCCTCTAACCAGCTCTGGGGTTTTGATATTTGTAGAAGTTTGCTACAAGAGTGCAGATGAGCAAAGGCCTACATGTTTTACCTCATCTCTGTGTTTATGTGTAGGATGAGGAATATGCATCTGTGAGCTGCATTATATCTTCTTACATAAGTGGAGACATTTGAAGACACACAGGGTACATCTACCCTGCAATGAAAGCCCAAGCTCAGTTTCAGGCTCAAGCACAACCCTCCTTTCAATCTACCCATAATTCTGTCTGACATATGTCCAGGCTCCACAGGATGGAGGGTTCGAGCCCGAGTCCCATGGAGGCTTGGGCCCAAATTCCATTGTTTTGCAGTATGGATGCAGCTCAGGCCCTGGCCCTCACACTTGGGTCCTTAGAGTGTGCCACACTATCCCACATGGGATTATGTCCTTTGTCCTTTCTATGTCAAGACTGGTCAATTGATTCCCAGGAAATAGAAGCAACTCCCCCTGGTTCAAGTATAGCTGTTTGGTGTTTAACCCTTCCATTTTGTTCTGATCACTGAGCTGCAAGCAGAGTGAACCTTCTTCTGCATTTGTGATGATCACCAATACGAAGAAGTCCTTTGCCAAGTACACTGCTTGCTGGTCACAGGAGCACAGACAGATTTTGGTTAATCTCTGGTGCTAGGTTGATATTAGCAAAGTTCCAGGATGACGATCTGTACTAGCAAACAAGCTGTCAGCATTGAGGATTCACCAGACGAGTGACCAGTGCAGGGGGCAGATTAAGTAGTTCAAAACTGACAATCTGAAAGCCATGAAAGAGAACCAAACCTCTGGAAACTCACCATTATCATGCCCCTTTTATGAGGAGTTTATTTGAGTGCTGGCTACTGCACTGAGCCACCAGTGCTTCACAACAGCCTGGTCAGCCAGGATGGAGACTTTCTTACCCCTGAATCCAATATAGGACTGGAAGAGAGCCAGCAAGAGCTGGATGCTGCTGCTGAAGTGACTCTTGTGCTCAAACCAGTCTGAGGAGGCTTTCCCACTGGAGCAGCTGCAGCACATTCTGGGTCCCTACTTGGAGAAGCTTCACGATACCCCCTCCCAACCCCGGAAGAGTGTCCTACCATGGAATCAGCAATATAAACATAAGACGCAGAAGTAGACCCTCAGCGTAGTAAATTTTTGGCTCTCCCCCACCCCAACAGGCCAAGTTGGTCTGCAATTTTTAAACCAAAAGCAATTGTAAATTTTAACTGACCACTGTTTCTGGACTCTTTTTTTCCATGATTAACTCAATTGTGTCCAAGGGGCTTTTGGGAACAGAGACATTTATTTCTGTAAAAATGAGCTTCAGTATATTCTCAGTATCATTTTTTGAGCTTGAGGTTCCACAAGGCACTTTTACCTGCTGATGTGTTGAACCTATTTTTGAAGCACTGAAACAATAATGCACTGTTAGATACTTGCATTTAGGTCCTTCAACCTCTGCTGGTCCTTCCACATTGGCAGTGCAGGCCCATGGCTGCAGGTCCCTGGAATGCAGAACTGTCATGGATTGGTCCAAACAAGTGTTTCTGTGATGAACTGATGGCTGACATTCTAGAGAGGGCCAATAAATAGGTCCATTATCAGAGGGAGAAGGATTCATGACAGATGGAAAGACACAGACAGGCTGCAAAGTAAGAGGATAGAATTTCAGTGTGAGGGGAGAGGCTTGCAGCACAGTTTCTAGAGCAGGAATGTCACCTGAGGGAAGAAGACAGATTCCAGCAGAAAGAACTGTTCAATAGGTTGCTTATGCTTATGGCTGACAGGGTATAGGCTCCTGTTGCACCCACATCAGGTTTTGAGTCCCTTCCACAGTACCATGTTTGGACAATTCCATGGTTGAGTGGACAGTGCAGTTGGAATTTAGCAGCTGGGCACGGCAAATCTACACCATGTAGTTATCCACCCCGTGCAGTCTCCCTCCCCACTTCACGCTTCCACTGTGGTGCAGACCCTTGCATCTGTAAATGCTTCCATTAAGAGATGCCAAGTATGTGCTAAACATGAAAGGAAGCAAAAACAGAATGAGGGAGTGGCAAGGGACATGCAACAGTAGAGCATTCATTTCTTGGAAATGGTTTCACTGTTCATGCACTGTGTTTTTGTTTAAAGGTTTTGGTGTTGGTTTCTTAGTGGTGTTGTAATTGCAGCTGGTCTGCCTGGCAATGATTTAATATTGTGGTTTTCTAATACATGTTCAAAAATAAATGTTTGTTTTTATTTTATTAAGAAATGTTATTGCTGTCACTGCATCACATCATACTATTTGCTATATACATTAAAAAAGGTAAACACGTGATAAGGGACAACTGGAAAGTTGTATACAAACAGTATTTCTTAATGCATTTCTCTACATCAAGCCATACTATAAATCCTCAGTTATTGCCACATGCCCCCTCTCCATTTCATAAGAAGTCATGCCATGCACTGTACTTATGAATGGCAATCAATTCCCCTCAGCCCCAGTTCATAAACAGTCCTGTCATCAATAGGACCAATGCATGGCAATCAACCCTCCCATTCACAATACATAATTAAATGGGGGGGGGGGGGAGAATGACAGTACCTCATTTACTGTAAACATTGCACAAACATTCATAAATGTACTATTATCCCTTTTTTCATGGGCCCATGCAAGTCTGTAATGTGAGAGAACAGAGCATCCCTGCTTGGTGTTGCCCAGGTACATCCTGCCCCACGGCTATCCCTAGGGGGGTGCAGGGCCTGGGATAACCCCCCAGACCCTGCCCCGACTCCACCTCTTCCCCTAATCCCCGCCCTGCCTCTTCCCACCCCTGCTCCACCCCCACTCCACCCCTTCACCCAAACCCCCGCCCCGCCTCTCTTCGGTTTCCTTCCCTGATCGACGCCAGGAGCAGGTGGGGCGGGCTGAGGCCAGCTCGCTCGCTGCTGCCGGCGCCAGGCCCCCTGCTAACCTCCCAGGCTGCCCTGGACCCTGCATCCCGAAGTGCAAGGCCCCCAAAGTGTGGGGCCCGGGGCGGTTGCCCCAGTCAATTCTATGGACGTGATGGCTCTGTCCTGCCCCAGCTGTGATAGATGCACTTTATAGTTGAGTGTATTGATTCAGCAATCCATTACTGTCACAGTTTCATTCAGGAGCAAATGGCTCACCTTTGGCTTCACAAAGATTGTGTAGAGCACGGTAAGCCACAATAATTCGAACAGTCTTGATGACACTGGAATCCAAATGTTTCTATAAATAGCTCCAGCCAGATTAAAGTCTGCCAAATGCACATTCAATCTCTATTCTGAACCTGCTGAGATGTAATTAAACCTTTTTAACAGGCTGTCTGAGATCAGGATATAGTTTCATAAGCCAAGGCAAAAGGGGGTATGTGGGGTCCCCCAGGATAACAATGGGGACTGTTACTCCATTTATGACAATGTTATCCAGTGGGAATAGTGTCCCAGCCTGTCCATTAATGTAGATTCCTGATCAGTGGAAAACCCTGGCATCACAAGCCTTTCCAGTGCAGCCCATATTGGCACGTACAAGGGCCTGCATAATAATAGAGTGGTATCTATTGCGATTTATGTGCTCATGCTTTTTGGGGAGGGTGAACTATGGCCACATAATTTGCATATATGGCCCCTATGCATTTTGGAAATCCCATTTTCTTAAAACTAGCAATTACTTCAGGGATCTTGTTTATGCCCACTACCTTTGGATAACTCACCTGCCTGATTGCCTCAAAAACCTCTGCGCCCACTTTACTCATGGTTGACTTTCCAACATTGAATGGTTAGCAACAGACGTGTAGCAGTTTGGGATAGCCAGTTTCCACATGGTTATAGCAATCTGTTTCTGAACCAGAACGGCTGCCCTTATTTGTCTGTCTTGACACTGAAGGTTTGGGGCAAGCTGCTCAGAAGCTCCAGAAATGTAGTTTTCTTCATGTGAAAGTGCTGGACTCATTGCTGGTCATCCCTGGTGATGGAATCCCCCCAGTCTGTGCTTGTGGCCCTGCTCCAGAAGTGCTGGTCTAGGGTATCAGTAGCTACACCAAGAGTCACAAGCAGCGTCAGCCAGTTCAATTTTTTCATGTCCGTGTTGTCCCCCTTTTCCGGTAGGCACCTTTGGTAGCTCAGAAAACACTGTCAGAATGTCCACCAGCTTCTTATGGATGCTCTATCTGTTAGCAGAAACAGAAGTGAAAGCAAGCAAGCAAGAGAAGCTCTTGAAATGGTGACTCCTTCATGTGGTTGGCTCTTGTTGCTGGGAGCATGCAGATCTAAAAGATGTCTCAACATGGTGAGCTGCGACAATTTCCTGTAACGCATGGGGTGGGCAGTCAGTTTTCCCACACTCCATCACAAACCAGAGCGGTCACAGCTGGGGAGAGCACTAGGAAGCCTGGGATATGCTGGTTTGACTCAGATCTGCATACTGCAGTGTAGACATTGGAGTATTGGGCCCGAGTCCTGAAATTCTAAACTGAGGGTTCATGTGCAGTGTGTACATTCAAGTCCTGGGTCCATGGACTTGAGTTCCACTAACTCTGTTCTTACACAGCAGTGTAGACATACCCTTAAGGTTTAGGCTGATCACAAGAAGCTGGGACAATCTGAGAGCACAAATTGGCTTCAGTAGGAATTTTCTGTGGAAAATGCTTGAGGAGTTGGGGTCTGTATAGGAGAAAATTTTGTAAAAAGTGAGATTTTAAATTTCATTAAAACACAGAGAACAAAATCCTTCATCACAAATGAGCTATGATAAAATGCATGCCCTGTGATAAACACACGTCATTTAAAACTGTGTCTTTCTCCTAATAAGTGAAACTCAGCAAGCATTATAAAATGGATTCTGAGCAGCATTAGCACCATACAGCCTTCTCTCTGTAGTACTTTTAAATCATGCCCTCTGCTTGGGTGATTGTCTGTAAGAAATGCTTAAATAGAAGCTGAGCCAAGGAGTTCTGAGTTGAAAAGAGACTATAAAACAACTGTACCAGGGCATCTGAACAGGAAGTCAAGTCCAGTGAGTGAAAATGTGCATTGAACCACAACCATCCCGAGTAGAAATGAGGAGTGAGTTAGAGTAAAAATATTTAATAATATTTATTTACATAGTACCCATAATCCAGTGTTTTATAGCATATGTACAGTGTCTTTCATCCCCAAGGATCCTAAAGCATTTTACCAATTACATAGGAACAATACCATTCAATTGCATAGCATAGAAGTGTGGCAAGCAGCACTCTGCTAATGTTGGGTGACGGGGTGGGCTGGGGAAGGAAAGGGATATTATACAAGGATTCAAGGCCATTTGTTTAAGAACAATGCCATGGGAGCTGCAGAATAGCCAGGACCTGGTTTCTACAGTCTTATCTGGCAACACCCCTCCCCCCCCCGCTTCTGCACCCCCGCACTGCAGAGCCGCGGGACCACCCTGGCATGAAAGCAGCAGCAAGAGTTTGTTGCTGCCGGTGAGGGTGACAGCCAGTTTACCAAGCACTAATTTTGAACACAAAGAACCCGAGGAGCCTGATCTCTGCGACATTGTACATTTGGAGTAATTTCCCCTTTCCTCGGTGATCGCTCTCTGAGGCCAGCTGCCGTCACCATACGGAAGTAGATCCTTATTGCCGTGATAGCTCGGCTGGAGGTCTGAGGGGCAGGGACCGCGCCTGTCTCTGGCCACGCCCAGGGCTATAGAAACGCTTAATAATTAACGTTAGAGCTGGGCAGGAGCAGGTGGGCGGGGGAGAGCCGCTCCTGCCGCATTTGTGACAGGCCCAGCGGGCTGCAGGGCGGGACGCGAGGGTGAGAGCCGTACCGTGTGCGGGCCACACACAGGCTGGGCGAGGGCGAGCCAGCGCGTGACTCCCCACCCCCTCAACCGCCGCTAGAGCCTCCCCCAACGCCCGTGCGAGCACGAGGCTCCCCCTCCTTCTGCGTGACCTTTCCTCTCCGGGCGTCCCCGCCCAATGGGAGGCAGCGTGGGCCCCGCCTGTTCCGCCTGCTGCTGGGGTGCGAGCGTGCGTGGCCGTGGTGTTCGCGCTCTCGTGGTTGAGGCCGGCGGGGACAGTGTAATCATAACCCCCCTCGTCTTAGCAAGGTGAACCCGCCCGCTCCACACCCGCCCGGGGGGCATCTGTCGCGGGGGAGCTGGGTGCTGTCACCGCCGCGCCGGTCTCTTTGCGGCCCGTCAGGAACGAGGGGCCGCGGAGCAGGCCTCGTGCAGCTCTGCACCCCTCTGTCAGCTGCCCCGGAGTGGGCCAGGGCAAGGGGCAGCAGCGCGTCTCCGGAGGCAGGCTGGGCCTGTCCGGCTGGCGGCAGCCTCCCCGGGCAGAGGCAAGGGAGCGGCGCCCGGCTCTCGGGTGGGGCGCTTCGGCCTCGCCGTGCCTAGGCGCACGAGTCGGTGCCCAGTTGGCCGAGTGCCCGCCCGGCAGCCCCCGCCGCTGCGCCCTGCTCCTCACATCCGCACGCGTCAGGCTGGGAAGCGGAGCAGGGGGCGGCAGCTGCCTCGGGCAGGCCGGGGTGTGTGTGTGTGTGTGTGTGTGTGTGTGTTAAATTTCGCTCCCCTCTTGGGCTCTGAGCCGGTTATTTTTAGCTCAGCCTTTGCAGGGGATTTGCAGAAGCTGCAGCAGCCAAATCCACCTACTGAGCCACGCGCGGTCTCTGTGCTGCGTGAGGGGGCCATGCGCTGCTCTGTGCCCGGCCGCCGGTTGCTGCTTCTGCCCGTGGTGCCTTGCTATTATGGCTCCCAGAAAGGTACCTGTAATCTCTCTGGGAAGGGGAACGTGTGTGGGGCGTTCGTAGGCTGCCTGTTGTAGGCTTTGAGGGACTAAAAAGGAACCGGGAGGGTGGGGATCCGGGCTCCAAATATTAAGCGTTTTCTATGTTGTCATTTCAGATGCCCCCCAAAAAGGGAGGTGATGATGGGGTTAAGCCACATCCAATCATTGGAAGGTTTGGGACGTCCCTGAAAATCGGCATTGTTGGGCTGCCAAATGTTGGGTAGGTAACTGAGAGGAGAAGCTTTGCTTATCCATCCTCCAGACTGTAGGTCGTTGTGTTTAGTATGCATCTTATCAGTTAAGTGTTGAATACATACAGATGGAACAAAACTCTAAGCTTTATTTTATTTATGTATTTATTAGTTAGATGAAACGATCTGATTAGGTGCCATTGGTTGTTGAATTTGTTTGAATCAGATGTCTCATGAATGCTACGCAGTCATGATCTGGCTTGTCAATTTTATTATATTTGTTTGAATGTGAAGAAACAACAATCAGAGGGCTAAAATGCATTCTAGTCATATATGCTAATTTGCACATTGAAGCCTATCCTCTTGAAATAAAAAGCAGGTGAATAACTAAATCTGTATAAAGTGTTTGAGGAATTGACTCCAATTCATTTGTGAAACAGGTAGTGAATTTTGATCATTTAAAAAAAAAAAAGATATGTTTGGGGGTGTTGGCTTAAATCAGAACATTTTTGAAAGTCGCTCTCATTTGAAAATTGGTTATTTTTTGTGGAAACGTCTAAAATGAAAGATAAAATCTTTTTGTTTTGTTTTTTTGTTTGTTTGAATTGCTTTTAAGTTGAGAACATGAAAAATACTATACTGTTCTACAATAACAGTATATAAAGGGCTGAAAAAAAAAAAGATAGTGGAGAGAGAGAATATACTGAAAGAAACCATCCTTTTTTGCCAGAGAGATAATGCTAGTAATCTGTTATTACCATTCCTAACTTTCATGATTCTGTGGGCTGTGTGTACTACTAATAATAATGGGTAAGTTTAAGAGGGAAGAGTGTAGACAGGGATGGGTTAAGGATGCCCCACAGTCATAAGCACTAAGAATAACTTTATATCTTCCTTCCTTGGTAAAGTTTGCTGAGATCTGTGAATGAAATGAGTTTATATAAAAGTTTAGTGCTACATCGTTTGTGTGAGAGAAATTTGATAGGAAGTGTGATAATAGCTCTTTTCAACTGTAGATCTCAAAACCCCCCTATCAAAGAGGTTAAGTGTGAGACTTCTCTTTAATTGAAGATGTCGGAATAACTGGGAAATGCATGAAGTTTTTGGTAGATTATTAATAGTCATTGGTGATTATGCTGCATTTGGAAAACTGACGCTAAGGTGAGGTTACATAACAACATAAGTAAATGGGCCGGTGCATGGAGCACAAATGTTCAAACTCGCCGATGGTTCGGTTTAGGCCTCTGTTATTCTGCAGCAGAATGTTGTGCTCTAATCTGACTCCATTTGTCTCACATCAAGTTGGTTAATGTTCATCTGTATTCCATCATGCGCATCGTAGCTGGCACGATTTGACCCGCATCAGTGCTGTGGCTCCCCATGTTAAACATCACTCTTCTGCATGTCCGCCATGAGGATGCTACAGACAGAATGGTTGAGAACATCAGGGCAGACCTGAGCTTACCGTTCTACACAGACCTCTTTGACTACCCAAGAATGTGCTTCTTGTCGAGACACCCGTTATAGGCAACTTCACCTGCCCAGATTTCTCTGTGACGTCAGTGTGGTGTGAATAATGGTCTACAGTGGACGTCAGAAACCAGTGTCTTATAACTGACCTGACCATGCGTTTACTCAGCTTTGATTTGCCATGCTGCTCATGGACCTTCTGAACCGTTTTTCAATGGGCCAGGGTCCGTGTGCAGCAAGCCATCATGCCTGGATCCAATGAAGGATCCTACATGCTGCTGTGTCCAAAGATAGACAGTGTCTCTCATTACTGACAATTGCCCTCTGACCAGTATTAGTTGTCCCCTGGAATTATTTGAGCCCCGGGTTCAGTTGTTCCCTCCCTTAGACTAGGGGTGGGACCTCTGGATACTCTCAGATCTCAATAGGTGACAAGATTGGTAGTTGTACTTTACTTTATAAAAACCAAACAAACAAACAAAAACCTTCCTCCTCACAGGAATAAACAGGAATAAAACTTTTAGTTGTTAAATGATTGCAGTGTTTTCTTTTTCACTGGTTTTTTAAATACTTTATACAAATATGAAAATAAACTACAACAGACACTGTTAATCAATTTTTTTTTAATTGACAGTACATTCTGATAAGAGTACCATTTAAGTTGTGTAAGTTAAGAAAAAGGATATGCTGCTTTCCTGTTAGCCCAGAAGTTCCTTTTAAAACTTTCTGAGGACAGCAGCAAAAATACTCTGTTGGAATTATTATTTATACAGGGTATTACCACGATACTAATTTAACCATAAATTCCTTTATTAAATCTAAAGGCTAGATGGTATTTATAAAATTGATCTAAACATGCCTAATAAGCCTAGATAATAAGCAATTTACTATATCCAAATAGCAACAAAACATTAATAAGCATTTGATCAAGATATTTACAAACAGGTTAAACCCAGGGATGCTTAGCCATATTGGTCATCTCCAGCTTGGTCAGGCAGATGTTACCATCCCTTGAAGAGTTTACTTTTTTTATATTCTTTAACCAACAATTTAGCTAATGCCAGATGAAGCCATTTTTTAAAATAATACATAAAACAAACTTAGAACCAATTACTTATTGCACCCAGTATCCAATTAAGTGTTTTATTTCTGTTACTTCAGCACAAACATTAAATATGAACACTGGTATTTCGAAGGGTCACTTCAACACAACAACTTTTTCTCATGATCTCACTCTTTTTGGTCCTGTACTTTGGTCTTATTGCTTATGCTAATATCCAACTCAATTTAAAGCCACTGTTTACCCAAATCTTCTAATGTGGGCCTATATTTCTATACCCTCCTTGTGCTTTCCATTGCTTGCTTTCTCTGCTCACACCTGCTTGTTCACACCCTTTTGCAGAGCCTGGTGAAAGTTGTGTACCAGAAACGAGTATTGTCAGATAACCAAGTAAAAAAACTGGAGTTTTGTCACACTAGTAGGTTCATAATTCTCAGATGAAAATGTAATTTTTAAGTGGATGGCATCTCTGAGACAAATGATTTTAGGTACGATGCATGTAACAACAAAATAAGTTAACTGATTGTTATAGTGTATATTTCAACTCATTCAACTTTCAAAATTCTGATTTTAATAATGGGATTTTTCATAGCTTTCTATAAGCCACCAAGAATCTGTCTGAAATTAAAAGGGCAATAATAGCAACACAGGAAAAAATAGAACAGTAGACTTATAACTCAGGATCTGATCCAAAGAATATTGAAGGTAATGGGAGCCTTTTTGTTCTCTTCAATAGACTTATGTATTAAGCATTCAGAGAGGACTGAGGAGTCAGGTAATTTTAAAAATAAATGGCAGACTGAGCGATATATAAGCAGTCTGTAACATGGTCTGAGTGAAAATGCTCTACTATTGGTGGCTAGCTCACATGGTAAGGAAAGTTTAAGATACTTCTGTCTCTTTTAACTAGAGGAATACAGTATCAATACAGAATTTTTCAGAATTGTTTAATATGTTCTTTTCAGACTTCTCTTTAGATTTTCCTCTCATCTCTTTTCTCTTGCCTATTTAAGTCTAAATGTTCTGCTCAGCACAAGTAGTAAAGATGGTATGGATCTAAATAATGCCCAAAGTATTTAAAGAACAAGAGTTTGTAGAAACCGGGAAAGAGTTTCAAACTCATTTGTCAGTGTGGAACTACTTCAGTTGGATAAGAAAATAGTTGTTTCATGCCTGGCCATTTTATCTTATTTTGCATTGTAGGAAAAAGTGTAGTTTTTGCCATGAGGAGAACACAACATGTTTAATGTTCTGCTTTTGGTTTACTGTACCTTTCTTTTGTTTTGATAACATTTAGTGAGAAATTTTTAAAGACACAAATGAGGGTTGGGTTTCCATTTTCCCCTTTGTACCTTTGAAAGCATCTTGTACTAGAAGAGGGACAGTTGATAATGTTTAATTTTTAACTCCTCTTGTGGTCTGTACTAGTTCACGGTGGTATGATCTTTGTTCATAATATTAATTATTTTGTGGGATCCGGTCTTTGTATTTTGGATCTCAGAATAGAATGAGAGAAATTTTTATCTTGCTCTTTTTAATATCTCTAAATGAAACTGGATTAAGAGGGTCTTCATTTTGTTGTTTAGGAAATCCACATTCTTCAATGTGTTAACAAAAAGTCAAGCAGCAGCAGAAAACTTCCCTTTCTGCACTATTGATCCAAATGAGAGTCGGGTGCCTGTGCCAGATGATAGGTTCGACTTCCTATGCCAGTACCATAAACCTCCAAGGTAACTCTAAATCTTATTTTTTTCCAACTAACAAAAACTGTCCTAAATTATTGTAAAAGATTAATGTCAGTTCAGTGTTGGCTTTTTTCTTTAATCACTTTCTTCTAAAGAGCGCTTCAGTGTGTGTGATTTTTAGTTTAGAATTAAGACCACTTGAAATGTACAAGTAATTGGAATCTAACTCCTTCCATGTGACATCTGTGATAGAACAATTAGGAACATAAGAATAGTCTGATCAGGAATGGCAATGTCGTCCAGTATCCTGTCTCCCCAGAGTGAACAATTATGATTTAAGCTGCCCATTGAGGATCTTTATCAGTTAGAGCTGGTTTATGGCATGATGGGTTTACATCTCTTATTTTTTATCCTATTTTAAAGTAAATGTATATGCTCTAATTGTCCCTAAAAATATTCCAATCCTTTTTTTAAAATTTTACTGAGTTCAGGGCCTCGATGATGTATTAGTGAGTTGCACAGGTGTGTTGTTTTTTTTTTTTTTTTTTTATCGCTTTGAAATTCTAGTTTTGAGGTTGCTGATGTAGCCAGATCATAATCAATGTAAAATAATCAGACAATAAATGTGGTGTATCTCTGCATTTCTATATATTTTGCACAGTCCCGGTTTGTTACAGCTCAATTTTTAGTACCAAATCAACAGCAGAACTAAAAGGGATAATAGTATCAGAGGGGTAGCTGTGTTAGTCTGAATCTGTAAAAAGCAACAGAGGGTCCTGTGGCACCTTTAAAGGTGCCACAGGACCCTCTGTAGCTTTTTAAAAGGGATAATGAAATTGTTGGCCAAGTATTAATTTCTTAAAACTTGCAAACCTGTTGCTATCTGTAATTGATAGGTACATATTTCTAATTCTTTTCAAATAGTTTTTCTAGTACTGGAAAATAAATTAGTATAGAGATCTTTGTTATAGATTTCTTCTAATATGATCACTGATAGCATAAGTAGTGCTATGCAGGATATAGAGTAAAGTTTTAATTCTTGCCCCAATGAGCTTGCAATCTAAGAAGACAAAACTACAAAATAGTTTATTGTAGACCAGACATAGTGTTTGCAAGGCATAATGGCTGTTTGTTTTTTAAATGTTGTCGTTTTCTTGAATCCTACTCCAAGACACAGTGGTGTATTAACACTGATGGGTTTTACGGAAGAATGATGTTTTGAGGAGGAGAAAGTAGGGGGTTGAAATCCTCCTGGGGTCTATGTTCTAAAGTGAAGGTGGTGACTTGGGTGAAAAAATCAAAGGGATAATTTTTTCTTGGTCTTATTGCAGTTTACTTCTGTTTAATTCAATTTCTGTTCTTTTTATAGAAGCAGTATTGACACTCTAAAGTAGCCAGTTAGTACTCTTTCCCACGTCTTAATATTACTGAATATTGTCATTTGGTAAACCTTTAGGCATAAATAGTAAAAATTATATGAAAGTCACAGTTTGAACAGCACTCTGATTCATTTTTACAAGCTTACTTGACTTTATAGATACTCAAAGGTTATGGGAATTAGACTGTTTCCCCTGCAGAATTGGGGCTGCAGAGCTGCTAGCCACTACTATGGGCCACTGGACTCTGCAGAGCCCAGCTTGCAGTGAGCAGAGTACCCAGCTTGGCGGGGATAGAGGCTCTGCATGCCCTGGCTGCTTCATCCTCATTCTCAAGGGGATGGGAGAGTGTCTGGGAAACCCAGCTCTGGCAAAGGGTGAGAAAGGGCAGGGCCACATCACACCACATTACCCGGCGGGACAGTAAAGAAGCTGGAGGGAGTAAAGGCTCTGGGGGTGCAGGTGTCTGGGCTGGTGGCTGCCCTGCGGCTGAGCTCTGGGGGTAGGAGGGTGCGAGTGTCCCCACAGTTGGGCTCTGGGGGAGGGGAGTTCAGGTGTCTGGGGGCCCCATCCAGCACCCCCCAACTGGAACTGGATTGTTGTAGGGGTTTCTTTAACTCTCTGCCCCTGGGAGGAATCTTTCATTGTGTGTATTGTTGACAAGTATCTTAAAAAAAAAAAAAAAAATTACCCAAATAATTGAAACTGGAGTGATTATACTGTTGTTTTGACAAATAAAATATGCAGAATTTTAAATTTTTTGGCAGCGAATTCCCCCAGGAGTAGGTATTGCTACCTTTACTTCTGCGGTGCCTTCAGAGCTGGGCAGCTGGAGAACGGCAGATGCTGGCTGGCCGCCCCGCTCTGAAAGCAGCCAGCAGCAACGCAGAAGTAAAGATGGCAATACCCTGCAATGACACGCTTATTTCTGCATTGCTGCTGGCAGTGGTGCTACCTTTAGAATTGAGTTCCTAGCTAGCAACTGCAGAGCTTCCTGCAGTAGGGGGAGGTTCCTGGAGGTGGGTCTGACCCAGTCCTGGGAGTGGTCCCTGTAGGGGAAGAGGAAGTCCTGTCCCTCACCAGCCTGGCCAGGACAAGTTTGTAGGAGCCCGTTGTACGGTAGGAGCCCTCGGCCATGGTGCCTCCAACTTTGGCCTTCCCTGGCTCCAGGCCCAGTGCCCTGGCACTCGAGGGTTAAATGGACCTTGGGCTGGCTGTATCTGGGGTTGACCACAGAGCCCCCACTTCCCAACCACAGCGCCCTGGGCGGTCGCCCACATTGCCCACCCATAAAGCTGGCTCTGCCCCCACCAAAAGTGGGGGGGCCCCCATCCATACCATGCCACCCTCACTTCTGTGCTGCTGCTGACAGCGGTGCTGCCTTCAGAGCTGGGTGTCCAGCCAGCAGCTGCTGCTCTCCAGCCGCCTAGCTCTGAAGGCAGTGCTACCGCCAGCAACAGCGCAGAAGTAAGGGTGGCAATATTGTAACCCCTCCATGGCCCCCTTTTGGGTTGAGACCTCCACAGTTACTTACACTGACATTTCAGATTTATCTGAAATCGTGAAATTTACAATTTTTAAAATCCTGTGACAGTGAATTTGACCAAAATGGGACTTGAATTTGGTAGGGCCCCACTTATTTTGCAACTTACACTCTTTTAAAATCTGCAGCCACAAACACTGTCGCATTCCTTTACAACAGACATTTGTTTCTTCTCCTACAGCCTGAATACAGTAATATCCTCTCCAAACTTAACAATTTAAATGTAGTTCTGTATACTATTTCTCTTGAAAGAAGGATACACAATGAATGTTTGGAGTTTCTCAACACTAGCATTTTACACTTTACTTACTTCAATAAACTTAGTTCAGCACCTCCAGACTTTGTGTTTACTCTATTGCCTAAACAGTTCCGTGCATCTTATTACACTGTAAATCATTATAAATCCACTTATTCAATAAGTTCAGAGTTAAGTCTGTATGTTTTGTGAACTTGAGAGAAGATTATAGGGTAGTGATTAATGAAGTGGTGGCTGCTTTTATTGTTTGTGTATAGTAAATGTATTTCAGTAATATTAAATGCAAGTTGTTTTTTTCTCTTGAAACTTTAAATAATATTGCAAACCAATAATTTGAAGTAGCTTTCAAATAAAAATTAGCAATAAAGAACAAAAGCAACTTATAACAAAAAAGACTGTCCTGAATCTCTTTATTTATTGGATTGTCAGATATTTGGGATGAGTTCCCCCCCCCCCCCCAAGTGCTCGCTGCTAGCCTAAATCTGCTCACGTTAAAATAAACAATGGTAGTTTTACTATTAATTTCAATGGGAACAGAATTAGGCCATCTCTGAGCCCTTTTGAAAATCATACCTGTGATCTCATATATACAACAATACTGTTTTTGTGTGTGTATTTTAAATAAAAAAAAAAAAAAAAAAAAAAGGGCATTTAACTCTACATAGGAATATACACAATTTATCTGGATAAAGCACTGCCATTTCGGCAACCGTATAGGATAATCCATCTTGTAGAGAAACTTTGGCCTGTAAATTTATGTGGATCTGGAAACGTATATATGATTACATAAAATCATCTTACATTGGCCCCAAAACAAGTTGAAGTGCAAGATAAACAAAATGAGGCCAAAGAAAGTCAGCTTGTGTGTGACGCCTATAGTCTGGCGTTAAAAATACATAATGTGCCAGCAGTGAAAAAGAATTTAAAGACCACAATTTGGACTGTGGTTTTTTTTTTGCCTGGCAGGAGAGAGCAAATTTTAGTTCCAGTAGTGTATTTTGTTGCTTTGGTAACCTTGTATTTAATCTCTAAAAACCAGGTATCTACAGTAGATTCATCCTGATTCCCTTACGTCTCTTATTTTCTTATTAACAAGATGTTTTTCTTAATAAGATGGTGCAGACAATCATGAACCTTTCATTTTTACTTCAAGTTCTTGCTCATGTCCATTCAACTTAGGTGTGTGTGCTTGCCACCTGGACTGGTGCTAGAAGTTTTTCCCTCTACAGTATCCGTAGGGGACCGGCTCTGGCGCCCCCTGGAGTGGCATGCACATGCCGCGCTATATAGGGCGCTGCCAGTTCCCCCTACCCTCAGTTCCTTCTTGCCACCAGTGACGGTGCTGGAACTGTTGCTGCTCTTTCGTATGAACTACACCTCTACCCCAATATAACGCGACCTGATATAACCCAAATTCGGATATAATGCGGTAAAGCAGCGCTCCGGGGGGGCGGGGCTGCGCACTCCGGTGGATCAAAGCAAGTTCGATATAATGTGGTTTCACCTATAATGCGGTAAGATTTTTTTTTGGCTCCCGAGGACAGCGTTGTATCGGAGTAGAGGTGTAGTTATTTCTTGTATTATAGTGTGTATAGTTTTCTGTTAGTGTTTATAAATCTCTTAGCTATAGTTAGAGACTTCGTAGGTACTGAATGGGACTTTGCCTCAGGACGGGGCATGCCCCAGTTCCCAGGCTTTAAGCCCTGTGATCACCGCAAGAGGCCCATGCCCATTAATGATCCACATAGCAGTAGTCTGTGTTGCTTGGGCGAAGGGCACATTAGTGAAAAGTGCAAAATTTGCAAGTCTGTCAAGCCAAGGACTAAGAAGGAGCGTGATATTCATTTAAGAGCTCTCCTTATGGAGTCTGCCCTCACCCCGGCACTGGAGCAAGACTCCGACTCGGTGCTGGGCACTGTGACCTTGGTATGCAGCGCCCCACGGTCCCCATCCATGGCTCCAACCAAGAAGATGGTGCGAGGCTGGTCTCCAAACTCCTGCAAGGGAAAGGATAAGACTGGGTGCGAGCAAGGTCCCATGTCGGGCAACTCTTCACCCCCGTTGGGATCTCTGGTTCGAGATCCAGTGTAGCGATGTAGACTAACCTGCTCCCCGCCGGCCACCCCGGATAGTGGCAGAGGTCTCCATCAGCTCTGGGTACCATCCATGCCAGAGGCTCTGCAGGCGGCGCAGGAGATCATGTGCCACCCACACCGGCTCCTGTGGTTCCCCGGTCACAGGGTAAACCTGCGTTCAGACTGCTTCGGTCCCCACCTCAGTGGCACCATTCCCCATCGTGGGGAATGTCCCGCCAGCGCTCGCCCTCCTGTAGCCGCCACACATGTGATCGTGAAAGGCAGTGCAGTGCAGCCCCATTTGGTCCCCGGATCTTGGGCACAGGCAGAGATGCTTGAGGCGCAGCTCAGTGGCTACCAGGTGCAGACCTTTGAAGGCACGCGGCCCCCGGCAGGAGTACCGGTCCTGGCACCTGGTATCTCCGAGACCATGGTACTGCTCCAGGGACCCGTCGAGGGAGCGACGTTACCGTTCCTCAGACCCTCACCGATCCTCTAGGACAGTGATTCTCAAACTTTTGTACTGGTGACCCCTTTCACACAGCAAGCCTCTGAGTGTGACCCCCCCCCCCTTATAAATTAACACTTTTTTTTATATATTTAACACCATTATAAATGATGGAGGCAAAGCAGGGTTTAGGGTGGAGGCTGACAGCTCGCAACCCCCCACATAATAACCTCACAACCCCCTGTTTGAGGGCATCTCCATGTGCGGGTGCTTCCTGGCACCGGGCCAGTTCTGACTCCCGGTCCCACTCCTCATCCCGGTACCGCTCATCAAGTGCGAGACGTAGGTCGCCGGGCTCCAATCCATCGAGTGCCTCCGATCTGTAAAACCCCACTCTGGATTGGACTCCAGGCGGAGTAAGCAGCACGAGTCGGGACAGAGCCACCTTTCTGCTCTGTCCCGCTTGCCTGGGAGCGACCGCTTAGGATCCAGCCCTGGTTTGGAGCGAGGTTTCCTGATGGAGGGACAAACTCCAGTACCAGCAGTACTGGCTATGTTGTCTGCACCGAAACTGGCCCCGTGGCCTCCGGCACAGTGGCCGGTGGCATGATACCCATGGAACCTATGGGGGTTCACCCAGCCCTCCCAGACCGCCTGCTCAGTGTCTGGAGGCTTGGAAAGACCAGCTGCCTCTCTCTCCCGCTCTCCTCCAGTGCACAAAGCCTCGGGTACAAGGACCCCGCAGGTCCAAGAGGGAGCAGGGGAACAAGCCACTGGGCCACCAATGGTTGTGGAGGACCCTACGGCACTGGCATCTTCATAGTCATCGCCAGACGAGGCTATAACAGGAGCTCCCTCCCCAGGTTCCTCTGGATGATGCTAAAGCGCACCAGGAACTACTGAAGAGGGTCACTGCCAACCTGGGTCTTCAGGCGGAGGAGCCTTCAGACTCTCTGTTTGATGTCCTCTGCTTCACAGCCTTGGCCATGGTGGCTCTTCCCCTTCATGATGGGGTCTCTAAGATCACTAATGCACTGTGGCAAACTCCCTCCTCCCTGCCACCCATTTCCAAGAGGGCAGAGTGCAAGTACTTTCTGCCATCCAAAGGCCATGAGTACCTGTACACCCACCCGGCTCCGAACTCCCTAGTGATAGAAGTGGTTAACCACTGGGAGCGACAAGGTCAACCCCTAAGAACAAAGACTCCAAGAGACTAGACTTGTTTGGGTGTAAGGTTTATTCGTTCTCTAGTCTCAAGTTGAGGGTGGCCAACCATCAAGCCCTCCTGGGACGCTATGATTTTAACATGTGGCAAGCCATGGCCGAGTTCAAGGGCTCTCTTCCTGAAGCTTCTAGGACGGGGTTCCGGGCAATTATGGAAGAGGGCACGACTGCAGCCAGGGCGACTCTCCAAGCAGCGTCTGATGCGGCAGACACTGCCGCCCTTACCATGGCTTCGGCCGTCGCCAAGCACCGGGCATCCTGGCTACTCCTCTCTGGCTTGTCCACGGAGGCTCAGCGGTCGATGCAATACCTTCCCTTTGATGGGCAAGCCTTGTTTACAGAACAGACTGACAGAAAGCTCCATCGCCTAAAGGACTCCCGCACGACCCTTAAAACTCTAGGCCTGTGCGTTCCCATCCTTGCCCACAAGGTACAAACCATAGTAGCCTCGGGGCCAGGGGAACCACCCTCACCAGGAGCCTCCCCATAAGAAATCTAGAGGCTACAAGGGGTGTCCTAGCCAACAGCCTTTGCAGGCCTCTCAGTTGAGCTTGACCTGCAATAAGCAGGCGGGCAAGCGCTTATTTTGAGGGTATGCCTGAGGACGATCTACTGGACTGTTCCCAGGATCCTCCCTCCCCTATTTTTGCCAGCTGCCTTTCTCCTTTCCTCCTTGCATGGGCACCTATAACATCAGACCGATGGCTCCTTCAGTACGGTGGCGCGGGGTTATACCCTTCAGTTACTTTCTACTCCTTCCCATCCTCCTTCCCGTCCCTCTTCAGGGACCCTTCTCACGAGAGTTTCCTTGTGCAGGAGGCATTGGGGTTACTGCAGCTAGGTGTGGTGCAGGTTGTTCCTCCAGAGTACCAGGAACAAGGAGTTCTGTTCCCGCTACTCTTTAAATCCCAAAGGCCAAGGGTGGTCTGCAACGTATCCTGGACCTGCGAGACTTGAACCGCTTCCTAGCGAAGGTGAAGTTCCGCATGGTCTCCCTGGCCTCTATCATCCCCTCCCTGGATCCGAGAGACTCGTACACCGCCCTCGATCTGAAAGATGCGTACTTTCACATTGTCATCTTTGAGGGAACCAGACACTTCCTCTGGTTTACGGTAGGTCCCAACCACTATCAGCTTGTGGTCCTCCCGTTTGGCCTAGCGACAGCACCACAGGTATTTACCAAGTGCATGTCGGTGGTGGCTGCTTACCTCAGGCGTCGGGGTGTCCAGATCTACCCATACCTACACGACTGGCTAGTCAAGGGCAGCTCCAGGTCCAAAGGGATGTCGCGATGCTGTTAGCCACTTGCCATCGCCGTGGCCTGTAGATAAACAGCAAAAAATCCATGTTAGTTCTGGTACAGAGGATAGAGTTAATCAGAGCGGTGCTCGACTCGACCTGTGCCAGGGCGTTCCTGCCACTGGAGAGATTTAGAGCACTGACGGACCTCATTGCGGACGCCTCCACGTTTCCTCTGACCATGCCCAGGGTGTGCCTGTGCCTCTAGGTCACATGGCAGCGTGCACATATGTGGTGCACCACGCCAGGCTCCAGATGTGACCCCTGCAGTATTGGCTGGTGACCATCTACTCCTAGTCCAGGGACCACCTGGAAAAGGTCATTACTATCCCCGCAATGATACTTGCCTCACTGCGATGGTGGACTGACCCCGGGAAAGTCCTGGAAGGAGTTCCCTTTGTCAGCACTCCGCACTCAGTCGACTTGGTTTTGGACACCCCTGACCTCGGCTGAGGGAGCGCACCTCGGCACCCTCCAGACCCAAGATAGTCGTTCCCCGAGGAAACGACGCTACACATAAACATCAAAGAGCTCAGAGCAGCACGCAGAGCGTGCACTGTCTTTCTTCCTCACCTGTCGGGCAGAGTGGTCAGAGTCCTGACGGACAATACAGCCTCAATGTTCTATATCAACAGACAAGGGGGAGCGCGATCCTCGGCCCTCTGTCAAGAGGCACTCTATCTCTGGGACTCCTGCATCGGCCATGGAATCCACCTAGAAGCATGTCCCCTTCTAGGTGCCAAGACCACACTAGCAGATCAGCTAAGCAGGGACTTTTCCTCTCACCACGAGTGGGTGCTCCATCCGGAGGTAGCTGGCACAACCTTCCAGAAGTGGGGAACTCCCCAAGTGGATTTGTTCACCACCAGGCAGAACAGGTGGTGCCACAGGTTTTGCTCCAGATGGGGTCGGCAAGGACAAGGGCTCCCTCTCTGACGCCTTCCTCCTGCCGTGGGCAGGAAGCCTGATGTATGCATTCCCTCCAATTCCGCTCATCAGCAAGGTCCTAGCGAAAATCAAGAGAGACCAGGCTCAGGTTGTCATGATCGCCCCAGCATAGCTTCTCCAGCGTTGATTCGGGATGCTGTAGAGCTGCTTAGTTTTCCCTCCATGGCCCCTGCCTACTGACCGGATCTGCTGTCACAGGATCATGGTAGATTCTTGCACCCCAACCTCGCGTCCCTCCACCTCATGGCGTTGATGTTGTGTAGCTGAACCCTGAGGAACGGGCCTCCTCTAGAGTAGAAAGCCCTCAACTAGACAGACTTATCTGGCAAAGTAGAGGAGGTTCTCCTGTTGGGCGGCTGAACGGGGCATCTCCCCTTGGCGTTCTTCCATGCAGTCGATCTTAGACTACCTGCTTCGTTTGAGGAACCAGGGCCAGGCACACTCCTCTATCTGGGTGCATCTGGCAGCCATTTCTGCCTTGCATCCACCAATCCAGGGGCAGACGGTGTTCTCCCATGACATGACAGTCATGTTCTTCAGAGGCCTCGAGACTTCATCATCAAGTTTGGTCCCCAGCCCCTCAGTAGAATCTCAACTTGGTTCTGTCCAGCCTCACAGGCCTGCCCTTTGAGTCTTTGGCCTTGTGCTCCCTGTCTCACCTATCGTGGAAGGTAGCTTTCCTGGTGGCGGTGACGTTAGGGAGGCAAGTCTCCAAGCTGCGAGTGCTGACCTCAGAACTGCCATACACGGTCTTCTGTAAGGACAAGGTCCTACACCAGTTCCACCTGGCCTTCCTTCCCAAGGTGGTGTCTACTTCCACATGAGTCAGGACATCTTCCTTCTGGTCTTCTACCCTAAGCCCCATGAGACTAGTGAAGAGAGGCGCCTTCACACTTTGGACGTAAGAAGGGCCCTGGCTTTCTACCTATATCAGACAAAGCCTTTCCGTAAGCTTTTCATGTCTACAGCTGATAGGATGAAGGGCCTCCCAGTGTCCTCGCAGAGGATTTCTAACTGGATCACCTCTTGCATTTGGACCTGCTATGAGTTGGTGGGAGTCCTGCCGCTGCCAATCATCAGAGCCCACTTGACCAGAGTGCAGGCATATTCGGCAGTCTTCCTGGCACACTTCCTGATTTCAGGATGGGAGGGATAGCTCAGTGGTTTGAGCATTGGCCTGCTAAACCTAGAGTTGTGAGTTCAATCCTTGAGGGGGCAATTTAGGGATCTGGGACAAAAATCTGTCTGGGGCTTGGTCCTGCTTTGAGCAGGGGGTTGGACTAGATCTCCTGAGGTCCCTTCCAACCCTGCTATTCTATGACTCTATGACATCTGTCGAGCTGCGATGTGGTCCTTGGTGCACATGTTCACAGCTCACTATGCCATCACTCAGCAGACCAGGGATGACGCTGGGTTCGGCAGAGCTGTGTTGTAATCTACACGTCTGTGAACTCCTACCCACCTCTAAGGGTACTGCTTGGGAGTCACCTAAGTTGAATGGACATGAGCAAGCACTCGAAGAAGAAATGGCAATTACTTTTTCCATAACTGGTGTTCGAGATGTGTTGCTCATGTCCATTCCACAGCCTGCCCTCCTTCCTCGCTGTCGGAGTTTCTGGCAAGAAGGAACTGAGGGTGGGGGGAACCGGCGGCACCCTATATACAGTGGCATGTGCGTGCCATTCCAGGGGGCACTGGAGCCGGTCCCCTACGGATACTACTGAGTGAAAAACTTCCGGCACCAGTGCACACACTTAAGTTGAACAGACATGAGCAACACATCTCGAACACCAGTTACGGAAAAGGTTATCTTTTTCTTATGAGTAACTCATTTACATGTACCTAGTCTATTGAGTTTCCCAGTTTCATAATTCACTTGCTATAAGGCAAACTCAAGCAAAAATCTTTTGTTATCCATCAATGCAATGTAGAAAATAGCTGTCAGGAAACTTTTTTCTCTGACAGGAACTCAGCCTTAGCACCCAATTCCTCTGAATCTGCCTCTAGGTGCTTCTCAGAGCTATAGAAGGTACTTGTAACAGCTTTTCTAAATTGGTTTCAAGCCAAATCTTGCAACGTTTCTCAAATCATAGGACTGGAAGGGACCTCGAGAGGTCATCTAGTCCAGTCCCCTGCACTCATGGCAGGACCAAGTATTATCTAGACCAGTGGTTCCCAAACGGGTTCGTGAACCCCTGGGGGTTCGCAAAATGTTACGGGGTTCTTGGGGGGGAAAAATTCCCTAATGGCAGACAGAGCTGTCCCTAGGAACCCCGGGCAGCACGGGGCCAGCAGCCTGGAGCCCCTGGACTTCCAAGAACTAAGCAGATCAAAGCAACCATATCTATCGCACTGAGGAGATTTAAACTTCAAGACTCCTTATAAGAACTGGAAAGGGAGATGGATAGTTTTTGCTGTTTTTAAAATAGGCAGCTAGTATTGTTTTTAAAATAATTTATGAAGAACAAGTTTAAGCTTTGTTGTAATGTGCGTTGTTTGCCTGGGTTGCTCAAGACCTGAATGCTTGTGTAGGAGGAACTCTTTGAGTTGGCTTCTTTAATACCTTCATGCTGTTTCACATCTGATACTCCTTGATGAAACATAGGAGCCTTGTCTTATAACAGGCTTATTCAAAGTGATACAAGCTACAAAAGTGAGATGTTGGAAGAGTGTTGCCGTTTTCATAATGTAATAAAAATACTGTATTATTGCTTATTACACACTAATGATAAATAATAATTATGTCATTATAAACAAATGTTATATTTCCAAGATCGCTGCTTTTATAATTTATACTCAGGTAAAGGAGACAATCCCTGGAAATATTCATTTTTAGGAGGGGGTTCGCGAGACTTGACATTTTAGTGAAAGGGATTCACAGGTTGTTAAAGTTTGGGAACCATTGCTCTAGACCATCCCTCACAGGTGTTTGTCTAACCTGCTCTTAAAAATCTCCAATGATGGAGATTCCCCAACCTCCCTAGGTAATTTATTCCAGTGCTTAACCACTCTGACAGTTAAGAAGTTTTTCCTAATGTCCAACCTAAACCACCTTTGTTGCAATTTAAGCCCATTTCTTCTTGTCGTATCCTTGGAGGTTAAGAAGAACAATTCTTCTCCCTCTTCCTTATAACAACCTTTTATGTACTTGAAAACTGTTATATCCCCTCTTAATCTTCTCTTCTCCAGACTAAACAAACCCAATTTTTTTCAGTCTTCCCTCATAGGTCATGGTTTCTAGACCTTTAATCATTTTTGTTGCTCTTCTCTGGACTCTCTCCAATTTGTCCACATCTTTCCTGAAATGTGGCACCCAGAACTGGACACAATACTCCAGTTGAGGCCTAATCAGCACAGAGTAGAGCAGAGAATTACTTCTTGTGTCTTGCTTAGTACACTCTTGCTAATACATCCCAGAATGATGTTTGCTTTTTTGCAACAGTGTTACACTGTTGACTCATTAAGCTTGTGGCCCCCCATGACCCCCCGGAACCCTTTCTGTAGTACTCCTTCTTAGGCAGTCATTTCCCATTTTGTATGTGTGCAAGTGATTGTTCCTTCCTAAATGAAGTACTTTGCATTTTTCCTTATTGAATTTCATCCTATTTACTTCAGACCATTTCTCCAGTCCAGGTCATTTTTAATTTTAATGTTTTCCTCCAAAGCACTTGCAACCCCTCCCACCTTGGCATTGTCCGCAAACTTTAGAAGTGTACGCGCTATGCTATTATCTAAATCATTGATGAATATATTGAACAGAACCAGAGTCAGAACTGATCCCTGCGGGACCCCACTTGTTTTGTCCTTCCAGTATGACTGAAGGGAAGGTACTCTCTGGGAATGGTTTTCCAACCAGTTTTGTACTCCCCTTATAGTAGCTACATCTAGTTGCATTTCCCTAGTTTGTTAATGAGAAGGTCATGCGAGGCAGTATCAAAAGCTTTACTAAAGTCAAGATATAACACATCTACCACTTCCCTCCTATACACAATGCTTGTTACCCTGTCAAAGAAAGCTATCAGGTTGGTTTGACACAATTTGTTCTTGACCAATCCATGCTGACTGTTACTTATCACCTTATTATCTTCTAGATAGTTGCAAATTGATTGCTTAATTATTTGCTCCATTATCTTTCTGGGTAGAGAAGTTAAACTGACTGGTCTGTAATTTCCCGGGTTGTCCTTATTTCCCTTTTTATAGATTGGCACTATGTTTGCCCTTTTCCAGTCTTCTGGAATTTCTCCCATCTTCCATGACTTTTCAAAGATAGTTGCTAATGGCTCAGATATCTCCTCAGTCAGCTCCTTGAGTATTCTAGGATGCATTTCGTCGGGCCCTGGTGACTTGAAGACATCTAATTTGTCCAAGTAATTTTTAACTTGTTCTTTTCCTATTTTAGCCTCTGATCTTACCTCATTTTCACTGGCATTCACTATTGTTAGATGTCCAATCACCACCAACCTTCCTGTTGGAAACTGAAACGAAGTCATTAAGCACCTCTGCCACTTTCACTTTTTCTGTTATTCTCTTTCCTCTCCCCCCCCCCCCCCCATTGAGTAATGCAGCCATCCGGGGGCTTTTTCATGCAGTCACAGCCTTTTGGGCAGTGACTGGGGGGGGCAAAGCAGTGTTAATAAACATACAGATATCTTTGTTTCTGTGGGGAAAAAAAAACAAAAACCAAAAAACTTACTAGCTGGCAAGTCTTTAATAATCATAATAATTAAAAAAAGGCAACCAAAAAAGCAGGAGAAACGACAACAAAAGAAGACAAGAACATGAAAAGCACATTATTTGTTTCTATTCTGTTTAGGTCCAGTAAAGAATAGAGACAAGTGTACATTATTATTATTATTTATTGAGTCTGCAATAAAAACCTACATAAATGAATTACAATGATTTGGACATGTGTATGTGCATTTTTATTTGTTTTTCCTAAAGTTAATTAAGGCCATGTCTACGCTGCACTTTCATAGTTACAACTTTTGTCGCTCAGAGGTGTGAACACCCCTCCTCCTGCTTCAGAACGACAAAAGTTTTAACAATGAAAAGCACCGGTGTGGACAGCGCTTTTTTGGCTGGAGACACTCTCCCGGTGACTAAGCTAATGCCTCTTGTTGGGGGTGGTTTTATTTTCACTGGGAGAGCTCTCCCCCAGCAAAAAAGAGCGGCTGTGCTGTGCACCTTAAAATGGCGTGGTTGCAGCGGCACAGCCGCACCGTTGTAAAGTGCACAGTGTAGATATAGCTTAAGTATTTTAGGGAAAATTGTCAGAGCAGCCACGAAAAAATTTCTTGTGAGAATCCGTAGAGGGTGCTGTCCTAATGTGGTTCCAGGGTGGAGGAGGGAAAGTGCAATCTTTTTTTCTTTGTGGAAGCAAGCCCAAATACATTAAAATAACTGGGAAGACCACTAAATAGAGTTCTGCAGTCTTCACAGTCATTCTTGGGAGCTGTCTTGGTATAAAGTGCTTCTGGGTGTTATGTGCTAAATACGGCATGCTGCTGCTGCTACCTGTTCCATTGTTGGCTGCTACTCATCGTGTCTCCAGGTGGACTGCTGATAGGAAGCATGGCATAAGGCTAGAAATGCTGTGTAGGAAACATTCTTTGTTTGGAAAAAGTCTTTATTGATGATTCAGAAATCTGTTTGCAGCATTACCGTCGAAAGAGTGACTATTATTTAAAAATAAATCTTTTAGCAAGGTCTCATTTTTAAGGCTGAGTCAGTAACAGCACCAAATATATTTATTTATAGTTCTCTATGGTTTTGCCAAACCCAGTTGTGATGGGCACTTGGCTGATGCTAAATTCTCATAAGGAGAAGCTTAGTTTTTAAAGCTTCCGTTTTGAGTCACAGAAGGCAGATCATTAAAATCATAGAATATCAGGGTTGGAAGGGACCTCCGGAGATCATCTAGTCCAACCCCCTGCTCAAAGCAGGACAATTCCCCAGACAGGTGTGTGGTGGGTGGCTTCTTTTTTTTTTTTTTAACACACCCCAGTTCCTTAAGTGGCCCTCTCAAGGATTGAGCTCACTGGGTTTAGCAGGCCAGTGCTCAAACCACTGAGCTATCCCTCCCAGATGTGAAGAGCTTTTAATTTGCTCATTATATGGATACGGTATACTTCACCTACAAAACTGAGCCCAACAAATACATTTACATGACAAATTTTTGAGGTCCTTGCGATGTCCAAAATCTGCTCTAGCTTTTCAATGGTCATTATTTTAAAGTTCCCACTCAAACACAAACTAACTAAGCTTGGTTAAAAAGAAAAGTGTTGAAATGTCAAAGCTATAAAGGCAGCAGCTGTCAAGTCAGTGAAGTCTGTTGGTGCCAGTTTGCTTGGCTTAATCAGAACAGAAGTGCAGGCACTCATGTATCTGAAAACTAAGTCAGGAAAAAGCCAAGTGGACTGCATTATATTTTCAAGCCTTTGGCAGGTGCTTAAAGCACTCCAAAATTGCTACAGGAGCAGATCAGCTAATACTTTTGTGACTGACCTTAACGAAAAGAAAACAAACCATGTAAGTTCTGAGAGAGGGCAGCCTTTAAGAGGTACAGATGAAAGACAGATTAACTTTAAATTTGGATCAGTATAACAAAGCTGAAGTGTTGTTTATTGATCATTGCTTAAGAAAACTTGCACAGCTACCAGAAGAACATGAGTGCTATGCCTGATAAGTATAATTCTTTCATATATCTGACAGGGACTGTGCTTATATATTGGTGTAAGGAAAATCATGCCATTTATTAACTTGAATATTTGCTTTACTTACTGCCCTCCAATGAGAGCATTAGTAGGCAACCCATGGCTATCTACTATTTAAAGAGGGACTTCCCTCATCTACTCTACCTCAAACAGAAACTTGTATGAACAGATGAACCTGGCACTGTGACCTGAAGATAAATAACTAATTTGGGCTCTTCCAGACAGATGCAGGAAGACTGGAGACGTCCTCCAGAATTAAAATCTGAGGACTTTTCAGCAAATGCACCGGATGATATCAACTGCTGGGATGGCTCATATATAGAGAATTAACCTCATGTTTGCAGGACCCTGGATCAAATATCATTTAGTAGGCTAAAAACCAATGCCTTTAATTGCACTAGTAAGCAGATAGGAAATAAGTGCAAAGCCACAGCATTAAGGAATCTACATTAATCAACTTTATAAAGTGAAGCAGGTAGACTACTGGAAGCTTCAAATAGTCTAAACTGCAAGTAGTCTTCAGGGATAGCCTTATGTAGATTGGCATGCATAATCCTAAATACATTTGATAAAAGGGCATATTGCTGTGACCTGGTGCATCTCCAAGAAAAAAGGTTGCAATCGCCGAACTAAGATCAGGTGTAAAAATATGCTTTTGGCTATTGCTGCAACCTGAGAAGCCAGAAGCACTTGTAAGGGACCCTTGGGATGCAAACTTCTGTTTCAAATTGCGGGGTGTGTGCAAGCTCTCTCAAAAGAGGAAACAAACGTAGCACCCACCAAACCCACTAGTATAATTTCTGTCTTGTATTTGAGCTAAATCCAAATATATTATGCAATCTCTTTTCTAAAGACTTTGCTACAAATGTGTAACATCTTGTAGTACTGCATAGGCCATCTATGAAAACAACTTGAGAAATACGTTGTCAAACATGCTCAAGCAACATGAAACAGATGAAAGTATTGTGTGGCTGTATGTAGGGATTTAAGTCGCAAGTGTGAATTTATAGAGGCGTTGCTTTCCGAGAAATTCAGTTACTTGTAGATAATCTCTTCTTCCAAGAGTGGTCAGATTGAGAGTTTTCAGGGGGAAGGGGAAGTGTAAGGTAGTACTTGTCCAAACTCTCTTCCCAAGACTAGATATGTACACTTGAAATGCTAAAAAGAGATGCTGCTGTGAGTTGTATGTGTGGCTGTTTGGAGTATGATCATGCGTGATTGCTTGGTTCCACTGCATCCTTCAGGGTTGTCTGCTTTGTCAGGGCAAGGGGAATAAATTGTGATATTCTCCCAAGACCACCTGTTCTTGATGCAAAAATGTGCTCTCATTCAGAGTAGCTCGTGCAGATCTTCATAGTATTCTTTCCTCTTCTTTCTTCCATGCTTTGAGCAGTGAAATACTTTAAATGTCAATATTGTTAATTATCATTACTAGCATCTGAGTTAAGATCCATTGAGGTGAATGAGGCAGTTCTTTAAGCTATAATTTTAGTCCCTCTGCAAATTCAGCAGACATTGTATCAGTTACGCTCTGTACACTCTTTGAAGATTGTCTTCACAACCATAGCAAACTAGAACCCCTTTTTTTTAAATGAAAGTTGAAATTCTAGAGAACTAAAAAGCAGCTTGGCGGAGGTGCCAGTACATGCCACCATGCCAATTCAATGCTTTCAAAGATAAACTTTCAGTGTCAGTTGTGCTTTAATGATGTATATTACTGTAAACATGCTGCTATCACTCGGTACTTAGGATCTGAAAATAATATATCGCTTATATACTCATAGAACTCATTCTTCAATTGATCAAGTTATTTCTAACTTTCAAATCAGTAGCATATGCATGTGAATACTGTAAGCAAAACTGTGCATAAAATAGCTTAATATTAAAGTACAACAGACACTCAAAGGAAGAATGAACTTTGTTAATATAATTTTAGATTGGGTTATATGAAAAACACAAATTGTATACAGTGCTACTTAAGATATGAAAATAAAACAAAAATTTGTTAATTTGCTAATACTAGTCTAGAAATGTGATCTTTCAGTTATAGGTTGAGATGGCAGAACTACTGTTTTGAGGTGTCTCTCTCCAAAGGCAAACCAAAACCATCTGGCTAAATGTATAATATGTGAACTGCTGACAGTTTTAAAATACATGGGCCATCCTTAGTTTTTTTTCAGTTTTGAAAGACTTTGCTGATTTGTAATTCCTTTATACTTCCAGTGGTATTTCCCCATTTTAACTGATACTAATCTTAAAAATGGAAGAAACTGTGAGATGCCTGTATGCAGGGCTGGCTTCAGCATTTTTGCCGCCCCAAGCGGTGAGAGGAGAAAAAAAAAAGCCACGATCGGCGGCACTTTGGCGGCAGCTCTACCACCGCCGCTTCGTTGTTCGGCAATTCGGCGGAAGGCCCTTCCCTCCGAGAGGGACTGAGTGTCTTGCTACCGAAGACCTGAACATGCCGCCCCTTCTTTCCTTTGGCAGCCCCAAGCACCTGCTTCCTTCGCTGGTGCCTGGAGCCAGCCCTGCCTGTATGCACCATAAAGAAGGCAACTTCTCATGACTCAGATACTGGGCAATTATGAAAATTAAGTTAGCTAAATTTGTGAGAGAAATGTAAAATCATAGTGTTTTTTGAGACCGTATGTCATCATTCAATAACAATAAAAACAAGGGATCAGAGAAGGTTGCATATTCAGTATTAACATTGGCATTCCTGACATGCATGCCTAACTGCAACCTTAATATCGTATTTAATATTATTTTGCATTTAATCTGTGAATGATAGTGACTTTGTATATCAGTGTTACAATGATACACCCCAGTCTATCACCTCCATCAATTAGGTGGCTGTCATGCTGTCTGGAGTAGTTCACGACCATGAATGCCAACCTTAAGGCAGACTGTCAAAAAGCAGGACAGACACCCCAAACTGTTTTGTATTTTCTCTAATTAGATTTTACTAACCCAGTAACAAATGTGAACTCCTGAAACAGTATGACACTGCTTTGGAGTCAGACAGTTCCCTTGGGCACTCCTGCCACTCAGGTAAGCTGGACTTAGTGATAGTTGGTTGCCATACACCAAAGATGACAAAAGATTCAGGTTGCTTCCAGTCCCAGCAGACCAATCACTTATCCTAGGTCAATTTGTACCTCAGATGTCATATCAAAGACAATGCTTGTAGCAAATCCTATAGTAAACTAAGGCTTTATTAACTAGGACAAAGAAATGAGAATTTATTTACAGATTAAAGCAGGTAAACACATATACACAAATGAGTTGTAGTAATCTCTCAGCACCCAGGTTGACCCTGGGGATCTCTGCTTCTGTTTCATAGCTCCAGCCCTGTCAGAGTCCAAACAGTAAAAGAGATGGAAAAATTCTTGTTCACTGTCTTTATTTCCTTCTTCCAGAATTCAAACTAATGGGATGACCCTTTTGCATGTAGCCTGTGGAGGGTCAATTAGCAAAGTCTTTGTATCGTGATGTCCCACAGTTGGCCATTTAGTTTTGATACTCCTTCCTGATGGCAAGAGATGATTCCATCTGACAGGTTGCCAGTTTCAGGGCAAACATTTTTTACAGTTATAAAGCAAAAACGTGCATCTTTATCACATGCTGTATGGTAATATTTAAATGAGATTAACTTACAAGCATTTCATAAAGTCTAAACATGTTTAAAAGTTCAGTACCCATCTTAATCATACTAATGCACATTGCTGGTTTGCAGCAATGAATTTGTCAGTGCTTGGCTGAGGCCTAAAGCCTTGGCAAGAGCTGGCATCTTGTTTGCCAGCATCACAGTTGCACCTCCTGTTTCTGATAATACTACAGTTGGATTTAGTGGGACGGATAGTAAATGTTGACCTTCAGGCCTATAATCTGGAAATAGCATTTTTCCCTTCACAATTCTGGACATCTTTGCTCAGAGATTTTCCTTTAGCAGTGTCTGTTCAGCCCATGCATGTGCTCTATGCAACCTTGTGCTGCACACCGAGGGTATTTGGGACTTTGTGTGTGAACTGCTCACAGTTCCTTCTACTGCCTTAGCCTCAGATGGAACACGAGTGTGTCCACCTTGTGTGGTCCTCTGCGCATTCTACAATTATTCTTTTAGTTGGTTTAGTGTTTCCAGTTGGTGGTGGTTAGTACAGAATTAGAAAAGTTCTCTTCTTCTCCCCCCCCCTTTTTTTTTTAAATATCTTCCAGGGAGCCTATTTTGCCTGACTGAGCATGCCTGGTTTGACTGAGAGGTTGGGGGTTCAATTCCTTCCTCACCTCTTCCTGCCAACCTTTTACCCACCTCCCACTTTTGAAGGCCGCCTTTCCCATTTCCAACAGGCTTGACAGCATATTACAACAGACAAGTCCAGAATATCATAGCAATATGCTTAGCAGGCGCTTCTTCGAGGGCTACAAATGGGAGTTGGACTCTAAATTATTTCACAGGATATTTCAAAGGTGGGGACTTCCAGAGGTGGACCTATTCAGCAACAAGAAGCATCCCTGTTTGGCTCAAGAGGCGGCCTAGGTCACCACTCTTTGGAGGATGCCTTTCTCCTTTCCTGAACGAAGGTCTTTTCTGTGCATTGCCTCCAACACTGCTAATACTAAGAGTGTTAAACAAGATCAGACAGGACAAGGCTAGGGTTATCCTTCTAGTACTGACCTGGCTGAGACAGGGTCGGTGTCCTAACTTGCTTCACCTGTGTCTCCAACGGCCATTTAAACTTCCAACCATCCTACATCTTCTCTCCCTGGATGCAGGTCCCATGCTTCATGCCAACCAAGGGCGCTGAGCTTGGCTCTTAGATGGTTCATGGGATTAGAAGCCACCTGCTCGACAGGAGTACCACAGATATTACTATTCCCAGTAGAAGGGAATCAACTGGAATTACTTACATTCAGAAACGGAAAAGATTCAACCACTAGTGTCACCATCACCATCTTATGCTTGAATCCTCTTCCCTTTTAGCAGTCTTGGATTACCTGCTGAACTGGAAGAAATCAGGGTTATCAGTTAGCTCTGTTAAAGTTCATCTAGTTGTGATGTCAGCATTTCATCCCTCACTAAAAGGGTTTTCCAGATTGGCACACCTTATGCCCTCAAGATTTATTAAGGGTTTAGGGAACATCTGTCCCCAGGTTAAGGATCCTACTTTTACTTGGGATCTCAAACTGGTACTTAAATACCGCATGGGACCTTCCATTTGAAGCTATGGCAACCAGCTCCTTGCTTCGCTTATCTGTGAAGATAGCCTTTCTAGTAGCATTACACCAGCCCACAAGGTTGGGATAATTGGGGCCTTGATGGTGGACTCCCTCTGCCTAGCTCCCAGCCCTTTTATCAGGGCCATCAGGACCCTGATTGGGTGTGGCTACACTTGTGGCAGCCTACCCAATCAGCCTCCCTCGGCTGCTTTTAGCCCCAGCCCTCTTCAAGGGCCGGCTTTTAACTCTTTCTGAGCCGGAGCGGGGTGACCACCCCGCTACACACACAAATCTCAATATGTGGCCTTCTACGTAGATTGGACCATGCAGTTTTGAAAATCACTTAAACTGTCTCCATCGCGGAGAGATCCAGTGCGGTCCACAATCTTTACACAGGCTTCTGTGTTGGATGTCTGGGTGTGTCATCGCTTGCTAAGAAGCAACTGGTGCTCTACCCCTCTCCTCCCTTCACTTCCTCCCCATCTCTCAAGGATGATAGCATGTTCTGCCAGATCACAGGTGACTTCCGTAGCTTTATTCCGGAACATTCCGTTTGAGATATGCAGAGCTGGTACATGGGTTTCTATACGCTATGCCTTGGTCCACTCCATGCGATCTGATGAGGCACTTGATACTGCTGTACTGTCTTCTGTCTCGGACTCAATTCTGAAGCTCCCTTCTGGAGATACTGCTTGGTAGTCATCTGAAGTGGAACACCTAAAGGGACACTACTCGAAGAAGAGGTAACTCACCCTGTGCAGTAATTGTGGTTTTTCGAGATGCATGTCTCTCTTCTCTTCTCCCCCCGCCCCCAGTTGGTGCTCCACTACCTGTGTTCCTTTCCCTCTGCTTCAGACCGTTCTTGTTGGTTATTTAGATAGAGAAGGAACTGAGCTGAGGGCGGTTTGCCGCACCAGCCTATATACCCTTGGTGTGCGACACCAAGGGTATATAGGTTCTATAGAGCATATGAATGGGCCTAAAAGACACTAACCGAAAATCTCCAAGGGTTCAAGGAGCATTCATTGGGGGACACATGTCGAAGAACCAGTGTTACTATTCAGGGTGAATAACATCATCTTTTTGTGAGTCCCTTAGATACTGTATTGAGCCTTGTCTGTTTACTTTGTACAGAATCACAAATTTTTGAGCAATGAGCTTCCATTTCCATGCCAGCCTAACAAAATCTAAAAATAAGAGCCAACACATTACTTACACTTGATCCAAGCAACGCATACCATTATTTTATGTAAACTTCCTTCACATTTCCCATTGTCCCCTTCCCTGTATCAGATTTTAGATTGAGTTCTTTGGGACTTGAACTTCTCTGTGCGCTGTCATGCAAACATCAGATTTGGTGACCTTTTTTAAGCAGTGATGAGCTGCCAAAAACTTAACAACCGGTTCCCTCCTCACCCCACGAGGGGGTCATGGCCCGCCCCCTGGGACTCCTGCCCCATCCACCCCTCCCACATTCCTTGACACCCCCCCTCCCCTCAGGACCCCTGCCCCATCCACTCCCCTGACTGCCCCCATCGCCCCATCCAACCACCCCTTCTCTCTGTCCCCTGACTACCTCCCACCGCCCCATCCAACCCCTGCTCCTTCCTGACTGCCCCCCCCCCCGGGACCCTTGCCCCCATTCAATCCCCCTGTTCCCTGCTCTCTGACCGCCCCGACCCCTATCCACCCCCTCGAAATCCTGTGCCCTCTATCCAGCACCCCTTCCCTGCTCCCTGCCCCCTTACTGTGCTGCCTGGAGGTGGCTGGCGGGGCTACAGCTGCGCTGCTCGGCTGGGGCTGGGCTGCGCCGCTTGGCTTGCTTCTCAGTCCTCCCGGGCTTCACACGCGAACAGCTGATTCGCGGGAAGCGGGGGCGGGGGAGGAGAAGTGGTTCGGAGCGTTCAGGGCAGGAGGCGGAGCAAAGGTGAGCTGGGGACGGGGCGGGGAGCTGCCGGAGCTTTACCGGTTGTTAAATTTAAAAGCCCTTTTAGAACCAGTTGTCCCGCGGGACAACCGGTTCTAAAAGGGTTTCTAAATTTAACAACTGGTTCCCACGAATCGGCTCCAGCTTACCACTGCTTTTAAGGATGCTTTGCTAATCCTTGAAACATGAAATGAATATACATTTTTGTTCTCATATTCTCTGTACCCTCATAGTAAAGCAGTATTTTAAATAAATGTGATACGGTTTAAGAACAACACAGTGGTAGACTTGTTTTACAAAGTGTGATAGGAGAATTGGCACTAAGAGCCACCAGAATTTCTTGTTCCTCTGGACCACTTCTTTTTGACCAGAGATAGTGATCCATAGGTTTCTGTTGCTGCTGTCACTTTCTGGGACTCTTTCTTTTCTGCACTTTAGCTGCTTCTCTAGATATCTGGGAAATAAGGGGAACACATTTGTTTATTAAAATAAAAATGTTGGCAAGTAGCCCACTCGCATGGGGCACTGTCCACTGGAACCGCCAAAATGAAAAAAGGGTTTCTGGGAAAGGGAAGAAAACATTTTGCAGGACTCAAATTCAAAAGGAGCTCTAAGTCATAGCACACTCGTTCAGGTAACAAACTAATCTGAAACTAGCGAAGTAGAAGCCAAAGCTTCAAAAAGAGTAAAGAAATCCACAAATGCCTAGCTACTAGGCTATCATTTGAAAAGTGCACCAAGCAGCCAGACTGTCAGTAAGAGCACATCAACTTGGAACTGGTTGAGCAGTAAAAATACATGTTTAAACAACATCTCCACCCTTCTCAAAGTATCTATTTTTTTAATGTTTGATGTTTAAGACCTCTTTATAAGGAATCTTTTTTGGCAAACTTGCAAGATAAGTTATGGGCCCTATTGCAATATACACCTCTACCCCGATATAACGTGACCCGATATAACATGAATTCGGATATAATGTGGTAAAGAAGCGCTCCGGAGGGGGCAGAGCTGCACACTCCGGAGGATCAAAGCAAGTTCGATATAACACGGTTTCACCTATAATGCAGTAAGATTTTTTTGGCTCCCGAGGACAGCGTTATAGCGGGATAGAGGTGTATCTTCAGCTGCGTGCTTGGAAGAACTAATTTTTCACTGGTACCATTTTTCTTTGCTGCTACCCAGAAGTTTGTAGAAGCATAGTCACATGTGGATTTTGTTTTTTGTTTAAGTATTTGACATAAACACAACACTGGATTTAAAAGCAAACAACTATTGTTAGATCAGCAAATGAGGGGCTCCTGTAAACTGGCACATATTGATTGAGGTCTGTCTCTACAAATACCTGGTCCAGTGTGTTCCCTCCTCTCTTCACTCATAGAAAACTTTTTTATGAAATGCAGGTAGAATGAAGGTGTAGGAGAAAAGGAATGCTTCAGTTCAAGGGTGTCTGGGGGCATAGGAGAGAAAAGTAATGTGTCCAGAACTGGTATTAGAGTGGAGGGAGTTGAGAATCCTGGATGGAGATTTTCTGTTAAACACAAATGGAGATCTAAATTTTGCCTTAGCTAGGGTTGTGTTTAGAGGAGAGAGAAGCCTCATGGGACAAGAAGTGTTGTCAATGAGTGCTGCTAGCATATGTTGCTTAATCATGACACTGCATAACACTGTAGCATAAGTAGTAAACACATAGCATTGGTGGGGCCCGTGCTACTGCATATTTGACAGTAATGTCTGAGTTGGCCATGTAAACAATTAAAACAAAACCAAAGAAGCCTCCCAAAATGAATATCAGTCAGATGGCTCTCATGGTAACCTCTGCTTGTTCTGATGCCAGGAGTCTATTCCCCCCCCCTGCTCTTTCTGCTCCCCCAAAATAACACAAACCTGCTTTCTCATTTGCTACTTTTATACTAGTTCAATATCCTGGAATAGTGATCCTCAGATTATGGCTCTAATGGCTTTTTCTAAAACTTTCCCCTGTTGCGACCACTAGTTGTTTCACTAGTAGCTATGGTAAGAGTATTAGTGCAGATGGAGCTCCAGTTGGCTGTCACCCCTATAAGCTCCATGTTGTCTCGGTCTGCTCAGAGTGGGTCTGCATGACAAGATGCCTAAAATGCACGTGACTCGGGGCACTCTGTCTAATGTAACGCTTCCACCTGTGGAGCAGAGCTGGTGATAGCAGCAGAGGAAAATCTTTGACAGAAAAGTCTAGGATGGATGCGGTTTTTGAGTCTACATTTTAGGTTTCAATCTGGTCCTGAGGAAGCATATTGGAAGGACCAAAACCCATTGCTTGACACATTGAGAACGTGTCTAGTTAAACAAACTTCAGAGTTGTAATTTTTCGTGAGTGCAGTCCCACCATCATAGCGATGGTATGGACTCTGTACTCCCCCCCCCCCCCCCCCTTTGTCTAGTACTCGGAGTAGAAATGTAAACTGCCCTGTTCACCTCAGTGGGGTATTAGTGAAGTATAATTATAACAATTTCAGTTTTTTGTTTTTTTAAATAAGAGTGGAGTGCTGCTGTTCTTCCCATTCTTCCATGAAGCCAGGAAGGTAGGAATTGGGAGATCAATGGTCCTCATGTTTAGTGCTCCATACACTATGCTCTGGCCTTGTGTATACAAGGAATATTGGTACTGTTTCAGCATCAGTGCTGCTATACCAATGCTACTGATAGTTCAAGCTCTAGTGTAGACCAGGTGCAGGCAGTTTTACCCACCAAATTATATGGAATTGTATACACCCCATTTTCCCCAGTCCGCTGAATTAAAAATTATAGCAAAATGTCATGTTCTGAAGTAGCTGAAAGTGACTTTTTTTACATTCTACAGATTAACTTAATTTTTTTTTAATCGTGCCATTCTGTGTACTCAGGAAGTGTATGCTTTAATACAACTTGCTATAACTACATAAAATTTTGTGGTTCTTGAGTATTCAGTAGATACTAATTTTAAGTACAGTGAAGTGGAGAGACTGGGTGCACTAAGAGTCTGTTCTAGGCAACTGTCTACTAGTGATAACATCAGTTAATTTCCAGTGGCGTTTTAAAATGTTAAAAACCCTTATCTGGGTGGACTTCCAGTTGTTACCAATGTTTATAAAACTTTCACGTAATTCTGCTTAGAATAGGTCTAAGCAACATTGTGTTTAAAATGCTAGTGACATCCAGAAAACCATCTACACTAGGGCTTCCAATGTTGGTACAATCACTTCAGCTCCACTAATATAAGCAATGCGGATAAATTCTTAGAACTGGGGTTAGCGGAGCTACTTGCATCTTAAAAAGCAACCAACATTTTTGTTCTGCTTTAGACTATAGGTGAATTGACAGTAAGGAAGACTAGACTACTTACCAAAAAAGGAAGAAAGGAAAAACTGTATCTAAGGGCATCTCTATACTACAAAGTTAAGTTCACATAAGGCAGCTTACGTGGACCTAACTGTGTAAGCCTACACACTACAGTGTTCCTCCTGCCGCTATAATTCGCCCACCACACCGCCCTAGTAAATCCACCTTGACGAGAGGCATAAGGCTTAGACTGATGTAGTTTGGGTGACGCAGTGTGTATACATGCATTGCCTGTTGGCTGTCAGGGTGGCTGACAGCTGGAGCAGTGAAATTGACAACATTATCAATTTCACGGCTGATAGGGCCCCTGTTTGGAAATGGGGTGGGTGGGTATTCCAGCTGTGAGCCCCAGCAGTTCAGTATTTTAGTAACAAAAAGACCTAAAAACCAGATACCAAATTTAATAATAGTAAATATTGCAGAGGAACTTGAAGGCCAAACCGTGACTGAATTTGTAGCCAAACTGATGACTAACAGAGTGAGGGGAAAATAAATTCACACTCCCTCTGAAAATGGGAAAAGTGCATAGATCCCTTCAGTTGAAACCCCCAAAAAGGGGCAGACATGCCATAATTAATGCTAAGATTTCAGGATAAGGAAATAGCATGTTAGGATCTACGGAAAGTTCACCTAGCAGCGGAAGTCCTATATCTTACCAGACACAAGTTTTGAAAACAGTAAAGTGAAGAAGGGAATTTGGGGCCTGATCAAAAGTCCACTGACATGAGTGGGAGTCTTTCCATGGATTTCAGTAGACTTTGAATTAGGTCTCCAGAGAACTAATTATCAGGAAAAGGAAAGAAGCCTAAATTATTTTTATTTTTTAGTGAAGCTCAGACTTCACCATAACATCAAAACAGTTTTTCTTTTGAGTTGAGGAAGAGGCTGAGTGATGGTTGTGTCCACTGGATAATGGATCCTTTAACAAAATAAATAAAAATGTATGGAACAACTTGATAAGCTCTTTGGGCATCCTGAGTATTTGTTGTTAAAATGCTTGAAGAGTTAAATACTTCTCTGTCCCTCTTCAGTTTGGGAAAAGGAAGAGAGCACTGACTTAAACACCTATCTTTATTCTTCTGGAATACATCATTCACAACAACTTACTTCAGGAAAGATATTGGACTAACTTACAACAAGAAGGCAAAATATGTAGCAGGATGATGATTAAAAATCTCCTATAAATGTTTCAACTTTCCATCTTAAGACTGAAGTTACCTATATGATGCAATAAATATAATTTAGTTTTTGTGATGCAGGGAGAGAGACTGCATTGTGAAACAATACAGTTAGGAAGAATAGCATTGAGAGGGTATAAATAAAGGGTAGGGTAAGTAAAATGTTTCTAGCAAAAAGAGGAACAAAGAAGGGAATGGGACACGGTAAATACACACATACCTATTTTTCAATTACATTAAATATGTTATGTGTGTATCAAACAGAAAAAGCAATAATAACCTAAATTCCATTAATATAAAATATTTAAATAATAATACTAGTGAAATGCTGTGTGGGGAGAGGGAGAGCTGTTTGGCAACTTGTTTGTGAAACATAAGGAATAAAGAAACAAGTGGGGAAAAAAGCTATGTTAAATCACTTTTATGAAGATGGTACCTTCCTACAGGAAATGCACCTTAAAAAAGAACTGGTTGACACTAAACATGATGCTGAAATATACTTTTTCAGCAGAAATATCAGCTAATGCAAGGGGAATCTCTATATTAAAATCTGAATCTAAAATCTGATTGTACATATTAAGGTAAAATAGTAATTGACAGTGGTTAATATTTGGGCCCCAAATGTGGATCCACCTATTTCTTTAAAGACTAAGTCCAAGAAGTTGCAAAGCTACTAACCCTATCTATCTATCTAGAGAGAGACAACTATGTAAATATTATTCCCTTCATCATATATATTTCTGTATGTTTGATTCAGTTCTTGTTTTCTAAATCATTGCTTTGGAAGATGCATGGGTGAGATCTTGGATATTCATCTGTCAGTTAATGTTACAGCACAGTGGAGAATGGGTAAAGGGATGAACTCTCAGAGAATAGGGACTCCTCATAATGCATATTTCTCAAAAGACACAAAATAATAAAAAGCAAAATTAAGCTTTTGGAAGAGGCTAATATGACCCCTAACTTATTGGTATTCCCATTAGTGAGTGTCAAATAATTATATAAAGCCAAGTAGAAAAAATAAAAGTAGCTCACATATTACTGTATTTGCCAATTATCAAACTTAAAAATACAAAAAAAGAATTCTCTTCACTTTGTTTATATTTTGTCTAGTAGTTTGTCCTTAGATAAGGTAGAAATATTAAAATTTATTAAAGCAAGAGCAAGTATATGAGGAAATAAAACAGGAAGGCTTCTTACTTGGCTTTTTAAAAGGAAGAAACTCAAAATGCAATTAATATTTTTGGATGAATCGGGGAAATGAACAACATCTGCAAATAAGATTTGGAACACTTTACTATATACACATATGAATCCTATTATTTATAACAAATATAGAAGACTACTTAGCTAAGATAAACTTACCATTGAAAAAAAATTGGAGTTAGTAAAAGGAGAACATCAGAAGTTTCCAAAGTTTCAGGAAGCCAGCCCAGGACCAGAGGATATTTCATATAAAAAACCGTCCCTCTCCTTCAAAATCCTGCAGCTGCATAATTGAGAAAAAGAGAACTTTCTTCTCATAAGTTCAGTTTAGTTGTTATTGGTCTTTTTTTTTTTTTTTTTTTAAACCAAAGGTTCCACAGAAGATGAATCTGATAGACTTTTCTCCTTTATTGAATTGGTATTATAAAACGTGCACAAGGCTTGATAAAATAACTACATTTATACTTCTCAGTTCAGAGATACTAAGCAACTGTAAGGAATATATTCAATAATATTTATAGAGCAACAAACACAATTGAAAACTCAATCGGTGAACCAGTAAAAAAAAAACAAAAAAAAAAACCCAGCTATCTGACTTCTAGATGATAAGAAGGCCCTTATGAACAGGGGCTGCTAACAGGGAGTTTCGCAAGGAAGTTCTCCAGGTGAAGGAGGAGCTAATACAGCATCTGTGGGGTAAGTGACTGTCTGTAGTGTGTGTTTGTTTGTGTTTGGGGGTTACTTGCTGTGTGCTGAGCTTGTGTTTGTTTGGTTGGTTGTTTGAGGGACCGTGTGCTCTGGCTGGCAGTTGGAGGCAGGTTTGAAAGCTCGAAGCCTCTGGTAATTGGCTGAGCCTTAATCAGTGGGCGGGGCATTCACTCAGGCCAGGGCTTTATAAAGCCGCGCACAAGCGACCAGGGAGCTTTGCGAACAGGGAGTTTCGCAAGGGAGTTTAGAAGGGGAGTGGGAAGGGAGTGGGAGTCCCTCGCCAGCCGTAACCCCATCCCCGTGGCCCCCCCCTAAAACCTATAAACCAAACCACATTCCAAAACTCCCTTCTGTAAACCACCCTTTCACTAACTAGGATACAATGCAGGCAGAAGCCCAGCAGCAGAGTGGGGGCTATCCAGTTTATTGCACCGACTGTTGCATGTATGATTACCTGCCCTGTGGGCGGGTGGCGTATGTGTGCAGTCGGTGCAAGGAGCTCCTGGCCCTCAGAGACCATGTACGGACTTTGGAGGCCAGGGTTGCGGAACTGGAGTCGCTGAGAAAGGCAGAGAGGTATGTTGATGAGGCTTTCCGGGACGCTGTAGAATTGTCCCACCTCCGCTTAGACAGCACCTGTGCTGTTAAGGAGGAAGAAGGGCCCAGGGAAGTAGAGCAGTCAATGGGAGCAGAGGGAAACTTTCCCGTAGTTGGGACCCTCCTTCCAGATGGTTCTGGGGTTGCCTCTCGCACTGAGGTTGCCTCTCCGGGGGAGGGAACTCCAGTTTCTAGGAAAAGGCAGGTGTTAGTAATGGGAGATTCGATTATTAGAAATGTAGATAGCTGGGTCTGTGATGACCGGGAGAACCGTATGGTGACTTGCCTGCCTGGTGCGAAGGTTGCGGATCTCTCGAGGCATCTAGATAGACTTATGTGTAGTGCTGGGGAGGAGCCGGTGGTCGTGGTACATGTAGGTACCAATGACATAGGGAAGGGTAGGAGAGATGTCCTGGAAGCCAAATTTAGGCTGCTAGGGAAGAGACTGAAATCCAGGACCTCTATGGTGGCATTTTCAGAAATGCTCCCAGTTCCACGCGCAGGGCCAGGTAGGCTTGCAGAGCTTCAGAGTCTCAATGCGTGGATGAGACGATGGTGTAGAGAGGAGGGGATCACGTTCATTAGGAACTGGGGAAACTTCTGGGATGGGAGGAGCCTATACAGGAGAGATGGGCTCCACCTAAACCAACGTGGAACCAGACTGCTGGCACTAAACATTAAAAAGGATGTAGAGCAGTTTTTAAACTAGGAGATGGGGGAAAGCCGACTGCTGCAGAGGAGCGTGTGGATCGGACACAGACTTCTCTTAGGGGAGAGTCTGATGATAGAGAATCTCCAGGTTATAGTCAGGAGCAGAGGACTGAAAAGTATAATGTAAGGGCCGGATCAGATGATAAACAGTCACATAAAAAAGAATCTGGCACATCAGAAAAAGGCAGGCTAATAAACAGGGACAAGTTTTTAAAGTGCTTGTACACAAATGCCAGAAGTCTAAATAATAAGATGGGTGAACTAGAGTGCCTTGTGATAAAGGAGGATATAGATATAATAGGCATCACAGAAACCTGGTGGACTGAGAGCAATCAATGGGACACAATCATTCCGGGGTACAAAATATATCGGAAGGACAGAACAGGCCGTGCAGGGGGAGGAGTGGCACTATATGTTAAAGAAAGTGTAGATTCAAATGAAGTAAAAATCTTAAGCGAATCCACAGGTTCCATAGAGTCTCTATGGATAGAAATTTCATGCTCTAGTAAAAATATAACATTAGGGATCTATTATCGACCACCTGACCAGGACAGTAATAGTGATGATGAAATGCTAAGGGAAATTAGAGAGGCTATCAAAATTAAGAACCCAATAATAGTGGGGGATTTCAATTATCCCCATATTGACTGGGAACATTTCACTTCAGGACGAAATGCAGAGATAAAATTTCTCGATACTTTAAATGACTGCTTCATGGAGCAGCTGGTACGGGAACCCACAAGGGGAGAGGCGACTCTAGATTTAATCCTGAGTGGAGCGCAGGAGCTGGTCCAAGAGGTAACTATAGCGGGACCGCTTGGAAATAGTGACCATAATACAATAGCATTCAACATCCCTGTGGTGGGAAGAACACCTCAACTGCCCAACACTGTGGCCTTTAATTTCAAAAGGGGGAACTATACAAAAATGAGGGGGTTAGTTAGACAGAAGTTAAAAGGTACAGTGACTAAAGTGAAATCCCTGCAAGTTGCGTGGGCCCTTTTTAAAGACACCGTATTAGAGGCTCAACTTCAATGTATACCCCAAATTAAGAAAAACAGTAAAAGAACTAAAAAAGAGCCACCGTGGCTTAACAACCATGTAAAAGAAGCAGTGAGAGATAAAAAGACTTCCTTTAAAAAGTGGAAGTCAAATCCTAGTGAGGCAAATAGAAAGGAGCACAAACACTGCCAACTTAAGTGCAAGGGTGTAATAAGAAAAGCCAAAGAGGAGTTTGAAGAACAGCTAGCCAAAAACTCCAAAGGTAATAACAAAATGTTTTTTAAGTACATCAGAAGCAGGAAGCCTGCTAAACAACCAATGGGGCCCCTTGACGATGAAAATACAAAAGGAGCGCTTAAAGATGATAAAGTCATTGCGGAGAAACTAAATGGATTCTTTGCTTCAGTCTTCATGGCTGAGGATGTTAGGGAGATTCCCAAACCTGAGCTGGCTTTTGTAGGTGACAAATCTGAGGAACTGTCACAGATTGAAGTATCACTAGAGGAGGTTTTGGAATTAATTGATAAACTCAACATTAACAAGTCACCGGGACCAGATGGCATTCACCCAAGAGTTCTGAAAGAACTCAAATGTGAAGTTGCGGAACTATTAACTAAGGTTTGTAACCTGTCCTTTAAATCGGCTTCGGTACCCAATGACTGGAAGTTAGCTAATGTAACGCCAATATTTAAAAAGGGCTCTAGGGGTGATCCCGGCAATTACCGACGTTAGACTTACCGGTCTGTACCGGGCAAATGAGTTGAAACAATAGTAAAGAACAAAATTGTCAGACACATAGAAAAACATAAACTCTTGAGCAATAGTCAACATGGTTTCTGTAAAGGGAAATAGTGTCTTACTAATCTATTAGAGTTCTTTGAAGGGGTCAACAAACATGTGGACAAGGGGGATCCGGTGGACATAGTGTACTTAGATTTCCAGAAAGCCTTTGACAAGGTCCCTCACCAAAGGCTCTTACGTAAATTAAGCTGTCATGGGATAAAAGGGAAGGTCCTTTCATGGATTGAGAACTGGTTAAAGAACAGGGAACAAAGGGTAGGAATTAATGGTAAATTCTCAGAATGGAGAGGGGTAACTAGTGGTGTTCCCCAAGGGTCAGTCCTAGGACCAATCCTATTCAATTTATTCATAAATGATCTGGAGAAAGGGGTAAACAGTGAGGTGGCAAAGTTTGCAGATGATACTAAACTACTCAAGATAGTTAAGACCAAAGCAGATTGTGAAGAACTTCAAAAAGATCTCACAAAACTAAGTGATTGGGCAGCAAAATGGCAAATGAAATTTAATGTGGATAAATGTAAAGTAATGCACATTGGAAAAAATAACCCCAACTATACATACAACATGATGGGGGCTAATTTAGCTACAACGAGTCAGGAAAAAGATCTTGGCGTCATCGTGGATAGTTCTCTAAAGATGTCCACGCAGTGTGCAGAGGCGGTCAAAAAAGCAAACAGGATGTTAGGAATCATTAAAAAGGGGATAGAGAATAAGACTGAGAATATATTATTGCCCTTATATAAATCCATGGTACGCCCACATCTCGAATACTGTGTACAGATGTGGTCTCCTCACCTCAAAAAAGATATTCTAGCACTAGAAAAGGTTCAGAAAAGAGCAACTAAAATGATTAAGGGTTTAGAGAGGGTCCCATATGAGGAAAGATTAAAGAGGCTAGGACTCTTCAGTTTGGAAAAGAGAAGACTAAGGGGGGACATGATAGAGGTATATAAAATCATGAGTGATGTTGAGAAAGTGGATAAGGAAAAGTTATTTACTTATTCCCATAATACAAGAACTAGGGGTCACCAAATGAAATTAATAGGCAGCAGGTTTAAAACAAATAAAAGGAAGTTCTTCTTCACGCAGCGCACAGTCAACTTGTGGAACTCCTTACCTGAGGAGGTTGTGAAGGCTAGGACTATAACAATGTTTAAAAGGGGACTGGATAAATTCATGGTGGCTAAGTCCATAAATGGCTATTAGCCAGGATGGGTAAGAATGGTGTCCCTAGCCTCTGTTCGTCAGAGGATGGAGATGGATGGCAGGAGAGAGATCACTTGATCATTGCCTGTTAGGTTCACTCCCTCTGGGGCACCTGGCATTGGCCACTGTCGGTAGACAGATACTGGGCTAGATGGACCTTTGGTCTGACCCAGTACGGCCTTTCTTATGTTCTTATGTTCTTATCAGGGTGGAGTGGCATTTCCTTCCAACAACACTGGAAATTTGGATTTTGTCTTATTCCTTAAAATGGCTATTGCTAGAACCGAAAGAAGTGTATCAGTTAGAAAGAGAGTTGGAGGGGAACGAGAGGGAGATTGAGCCCTGTTCTATATTTACTGAGTATGAAGATGCCAGAGGTTGAAGAACTGGCTGTCCATTTGATGCAATAATCCCAATTTCAGAAGAAAGGTGGTTCATGAATAAGAATGAAGATCATGGCAAGATAGATAGAAAAAGGGTTAGAGCAATAACAGCCCTGCTTGACACCAGTACAGATGGTGAAAAAGTTCGTCTCCAACCCATTACAGAGGATGTTGGTGGTCATCCCATCATGAAGTAGCCTGAGAACACAATGAACTTCAGTGACCAACTGAACTTAGACATGACCTTCCATAACCCTTCACGATCGATGGAATCAAAAGCCTTAGATCAATTAATGCTATAAACTATGGCTGGTGGTGTTCTCTACACTGTTCCTGCCCTAGTCTTATCTCAACCCTCCCCCAAGCACTTCATGGCTCCTCCTCCCAGTCCCACACTCCTTGAATACCCCAACCTAGTCTTTAATTCCATGTTCCTTGTACAAGTCCCAGTCTTTCCCAACCCCACTCCAACTCCTTGTCCAATCTGTCTTCCACCTGCTGGCTCCCTTTCCCACTACAGGGGCACAGCTACAGCACTGCATCTGTTCAGGTCACCAGGATGGTTATTACTGACCTTCAGTATGCTGACGACTGCGCTATCCTTGCGCACACAAAGGCTGACTTGCAGTCCACCATAGATCTTTTTTCAGGCGCCTATCATAGCCTGGGACTTTCCCTCAACATTGGGAAAACTAAGATGCTCCATCAGCCTGCCCCAGCACAAGTAGCTCCCCTTCTCCCACAAATTGTCATCGGTGGTGAGCCCCTGGAAAACGTTGAGCATTTCCCTTACCTTGGTAGCCACCTCTCCCAGACAGCCAATCTGGATGTGGAGATTGAACATAGGATCTGTTGTGCCAGTGCATCCTTCAGAAAGTTGCGTTGTTCTAGCTTTATTGCTAGAATGGAAACTAAGATCCTGGTCTACAGTGCAGTAGTCATCCCCACTCTCCTTTATGGGTTTGGGACATGGGTGACATAGCGAAGCGATTTTAAACGCCTGGAGTGATAATAGCGCTGCCTTAGGAAGATTCCCCATATCAGATAGGAAGACCATTGCACCAATGCCAGCTTTCTCTCTGCAGCTAACATCACCAGTGTTGAGGCGAAGATTATGAAACAGTTTAGCTGAGCTGGTCATTGTGTGTCTGATCCTTGTCTTCCGAAGCAAGTTCTTTTTTCTTAACTTAATCATGGTAAGAGGACCTGCGGGGGACAGAGGAAATGCTACAAGGATTCCCTAAAAGTATATCTTAAGAAGGGGGACATTGATCCCACGAATTGGAAAGAGCTGGCTGGCAATAGACTTCAATGGCGTTTCATCATACATCAAGCCTCAGCCCGTTTTGAAGAGAATCACCTTGCTCAAGAGTGAGGCTGAGAAATGGCGGAGGAAGAAGGAAATTGTACAGCATCCCTTCCAGCAGCAGTGCTCTCTTAAGCAATCACCATGTCAAAAACCTGTAGAGCACAGATTCAACGACTCCACCATCATCCATGACTTTTCCCCTGGCAGACATTCTCCTTGTATTGAGGGATTGCTGCCACCACCAAACGCTTACTGAAATCGACCTAGCTACGGGGCTCAGGAATTTTTCATACCACTGAATGCTGTAGTTAAGATGACCTAACCGCTGGTGTAGAAGTGGCTAGGTTGACTTAAGAGTTTTTCTGTTGACCTAGCTACCACCACTCAAGGAGGCTGTTGACATTAATGCAATACTCATTTGTGGAACATCAGGTGAATGCAAGGCATGAGACATGGTACATTGATGAGGAAAAAAACTCTTCTGTCGAATGTGGGAAGCACAGTCTGCCCAATGGCATTCCAGCAGCATAGACGCAGTGCTGCAGCTGTGCCCCTGTAATGGCCATAATATAGGCATGCCCTGATACTAGGTAGGCAAAGAGATGGGGAAAGGGAGCCAGTAGGGGGAAGACTGAGATTGGACAAGGAGTTGGAGTGGAGGTGAAAAAGACTGGGACTTGTACAGGGAGCCTGGAATGAAAGAATAGGTTAGAGTATGCGAGAAGAGTGGGACTGAGAGGAGGAGCCGCAAAGTGATTGGGGGGAAGAATTGAGATAAGACTGGGGCAGGGACAGGCTAGAGGGGACAGAAGGAGAAAGGATGGGGCTTGTGGGGAGCAGGAGAAGGATCTGAGACCACTAGAACACACTCCTTTGTGGAACTTTGTGTTTCTGAATCCTAACATTTGTCTATTCTCAACAATCTTTGAAACCCAGTGGCAAAGTATGTCTTATCCCACTGTTGTAGCAAGTTGAAGATGACGACAGCCTGCTGCTATCCGTTACTTCATTAGGTCAAGTGGCAGAAGCCTATGCTGTGAATCTGCTTGTGATCCATATGGATGTTAGCATAATTCCTTATAATTTAGGCTAAGATTTTGTCATGGTTATTTTTAGTAAAAGTCAAGGGCAATAAACAAAAATTCACAAGCCCGTGACCTGTCTGTGACTTTTGCTGCTATGGCTCTGTGGTTTCCCCTGCCACCGAGGTGGCTGGGAGCTGTGGGGTTCCCCCTGTGTCTATGGCAGCTGGAAGCTGCAGGGGAGGGCCCCCTCCCCCCATGGCGGTTGGGATCTGCAGGGTGACCATATTTCCCAAAGAGAAAACAGGACACCCCGAGGCGTCCCCCTCCCCCGTCGCGAGGCTGTCGCCCGTCGCTGGAACCATGCAGGGAGCCCCCTGTCACTGGAACCCTGCCAGGGGCCCGCTGGCTGCCAGTTCCAGAGTCCCGCAGCCCCTGGGAATGAAGCAGAATGTCACGCAGGCCTCTGGAAGTCACAGTTTCCCTGTCTTCCATGACCTCCGTGACATAAACGTAGCCTTGCTTATAATGTAACGTTTTTTTCAGTTTGCTTCCTAAAAATGGGGTCCTGTTGGAGGAAAGAGAGTATGTGAGCATGTAATTAGAGAGTGCTTAGTAATGCATATGCAGAAGGGTCCCGAATTAATATTGCACAGCCAGCCTTAATTCTAGCACTTTCTAAATTTTGTTTGACTTTGAAACTTTAGATTCTTTTAACATTGTTTGGTTTTTTTTGTCCATGATATGGACCTCTAGGTCTGATTATGCTGTTAGTGTACTAGAGAATTCCCTTTTGCTTATGGGAATCCTAATCTGGTTGCTTAAATACGTTTTAACTCTTCGTGCTGCTCGAACCCTACAAAGCAGACTTACGTGGGACAAAGGATCTGGTCTTAAATGCCTGACCTTATATATATTATGTCTGAGTAATAAGGTTTGTATGAGTTTGTTTTTCATGAAAAAAAATCTGAAAGGTTATATAAACTTTGGGTTATATAACCCTGGGGGGAGGGATAGCTCAGTGGTTTGAGCATTGGCCTGCTAAACCCAGGATTGTGAGCTCAGTCCTTGAGGGGGCCATTTAGGGATCTGGGGCAAAAATCTGTCTGGGGATTGGTTCTGCTTTGATCAGGGGGTTAGACTAGATGACCTCCTGAGGTCCCTTCTAACCCTGATATTCTATGATTCTATGATAATGCCCTTCCCTGTCTTTAGATCAAGAGTGTAACTCTTTAGACAGTCAAGGATTCAAATTCTTGTAACATTATGTTCATGAAAGGTGACCAGAAGAGCGGAAAAAACAGATTTGTACATTTTTCTTTGTGTATAAAAAGGTTTGAAAAGCTTAAAATGCTTATGTTTACCTTAGAAATATCAGGAATGTAAAGTTTTCTCTTCCCTGGTTTGCGGAAGGTTTTGGGGAGTCAGATATGAATTAGGAGGGCTTTCCACCCTTAGTTGAAAGGGTGTGAATGCTGAATCCCTAACAAAATATTTTTTGTCCTTACAGTTTTAGGTGTTTCAATACAGTAACTCCTCACTTAACTACAATGTTATGTTCCAGAAAAATGCGACTTTAAGTGAAACGATGTTAAGCAAATCCAATTTCCCCATAAGAATGAATGTAAATGGGGGGGGGGGGGGAATTAGGTTCCAGGGAAATTTTTTTTTGTCATACAGTACGGTACTATAGTTGGGAGGTGCGCCGCCCCCCCCCCCCCTTACCCCACACAGGCACAGCCCACTGGCACTGGAGGCAATGAGGCAGGCAAGGAGGCTGAAGGTGCTGTAGGCTAGGAGAAGCACGTTGTGCAGCAGCAGCGGAAGCTTCCCCTACTCTGCAAGCACCAGGGGAGGGGGGCTCAACCCTCGGCCCGCCCATGCCACCCCTTCCCCTAAGCCCCCACCCTTAACCCGCCTCTTCTACCCCCCCCCTTTACTTCGCACGCCGTGTCCTCGCTCCTCCCCCCTTCCCTCCCTCCTGCCCGCGGCAATCAGCTGGCTTGCAGTGTTCAGGAGGCAGGGGGGAGGAGCGAGAACTTGCAATGCAGGCTCCCCCCTCCCTCCCCTGCCTCCTGCCCGCAGCAATTAGCTGGTTTGCGGCGTTCGGGAGGCAAGGGAGGGAAGTGGAGCCTGCGCACTGAGTCCTCGCTCCTGCTCCCTCCTGAACGCTGCAAGCCAGCTGATTGCTGCGGGCAGGAGGTGGGGCAGAAGGTGGAAGGCGCTGATCCGCGGGGTCTGCCGGCGGGCGGGAGGTGCTGGGGGGGGGCGTAGGGGAGCTGAATGGGGGCTGCCAGCTGTGGACAAAGCAGGCAGCAAAACGATGTTATAGGAACCATTGCACAACTTTAAATGGAGCATGTTCTGTAATTGAGCAGGGACCGTAAGAGCGAAACAACGTTAAGCGAGAGGGGAGTTACTGTATTTAAAAATTGAAGGTTTTAATATTTAAAAAACAAACCAGACTATTTAAAAAAGTTTGAATAAAAATTGCTTCTCTTAATCAAATCCAAGATTTTTCTGAGGTTAAACCTACTAGTTATCTATAGAGTTTACCAGGAAAAATAGTAGACAAGACTTGTATTTAAAGTGCATTCAGAAATTTGTGTCTCATTTTATATCTATATGATCTATAAAAATATACAAATCAGGCCACCTTTATACATCAAAAACAAGCAAAAGAGGACAAAAGACAACTGTTTCTTTTACAGACCTATTTTTTAAAAAGAAATAGAGCCCATATTAACCTCAGTACTTCGTAGTATTTTGGATTTCTTTTTGTGCTAAATAGTTTTAGTTGATATTGTTTAGTAATGAAACCTTTAACTTTTATCTTTCAGCAAGATTCCAGCCTTTCTGAACGTAGTGGATATTGCTGGTCTTGTGAAAGGAGCCCATGCTGGCCAGGGCCTAGGAAATGCCTTTTTGTCTCATATTAGCGCCTGTGATGGAATCTTTCATCTGATGCGTATGTAAATTTGTTAATTTATGTGAACTATTTAGCTTAAGAATAATATTGTAACGTTTTGTTAGACAAAAACTATACAATCAAGTAGAAAATGTCCATTTAAATGGGAACAAATTGCTTCAGTTATACAGCTGATGCTTATTGGGATTTTTTTCATACATGATTTCGAGAATTCTCCCATTCTCAGATATGTCGTGACTTATTTACTCTTGGTGGCATTGTTTGGTGTTCCAACAAATGTAACCATGAACTGATTTTTTGGGTTTGCAGTAACTTTATCTTTATCTGTTTTTCTGGGGGAGGCTGAGAATGGAGGGATATCTTTAATTTCACAAACAAGGAGGAATGAAAAGTATTAATGGAAGGCTGAACAGTGCGAGGGGAACTTTGTGGTGGTTTATAAACTGGTTACAGGACTACTTCCATATCTGTTCTTTCTGATCTCTGAGTGCATCTCCTCCGCTCTTGGGACTCTCATTCATTTTACCTGACACAGGGATGGAATTTCACTGTTCTCCCACTCTTAGCTGGGGACCATGGCTACAGTAGCTAGTGTATCCGCTGTTTATTACTCTGACTGAGTTTGGGCACCTGCAGTTCTTCTCTTTGGGAGTCTGTGGCCAGTGGGATATGGTGACAAAACAGCCTTCTTAAAGAAAAAGTATTGTTTATTTTGTAGCAGGAACAAATTTGTTACAATAAAGGATTTTAAAACAGTCTGCCTGCATGTCTGTTTTACTTAGTCTGCCATACCATCATGTGACCTAGGCAGGCTTAGCTTCTTTAGACCCCCCCCCCCCCCTTCCAGATGGCTCATGTGTCTGAGTGAGTCTTGTTTTCCCCTGTTGCTCTCCTGTGCTTGTCTCTCTTTCTCTTTTAACCCTGGTATGGTTCTTTGTTTTCCTGTGTTTGGTGGTTCCTGGTCATTCCTGGCCAAAAGGAGATTTGTGGGTTATCCGGAGATGGAGGCAGAATCATCAAAGCTAGTAGTTCTTATTTTGTCCCTTAACTCTTAAGTACTTGCTGAGAGGTGATTGTCTGGATCCATTCTTCTTCCTGCCTGTATTTGAGATGGGTCCCTATTGAGTTAAAACTAGTATATACATACGGTCAATACCATCCAAATAGTCAGACCAATGTTCAGTATTCATAAATTTGCAGGGCAGCTCCTCTCCTTCACATAGACTTTACAGAGTATTATGAATCAGTTGCCAGTGACTTTGGGAAGGAGATAATTTCAGGTTCAAAACCCAAGTCAAGTCCACGATTCAATAGAATGCTTTGAATCTGGACACTCAGCTGTTGGAGATAGGACCTGTTAGCAAACAGGATTCCATATAGTAGATAGATGCACATACAATAACTATATATTTCAGGGAGAACAGTCACTAAAATATTCTGGCAAACATGGACACTCAGGCATGTATCAATGCGGTAAGTTAAATTCTTGATTTATGGAAAATTGAAACTTTGTAAATAAAATAAAGCCATTTTCAATTAAGGCATTTTTGACAGACTTTCTGAGCAGGTAGAAAACGATGGGATAGTAATTGTAGCTTTGTGAATGTCAGGGTGACTCTCACCATAGAAGCACGTGTGTCTTGTGTGCAATCTCGGAATATTTTGAATAGCACTGTCTGTCAGAGCCACACGTGTGCCCTCTGCTGCCTTATGCTCCAGTGTGGGGGGAGTAAAGGGTAGAATTGGTATGAGCCTCTCTCAATTCCCTCTTATGATCCAGGACATTGAGATGGAACCTGGACTGTATTCAACTTGCTTTTAAGTCTGAGCTTCAGATCTCTAACCTGTGAAGAAACTTATCTTCACCCCCTTTTTAATATCATTTTTGTTAAAAACTTTTTAGTTGGGTGCTTCCCCATCACCCAAAAGGAAATGGACAGTCATGGGGAGACCCGTATACACTTCCTTGTACAGTGGGGTAAAGTGCCAATCATTACTAATGTCACTCTAAACCCATTGGGTTTAAACCCTGCCTTTCCTGTGCTGGTCTCATGCCCTTAATCGATGGACAAGGCAGATGTCTTTTCTGCCTCAGGGAAGGACATATCCCTGACAGGTGTTCCATCTGGTGCTCGCTCTTGTCCTGTACCCGAAAATCTCAAGAGTTGACACTCAAACTACTTCTTTTGGAGCAATCCACAAAGGTAGCATTTGATCCCAGAGAAGCAGACATCCTCTAAACTGGAGCCAAGGAGACTGTCATTAGCAAGTATCCTAGTTGTGAGGCAGCATACCTCTGGTTCCAGCAAGGAGAAGAAAACAAAGAGTGCCAATACTCTCTGCACCAGCATTGCCTATGCTGACTGTGTCAACAAAGGTACTGAAGACCTTGGCAAAAACTGCTTTGGGCACCAACTCCTGGGCAGCGAGACCAGGTGTCATTGTCTTTGGATGTCAAATGATACTCTCACACAAAGCGCAAACAGCTTGGAGTGGTCCATACTACTCTCCTGCAAGAAGGACTTGAGACTCTGATATAAGCTCTCCTAAGTCCTCAATGATATCAAGGGGTGACAGCAAGGCACCAGCAGTGAAAAAGACAAGAGAGCCTGTGGCACTGGTGCTGATGGAACCAACTGAGGAGCCACCTTCACTCCTTCTTTTGTAACTGGAACCAACTACAGCAGTATCAGTGCCAGAACCGCATCCAATGGCACTATCATTTCTAGAGATGTATTTCTTCTAGCTGTCGCTGGGCCACTTCTCCCTTACTTCGAGCAGGAACTGTCTCCCGAGAGACAGGAGAGATACCTGAAAAATATTCTGAAAGCACCCTGTATTAAGCTCCTATGCATGACTGGCCAATACCAATATAATTTGTCTACATGGCTATACTGGCCTTACTGGGGCTTGCCTTCTCAAAGGTTCCAGAGCAGAGCCCCATTACATCTTTCAACAAGGAGGAGGCACCTGGCGAGCCTATATTGGAACCAGAGGAGCTCCCTGGTGAAGGAACAGTCATGGCTTGGGAGACGCATCAACTTCCCTTCCTACCTAAAGAATCCTCCTTATCCCCAACATCGGCCATGAGTGATTTTTGGGCATATCAATAACTGCTCTTGGGGGTGGTTGAAACTTTGGACAAAGGTGATCCTAGAAAATACGCACAAGCTGTACGATATCCTCAGCTTCTCAATAATTGCCCAATCAACGAGGAGACACTGGACCCTGCAAAGAGTCTATGGTGCATCCTGGCCTTACCACCTCCGGCTTTGAAGTGAGTGGAAAAGTGTTACCAAGTCTCACCTAAAGGCTTTTGAGCAGTTCTCTGTGCATCTGACAGCAGAGTCCCTTGTCATATCTGTGGTCCAAGAAAAGGCCAGAGCCACCAAAAGGACAAGAACACCAAGAAGATGGGCCTCTTTGGCTGGGTTTCCAATTCTGCATCACAAACTACTAGGCCCTTTCATGAAGTACAACTTCCTAATGTGGGAAAAGGTGACTCCCTTTCACTCTTGGCTTCTGCAGGCATGCAGGGAGAATCTGAGACACCGTCAAGGTAAGGCAGATGGTAGCCAGAACAGTGCGACAAGTGGCAATGGACATGTCTGACGCAGCTGCGCAATCCAAGGCTATAGTGATCACAATGTGCTGGGCCTCCTGATTACACACAGCCAAAAGAGGTCCAAGCAACAATTGAGGATCTACTCTTTGAGGGTAAAGTGCCTGAATGGATGAGGCACTCTATATTCCCTTAAGGATTTGAGGATGACACTGAGATCTCAGGGAATTTATGCTCCAGTGCCATACCCTAGCACCTTCTGGTATCTGCTACCTCAAAGACCGAGAACACTCTGGTTTCCAACCAGAATATCTGCTGAAAAAGACCACGCTTTTACAGTTTCAGGGTAACTGCACCTCTAATCTCCCTCTGTGGTCCTTTTGAGGAATGCCTGCTCACTTCTCAGACCTCTAGCTTTCACCTCTTTCTGGGCAAGGACCTGCAACCTACCCCTTCTGACTGGGAGTTTTATGCTGCAGTCCCTCCGCACGTCACTGTGATTATCCCAAGCAGGTCTGATAAAAGTCCAGCCTCTGGTCCTTAGTTTCTCTCTAATGACAATGCTAGTGTTTTTTACTAGTGACCACACAGATTTTCCAGACCAGAATATGTTTATTTACAGATAAGAAGCATACAGACAAAACATATTCAAGTGCATGTCTTCATAATGAACACCAATAAAAGTTTATTGATTTCCCTCGGTAAGGATAATTCACCTGGGAGTGGAAATTGCTACTTCTGTGGCAAAGGTCTACCTGTCACTGGACAGATTCCACAGGATCGAGAACCTGATGTCCAGGTTGGTAAGGTTTACAAGGCCACTCTGTGTCTGCAGCTACTGGGCTTCCTGGTTTTTTGTATAGGAATCATCCTATGGCAAGGTCTCATATCAGGTGTCTCTAAGCCTTTCTCTTAAAAGTGTGGAAACATTCACTGCAAGGCATGCAAGATCAAGTACTGATTCCATACCAGTGCTGAACCCTCTAAAATGGTGGACAATTCCAGAGATCATTCACAGGGATTTTTCCATATGCCTTCCAGGCCCATGGGTACTCACAGTTGATGCCAGTCTATGGGATGGGGGGGTGCATCTGGGGCACAAGAGAATGCAAGATATCTGGAACTCCAGGGAAAGGAACCAGAGTATCAACCTGTTGGTCTAGACCAGGGGTGAGCAAAATTCGGTCCGTCGGACCATTTAATCCAGCTCTTGAGCTCCCGCTGGGGAGTGGGGTTGGGAGCTTTCTCCGCTCTGGTGTTCCAGCTGAGGAGCAGGATCAGGGGCTTGCCTTGCTCTACTCCATGCGGCTCCCGGAAGCAGGAGCAGCCAGAGGGCTCCGCATGCTGCCCCTGCCCCAAGTGCCAGCTCTGCAGCTCCCATTGGCCAGAAATCGTGGCCAATGGGAGCTGCGGGGACGGTGCCTGTGGATGGGGCAGCGCACAGAGCAGTGTGGCCTCACCTCTGGAGGGGGGATGGGCCACTGTTTCCAGGAGCCGCGTCAGGTAAGTGCCGCCCGTATCCTGCACCCCTGAGCCCCCCCCCCCGCCCCAGCCCTGATTGCCCTTCAAATCTTTTGATCCCAGCCCAGAGCACCGTCCTGCATCCCAAACTCCTCATCCCCAGCCTTACCCCCCATGCACCCCAATCCCCTGCCCCAGCCGAGAGCCCCCTCCCGCCCTCCAATCCCTTCCATCCCACCCTGGAGCACCCTCCTGCATCCTAAACCCTCATCTCTAGCCCCACCCCCAGCAGGAGCCCTCATCCCCTGGGCACCCCAATCCCCTGCCCAAGCCAGACCTCCATACAATTTCCATACCGGGATAGGGCCCTCATGCCAAAAAGTATGCCCGCCGCTGGCCTACACTGACAACTCTGAGCTCGTACCAAGGTTCCAGTTACCTAGAGGGGGATTATGTTCTGGAGCAGTTGGACAACTCAATCACTGTGGCCTGTATGAACAAATACGGGGGAACAGGGAGAGTAACTGTACGTGCAAAAGCAATGGAAGTAATGGAATAGGTATAAAAGAACTGAAAAGGCAGCCTGGCTCAGCAGATGCACAGACAACAACTCAGAATGGTGCCTAAATCAGGAAGTCTTCACTCTGATCTCACATGCATTCAGCCTCTTGGTAGTTGACCTGTTTGCCAGTCACAAGAACACAAAGCGGCTAAAGTACTTCAGGGATGCAGATCCCAGGGCCCTGGAGACTGATGCTTTTTCACACAGATGGCCACATGCCTGCCTATATGCATTCCCTCCCTTTCCACTTTTAGGAACGGGGGGTCCAGAGTATAAGGCATGAAGAAGCAAAGTGATAGTACTAGCTCTGCATTGGCCAAAGAGACCATGGCTCTCTGATCTGATAGAATTGAAATTAGAATTACCATTGAGACCAGACATCCTTTACCAAGGCCCTTGTCTCTGTCCTGACCCAGATTGTCTGACAGTCTGGCTATTAAGAGGGAAGTGTTAGCTGCATTTGATCTATCCTCCAAAGTGATCAGAACTCTCTTCTCCTTCAGGAAAGCTTGCACACTAAAGGCCTGCTACGCCATAGAATCATAGAATATTAGGGTTGGAAGAGACCTCAGGAGGTCATCTAGTCCAATACCCTGCTCAAAGCAGGATCAACGCCAACTAAATCATCCCAGCCATGGCTTTGTCAAGCTGGGCCTTAAAAACCTCTAAGGATGGAGATTCCACAACCTCCCTAGTTAACCCATTCCAGTGCTTCACCACCCTCCTAGTGAAATAATGTTTCCCAATATCCAACCTAGACCTCTCCCACTGCAGCTTGAGACGATTGCTTCTTGTTCTGTCTTCTGCCACCACTGAGAACAGCTCCATCCTCTTTGGAACCCTTTAAATCCCCCCTCACTCTTCTCTTCTGCAGACTAAATAACCCCAGTTCCCTCAGCCTCTCCTCATAAGTCATGTGCCCCTACCCGCTAATCATTTTCGTTGCCCTCCGCTGGACTC